>NC_079214.1:18116636-18442886 GCF_029633865.1 Lampris incognitus | reverse complement strand
TTTTCCTCTTTTTTTAAATCCCCAGAGGGCTCTAGTACAAACAGCATTGCTAAAACAATGCTCCCAGCAGTATCATTTTTTTTCCCGGAAATCTCTCCTTTATTCATACAATAACACTGTGTCAAATAAAAAGGCGTGCAAAACGTCCTTCTGATTTAATTCTATGAAGGTTTTCATTCAGTCCATGAGTGTGTTCACTTTCTCGGCAGTGCAAATGAGGTATTTGACTTACGAGCGGATGACAAATTTCCAAGAAGGGCTTTTCAGCAAAGTACGCCTTTACTAATCAGAGTAACACCTTTGCTCCCACTAATTGTGAATTGTGCACAATGTCCCTCTCATACCCTTCAGCCTGTGACAGCTCCGTCCTCCATGTCCCAGAGCTTAAACATTGTTTGCCAGGCCCTTACAAGTAGTACTGGGTAAAATCCATAGCATTGGGGTTGCACGAACTGTGAACCCTAATACGAGAAAACGAGATTGGAAAAGTTCTGTTCAATGAAAATTCCTCTGAAATGTTTTAGCACTTTGTACGTTAGATGGATTTGGATTAGCAAAATGCAACTACTATTCCTTAAAGTTCACTTTGGTAAGGACAGAGCTCAAGTTTTCCTTTGGGGTGTTTCAAGGGAGCCGAAGAGGGAAAATGTCCCCCTCTTTATGTATGAATGTATTTATGTATTTATTTATTATTTTCCCCCATTTTTCTCCCCAATTGTGCTTGGGGAGTTATCCCACTCTTTCAAGCCATCTCGGTCACTGCTCCACCCCCTTTGCCAATTTGGGGAGGGCTGCAAACTACCACATGCCTCCTCCAATACATGTGGAGTCACCAGCTGTTTCTTTTCACCTGACAATGAGGAGTTTCACCAGGAAAATGTAGTGCATAGGAGGATCATGCTATTCCCCCCAGTCCCCCCCCATGCAGACGCCCCAACCGACCAGAGGAGGCGCTAGTGCAGCAACCAGGACACACACCCACATCCGGCTTCCCACCCGCAGACACGGCCAGTTGTGTCTGTAGGGACGCCCGACCAAGCCGGAGGTAACACGGGGATTGGAATCGACGATCCCCGTGTTGGTAGGCAACGGAATAGACCACTATGCCACCTGGACACCCTTCTTTAATTCATTTTAAACAAATCTCCATGCTCTGATTTACGTTTCAGCCATGCTTATCATAGCTTTGAGGAAAACAGGAAAGCAACCATCAACCGGCTTACCATGCTCCCTGATAACTTAACCAGTTTCACATTGTTTATGTGAGCTAGCTACTTCACACCCCTGAAATTATTTTTTCTTTGTAGAGCAAGGTTGATGTTAATTACTAAAACACATCAATCAAGCAGAAAATAATTGTTTTTTGCAAAAGCAAGAAATTATCATTTTGTCTTTAGTACTGCTACCCAACTACCCAGCTGTGTGCTAGAACTGTAACTGTTGCAACAGCAAAGCAAATGGTCTAGTGATTTAAATTTGTCTGTTAGCATGTGTAAGCATAATATGTATATGTTTGTGTGTGTGTGTGTTTGTGTGTGTGTGTGTCGCTAGCTTCACAGAGCATGTATATAGGCATGCATAGGTGTAAGTATATGTAAGGGCTTAGGAGTGAGTTTGGCACTGGGAGGGAACAGGTTTCCAACCCAACCCCCTTGCTCCACAAAATTTATTAGTAGAAATGTTAATTGGTTGCACCAGAGCCAGCTCTAGTCATTAAAGACAGAGCCACATGCTGTCCTCATCCATTTCCACCCATTTTCCTCCATTCTCAGCTTGCTTAGTCGCTCCTTTATTTTGCTGTACGTAATGTGAGCTGTCTCCTATTGAGTAACAGACTAAAAGGAAAAAAACACAAGAGGACACCAGAATTAAAGTATAATGTTTAATCAACTTCATAAAACCCTTTTAAACCCTCTGATATTGGAATGTGTGAATTAGAAACATTGCGTAGGTTTTGACACATGCATAATCACGCCATAATGTTGATACATTAAATGCCTGCAATGTAAAACAACAAGCTTTTATTTACGCCCACCCCTTAGCACACGCAATAATCTGCACAACAAAAACGTCTACGTTCTCATCCTCTCCTGAGGCTTACAGGTCTTCTTTTATAGCACAATATTGGCAGTATTCCACAACATCGCAATAAACAAACAGTGAGGCTGCATAGCAAACTTGAGTCATATGTCAGTGCAAGGAAGGTAACAGTTTCACTTGGTTAATTAGGCCTATTTATTTGATGTTAGAGACATTGTATTTTAATGGTTTGATTCTGACCTTAATACAGTTGGCTTCCTCATGCGCAGAACAATAATATTTTAATACAGACTAACGTAAATATTGACGGCCCTCTGACATTATCATTAAAGGGTGATCTGCCCCTTCTCCTCATCTAACCCAGCGCTAATGCACCGAGGCGTGAGGAACGTCACTATAGCTCATTATACAACAAAGACATAAGCCATCAGCTTTATAATTACTGCTTCATTCTCTGACCTCACCTCACACCCTGCTGCTCCTTGTCTCTTCCTGTGCCCTGTTGCTAGCAGCGTCAGCATTCTCCTGATGATGCACGATATTTAGAGCAAAGTAGGCTAGCTAAGCTATTGTTTACTTTGAGTTATTGCGCTGTATGTGAAAAATGCATACTTTCATTACTCTTTTTGAAAAAAAAAATCCCTTGGTAGCATCATCTTGAAATTACATTAACTTTTTTAGTACAACTGGTTGGTTTAACCCAGAGTTAACGCTCGCTCGCTGGCTGCCTAGTAGCCAAAGTTAGTAGCCTACAGTGCATGCTAGCACCGAAGTTAAAATCCACCGAATTAACTCTTTGTCATAGAATTACCATGTATGACAAAATTACCTTTAAGACTTGTAATTATATAATGATCAGATCATTTATTCATATGTAAAAAATCCATCAAAGTAGGCTGTGCACCAACAGAATGGTCACCGATAGTCAAATGTCACATGACTTGTTGACACCCACAGCCCATCTTTCAAAATAAAAGTCCACAGCAACCGTTTTTTTTTTTTTCAGGTGCTATTATTATGGGGACAAGTTTAACATTTCCCAGTATTTAGGGGGACTGTGCCCCTTGTCCCCACTGCTGCCTCCATCCGTAAGTGTATGTGTGTCTATATTTGAATTTACACATAGACACACATAGCAGAAATGTGAACAGGAGAGCCGAGCGCGTAAGTCTCTCCCTGCCAGTACATAGCCTCTCCAACAGCAAGCCCTATGTAGCGCCTCCTCGTGGCGACACACGGTAACTGGGTACACCTTGGACCCTGGCTGAACTACAAGGGACTCGGAGGAGGTCTGGCCCCTAGACGTGCAGTATGCAGGCCCACCGGTGTGTGGATATTCCCTGATGCCCACGAACCAGCCCCCAGCTATGGGTTAAATAGTGCCCCTGCCTAGTGGATACCTCGGGAGAGGAATAGGCTACGGGAGTAAACCCCTACAGAAAATTAACGTACACAGTGCTGTTGTTTTTTGTTTTTCTTGCCCTTTTGTATCTGTTGAAGTCGGAGAGTACTGCTAGCGTCATGTGTGGCTACCGCTTCTCCCTCTCGTAGCCCCCCTTCCCATCCACCCCTGTATGTCTGTGTTATGTTTATCTGCTGTCTTGTTTCACCCCGTTTATTGTAAAGCGACTGAGTGTTAGAAAAGCGCTATATAAGATTGATTTATTATTATTATTATAATACACATAGAGAGCCAGGTAATGTGGTCCAGCTGACAGAACTTTAAACAAAACCCCTGCTGACCCTTACCTTTCTTTCTCCCAGTGTGTGTGTGTGTGTGTGTGTGTGTGTGTGTGTAGGTGTGTGTGTGTGTGTGTGTGTGTGTGTGTGTGTGTGTGTGTGTGTGTGTGTGTGTGTGTGTGTGTGTGTGTGCGCACCCTTGTGTGGGCATAAGAGACTCGATGGCAGAAAGACTGGCCAGCTGTGTGTGTGTGTGTGTGTGTGTGTGTACACATCTAGCTGTCTGCATGCATCCACGTTAGTCTACAAAACATCAGGGAACCCAGCTTTTTCCTTAAAACAGACTGAAGAGGTAATTCCAGGTGAAAGCTATGATACCGTGATTTGATTTGTGAAAATTATTTGTCAGCATTGGCAAGTGGAAGATAAGTGGAAGATAAGATAAACATTGATAAGTGGAAGATTGGGGGCCTGCCGCCCAATGACTGCTGGGATAGGCTCCAGCATCCCCACAACCCTGAGGGCAGGATAAGCGGTTTGGATAATGGATGGATAAGCGGAAGAAACAAAATAAAGAAATTCCTTAAATATTTAATTTAACTGAGGTATGGACTATGTATTTAGGGGGAAGGGGTTAGAAAAGTGATTGACTTGTTGTTGAATGGGCTATAATTGCACTCTGGTTGTGAAGGTGTGTCAAGAGGTGTAAAGCTGACAGTCAGTGTGATCCTCTCATGTGTCTCTAGAATGGCCCGCTGGAAAATAGACATCCAGCCTTTTTCAGGACCAGTGTTTTTCACAGATTTTAAATTATTAAAATTAGTAGCTTAATCTTAGGTAACCTAGTTTGTAAGTACATCTTTGACACCCCGAACAGAAAACTGGTAGCAATGCTAATGTGCAGTACAGTTTACTGTTGCCATATGGGGCCATACTTTCATTCATAAAATTCAGTGTCTACCAAAGTTACAGAATAATTGCATAAAAAACAGCTGGTCTCTCTCTCTCTCTCTCTCTCTCTCTCTCTCTCTCTCTCTCTCTCTCTCTCTCTCTCTCTCTCTCTCTCTCTCTCTCTCTCTCTCTCTCTCATTCTGTTTCCCTACAAAGCATGTGTGACTGTATACACCCCTTTTTCACACAAGCTGAGCATGGTGGCTGCAGTGAATAGGGATGGGAAAGGTACCATGAGAGGAGAGTGTCCTCTAGTTTATCGATCGTGGATGCCATAATTTTCTCAGTCAGACGATTTTTTTTCCAAAATAACTAAAATGGTACTCAGCCCATCCAGGTAAACTCTATTTGCAGGAAACACATAGGACAATGTTCAGAAACATCTCATTGACTACGGAGGTCAATCAGTGCCACAAATGCCGTATCCATTCCCTGATAAATTGAATTTGTCTGAAGAAAAATCTTTGGTCCAATTCAATGTTAGTAGGACGTCCCCAATGTTGCGTACCCTCAGTTTATGTGTACATATTGTACATGCACTTGTGTGTGTGTGTGAGTATGAGAGAGAGAGAGAGAGAGAGAGAGAGAGAGAGAGAGAGAGAGAGAGAGAGAGAGAGAGAGAGAGAGAGAGAGAGAGAGAGAGAGAGAGACTTGCCTTGCATCAGATTCAGTCATTGCAAATCACCCTGTCTCGATACTACATATCTCCAGTGCCGCCTGGCTGCTGGTCTCTTTTCATCAGGCAGGCTCAATCCCATCAACAGTGGATGGTGGCCAGGTGGTCTTGTGGTAAATGAGGTCTTGGATGATGGCCATGTGGTCTTGTGGCCATCCCCCAAGTGCAGGGCTGGGTTTGACACCCCCCTCCCCCCACAAGTCCATATCGATTGGAGTATCCTTGAGCAAGATATTTAACCCCTACCTTCCCCAGAAGGTGGTTGACCCTGCACAGTAACCAGAGGGCAAAAGCAGAATAGATAGATAGATGGATAGAAACTTTATTGATCCCTTATCAAATTCATCCATCAGTTCATCAGTTCCACTTCAGATCAGTTGGTGATGGAGGGGGTAAGCAAGATAAAGCCTTCATTGTCATGCAAAGGAAGCTCAGCTCGGAGTTTATGGCTCTAACAAAAAGGAAAGGAGCTACATGATTAAAGAGGTAGTTCAGTTCCTGGAGCTTTTTACTGTGTCACAAACTTGTGGAAACCTTTATGATGTCTGTGTGTGTAGTATGAAGGAGGGTTGATCACTACGTTTAGCTTGGCTCAGTTGTTGGATGTCTACCAGGATCATTAGCAGATCCAGTCAAAAGAAGGGATATACACATTCTCCAAAAGCTGACTGTTAATACTCTTCACTTGTTAGCTTAGTGTTAACAGTTTTTCTTAACCAATGTTTTCACGGGTAAACACAAATCCTAAAACAAAGCCTAGACATCAGGTTTAAAATTCTTCAGTAAGGTCAGCCTACTTTCATCTGCAGGTTGGTAGTGTAAATGGGATGCAGTGACTAAGATTTATTTGGCTGGAAACCTCAGAAATATCTCCATTCAGAAGCAGAAAAGAACGCATTGTGTCTCTGAATATATTAGTCACAGGTAAATATATTGAGTACATGTAAATATTTCTCCACAGGGCTTAGAGAAGAGAGTGGCACGCGTTACGCTATTCATCAGAGAGGAAGGCTCCTGGTTCTTATCAGGATTAATGCATGGGAGCACGGCTGCAACCCATGGATTTAAACCGGCGCTTTGATGTTGAGCATATGCATGTTTATATAAATATATATATATATATATATGTGTGTGTGTGTGTGTGTGTGCATCTGTCTGAATGTGTGTGATTGTGTGACTGTCTAGGTAGTGAGTCTGTGTCTTCTCCTGTGTGTGTTTCTGTGTGAGCTTTTTCATTAGAGAAGCTGTTTTCCCTGTGGAACCATGCTCTCTGGAATTTAAATCTTACGGGTTCACTAAATCTTCCACATTTCTGCAGTTAATATTCACTTGACGGGCAATCTTTATGAGTCTTCTTATTCTTTAGCGTCGTCTCGGTTTTTCCTCGCCTTCATCCTCTCCTTTGTTATGGCAAGTTTTCATCGTTCCCACACCCATTGCTGTGTGATACACACATCTTTTATTTTCATCCCTGGGCATTCCCACTTAAAGTACCAGGGGAGTAGTCACCAAAGGAAGGGAGGGTTGAGCACACGCACACACACACCCAATTGGGGCTGCCCAGCACCACCACTGTATTGGATTGGTTGTCCACTGAGCTGGCAAGTTTGAGTGCCTAGTTCATGAGTGCTCTGCCTGATGATAGCGAGAAAAACTCGAGTCATTTTAATACCACTTAAACTAACAATTTCATGGCTTCAATCATCTCCAGTCTGATTCACCACCATGGTCTCTTCTCTCCTCCTCACTATTCCCCTCCCTCCTCCTTGCTTCTCTCATTTCTTTTCTTCTCCTCCCCACGTCCTCTTGAGCTCTTCAGCGCCTGTTTTCTCATACCCCTCCCCCACTTCATCCCCTCCTCTCTTATTACCTCTCCACTCTTCTTCTGGGCTCTCCTCTCCCTTCCTTTGTACTCCAGGGGGATCCCAGGGAGCTACCTAATTGTTGTAAAAACGTCTACAGTGATCTGAACCGAATGACTCACCAGGCATATCAGCCGACAGGAAATCCTAAACTGTTTTTGTTTGCAGTCGTTGAAGGCTTTTCTTCTTTTTGAAAGGAAAAGGACTTATTCACAGCCCAGGGTTTATTTTCACATTGTTTGATGGTTCGAGATTTTACATAAATCAACCCTCTCAGATATCAGATTATCATCAATTTCTGCTACTCCAGTCTTTCTGGTCTTTTTTACTGGGATGTCCAACTATGTACAGTGTGTCACACAGGAATGTGTGTGCACAAATGAGTATAAGTCAGACAGAGAAGCAGCGGTAAGGACAGGGGAGACTTTTTTCATTTACTACATTCAGGATAAGCACAATTCATGTGACAGCCAACAACCAATTTGTGCTCAGCAGTGTTTGATGGCCAGCTCTCGCAATTTCATGTACCATAAATTTAACTGTGATAATGTTATTGGTGTAGTTGGGTGCATAAATCTGTGTATATACACAGGTGTGAAGCCATAGATGTATGGAAAGGTGATCATGTGTGTCCTGAATGTGGGTGAGAAAGGTAAAACCATACCTGCTAGCGGGTATTACGTGGCTTGGGATTTGTAGACTTAAGAAATCTATGAAGATCCATGTGCTGCTAAAACTTGCTCCTAATGCTTTCATTTGCATTGCAGAACATGACAAGCACCGTCTATGCAAGAGTACCGAGTACATGAATCTCCACTTTAAAGTCAAGTGGTTCCATAACGAGTACGTCCGAGATCTGCCGGCCTTCAAGACCATTCCACCGGAGTATTCCTTGTAAGTGTCAACCTATATCGACAATCACATTGTAAACACATGTACGTACTAACACACACACCCATATGTGAACTTACTGAGCATACAGATAATGCACACAGATATATACTATACTATCACCTGCAAATGGAATCACTTTCTATGTAACATTGAAATCACGGAACAAACATTTCTGTGCATGAAGTAACATTGCTACTGGTGTGTGACACAATCTAACCATATCTCTCGTAACAGCTCAGTTTTGTCCATCTGTAATACGAGAGGAGGAGTCATCTGTAATGACTATAGATAGGGCACGCCCTGCCTTGTCTAACAATGCAAACAGATTTTCAATAGATTCACACAAGCTCTGAGTGATAGTGAGCTATATCTACAATGACTCATAAATAACCTCTTCAGGCCGTCCGGGTGGCGTGGTGGCCTATTCCGTTGCCTACCAACATGGGGATCACTGGTTCGAATCCCCGTGTTACCTCTGGCTTGGTTGGGAGTGTCTGCAGGTGGGAAGCCGGATGTGGGTGTGTCCTGGTCGCTGCACTAGCGCCTCCTCTGGTCGGTCGGGGCGCTTGTTCGGGTGGGGGTAGCGTGATCCTCCCACGCGCTACATCCCCCTCGTGAATCTCCTCACTGTCAGGTGAAAAGAAGCGGCTGGCGACTCAAAGAATTACTCAAATAATTTGTACATTTTTTTATATATTTTTATTAAAGGTTTTCATAGTATCAACAAAAAAGAAGCAAGCAAATCAATGAATAAATCAACCCAACCACAACAACCATTAAAGGAAGAAGAGAAATAAAAAAAGAGGGGGGGCATTAATCAGGAGAGCTAAAAAAAAACATCAGAAAGGGTTGCTACCTGCCATAGACGTTACCAGAGTTACCTCTCACAGCGTAGGTGATCTTCTCGAGCTTAAGAAAGGACATGGTATCCCTGAGTTTAACATCTACTGACAGTCATGACAGCCAAAATACTGGCATCAGGGTGTCTAATGTTGTGGTAGTCAATTGAAAATACAGACATTGAGGCATGATTAGGTCTCTAATCCCTGGAACTGAGTCTGTCCCTTCTCTGGCAAAGCATTGAATCCTGCTAGAACCTTCTCTCTGTCTGCTCTGCTTTAATTTCCTTGCTTTCCGACAATCTGAATCAACACTGTAAAAGCGACTGAAGCGTATACGCTGCTGTTCAGACAACCCTGAAAAATTTGGTTGAGATGAGACTTCCTAGTGAAGACGCTTGTAGATTATTTTTTCTTCCTTTTACCCATCTGTTTGTAGAGATGGTGCACGCAAGACCGTGTTCAACAAAGCAGGCGCAGTTGTAAAACCAACACATGTAGTGCAGTAAGGGAACACGGTGCCCTTACCCACTTCATTCCGCTGCTCTATCAGAATAACGACTTATCCCCCCTACCCAACACTGTCACTCAACACCACCTCCACAGAAACATGCACATACAAACACACAACCATTGTGCAAGCACTGTGTGCACAATTGTGCACAAACACACATGCACACATTCAACATGCAGACATATACATGCACATATATGCTGGCATGCACAACAAAGACAGTCACTTTGTCTCTCTCCTTTACCTCTCTCCCTGTCTGTCTAGTTTCTAATCCGCCTCATTTATTCCCTCTCTCCGCCACGGTCGATTCCCTCAACCAAGGTACAAAGCAGTTGTTGCTTTGAGGACAAATGCAGATGCTGCATTAAACAAGGAAACGGCAAAGTTAAACAGACAGGACAGCGTCGTTATTCTTCTAATGACTATACATCTTCCCCAAACTCGTCTGTCCTGCTCTGTCCTTTTCTCTGCCGTCCTCTTTCTGAGCTTCCTTGTCAAAAACTGTTGACGGACTGAAACTTGATGTCGGTGAAGTCATAAATATGCAGCTGGTGCATTGACCGCAAACATGTTTTTTTTACTGCCTTTTTGAGACCTACAGTATCGATTGTCATTGATTTTACCTGCAATAAGCGCTGTGGTCCCCCCCCCCCCCATATATTTTAGTTAAAGAAACACCCATTATCAACAGTTGTTATCAGACTTCTTCTTTCTTTCGCCCGGACATTTAATCTTATGTCGTTGGCTCCAGTGCCATCTGTCCAACTCTATTCAGTGGTTATTTATCTGAAGTACCTCGTACTGTCATGTTTCTAATTGTAAACATTTGCCCAGTACTCATTTGAAGTGTTTTCCTCTCCTTCCTTCCTTTGTTTTTCTTGCCCAGATAATCAATCACTGTCCAAGAGAAGGAGCACATTGAGAAACCATATGCTTATATAAGTAACTGACAGGGTTTTGTTTATGTAAAGATTGCAAAGGAGTGTTAAAGTTAACGCTGCACTAGCGCCTCCTCTGGTCGGTCGGGGCACCTGTTCAGGGGGGAGGGGGAACTGGGGGGAATAGCGTGATCCTCCCACGTGCTACTTCCCCCTGGCGAAACTCCTCACTGTCAGGTGAGAAGAAGCGGCTGGTGACTCCACATGTATCGGAGGAGGCATGTGGTAGTCTGCAGCCCTCCCCAGATCGGCAGAGGGGGTGGAGCAGCGACCGGGTCGGCTCGGAAGAGTGGGGTAATTGGCTGGATACAATTGGGAAGAAAAAATTAAATAAATAAACAAACAAGTAAATAAAATGCAGTTCAGCTTGCTGCATGTTCCTGACTTGGTGAGCGCCACCTGTCTGGTCCTCCCAACAGTATGACCGACCTGAAGGTGTGATGAAGGGCTTCTCTTTTTCAGGTGGTTCGAGCCATTTGTCATCCAGTGGCTTGATGAGAATGAGGACGTCTCCATGGACTTTCTCAATGGGGCTCTAGAAAGGGACAAAAAGGATGGAGTGAGTACAGAAATGTGTTCCTAATTTTTTTTTTCAACAGTTTTAACAAAGCGCACTTTTTACCAAGACCAGTTATGTTAATTGTAGTACAGACTTTATTCACTTCAAATCCATTAATAAAAAAAAAAAGCCACTAAGCATTTTGGCCATTAATTTTGTATTCAGATGAACACTAAAGCGATGGGAGTGTAACAATTTTGGTTTCCACCTCATTTGTGCCATTTGGCTGACAACTCCATGGCATCTCCATCAGCATCCATTCATACTTACACTTACTAGCCTTAGGCCGGCAGTCTAGTAATGTTCCATCCATGGTTTGTTTGTCTAAAATTCAGTGTTCGCTGTAAGCTGCAGTTAATGTAGGTCATTTAATCGGATAAGCATTCATCTGTAAGGTGTTGCTTCAACAGAACCATCAGCTGCTGTCAGCAACTGATGGGGTCGGGGTGTGTGGTCTGTAGATAATATAGAGTATTTGATCTGTTAATAGAATGCTCGCTCGCTCTCGCTCTCTCTCTCTCTCTCACACACAAACACACACACTGTCTTTCGCCACAAAACATGTGTTCTTCCTTCACCCACCTCGTTTTGTCTTTTTCCCTCCTTTTCCTTCCTCCATTTCCTTCCTTTTCTGTCCTCCATCTCTCTCTCTCTCTCTCTCTCTTTTTTTTTTAATCCTGCAACAGTTCCAGCAAACTTCCGAGCACGCACTGTTTTCCTGTTCGGTGGTGGATGTGTTCACTCAGCTCAACCAAAGCTTTGAGATCATCAAAAAGCTGGAGTGTCCAAACCCGCAGGCCCTTGCCCACTTCATGTGCCGCTTTGCAAAGGTCGGTGTCTTTGGAAAGGCCCTCACGTCTACCCAGAATACACGTACAGAAAGTTATAATCTACGGTAAAAGTTTTCCATTGTTCTGGCACACCTTAGACTTACTTACCTGTAGAGGTATTTCAGTTCATATTTGCTGGTGTCGAGTTATTAAGTTCTGACTGTGCAGTTTTCCAGAAAGTTCTTGTGTTATAAAAATACCACTGCAAAGAAAATGCACTTATGAGCTAGTCTCTCTCCTTTCTCACAGACTATCAACAAAGTTCTTCTCCAATATGCTGCAATCATATCCAAGGATTTTCCCCAGCATTTGAGCAAGGAGAACGTGGTAAGTGCCCAGTTACAGCACACGTGACTCAAACAGCCAAGACTGCATTGATTATTTTGGGTACTAACATGAAAATATGGAAATTATTTTGGGGATTTCTTGATAATATTCATATCTGGCAGTGGGTGGGGTGAGGTAGAGGGGCGTGGGGGGCCTCATGAAGAACTGAAAATGTGTGAAATTAGCTCTACGCATACACACAGGCTGGTCCAATTCAAACTAAGCCCTTTTCTATCCTCCTTAATGCGCTCCTCGAAGTGTCTCTATTAATCGAGAGGCAATTATTCATCTTGAGGTCTATAACAGTTGGGGAAAAGGTTTTTCTGGGCTGCCTGTCCATTGTTTAATGTGACAGATGACAAAGCACAGAGACTTCGGAGTGTCCTGATTATCCACACTGCCCTCTGAAGTCAAAGTAAAAGGTAACATGCAGGATATCTGTCCTAGCAGGGGAGACAGATGCTTCTCTACAGGGCTGACAGGCTCCCGGTGTCGTAGACACTTGCCTCAGTGAAAACATGAGGTGTCCTAGCTTGTCACAGAACTGAAAAGATGAGGCCATTCATAGTATGTCTAGACCAACAACAAAAAAGCAGAAAACAACAAGCAAGTGGGATTACCCAGGTGCAGACTTACACACAAACCACAGGATTTTAGATGAACCCAAATCTCTACATCAGTCTTGTATTCTTGCAAGCCTGTCAAAATTGTTAGCTGTGCTGTTTTTGGTTGTCTTTGCTCTCAGCAGACTGTGTTGTTGAGATGATTTGTGGGATTTTTAATGCCTGATAACCATGGCAATTTGATTCAATATCTATTCCCTTGAGCCTATTTCAATTATTAAATTTAAATAGAAGTACTTCCATTCATCCATTATGGATGGAATGGACGGATGAAATTACCATTTTCAGGTGAGATTCCTCAAATCTTAGATTGCAAAACTTCAGTTGTCCAACATCATGTCGCACAAAAACACAGTCTGTGGACTGTAAGTAGTATTGTTTGATCTATTGTCAATTGGCTCTGTATGCTGGTCTGTTTGGTAATATAGTTTACATAGTTAAAGCTGGGACGCCTGTCAGACAGGTAGTTTTGATTTGATTTTAACCAGTCAAAATGTGATTCAGGCTCACTGAAACTGTTTCCTAGATCTAAAGTAATAATTCTGACCTGCTGTAATTATAATTTGATCTGCAAAATTATATTTTAATTTGTCAAATTTAACTCTGGCTAATTGGCTTGAGTGACCAATTGCGAAATATGAACAGGAATCAGGAGAGACTGGCCAGTTCTCCATGTGATTCTGTAGTGTGCTGAATAAATAAACATAATCTCAGTCCCTGCAAATACAGTTTCTGTTATTGTATCAGTGGCCTCCTTTGTTATCACATGAGCACTTCAGTACGGTTCATAGCCGATATCAAATGCCACTGTCTGTGGAATACTACCCAAGATCTTTCACCCTTTCTCAAGCCAAACATATCACTCGGGGAAATGTTTGTTTCTTTCAGTGACATTCAAAATTATATACCATTGTTGCACACGGTCATAAATCTGAGCGAGTGCTAGCCAATACACACAGCGTTGGTAATGTGTATAATGTGTGACTTACTTACACTCAGAGAAATTACTCATTCCCTCCACAAAAAGCATTGTGATCAATGTCTTTCATCCCAATGGGGTATTGCATAACACAGAATCGATCCTGCCTGACACGTTAGATATATGCATTTTCTCATTCTCTTTTATTATGCACATTGTTTGAGTGCAGGAAAACAGTCAGTGCTAGCTGTGCACCTTGCATCCCAGTCAACCAAGTCAACATGTCAGGATCCAATAAAAACTGGTAGACTTGAATCTGTTAACGCTAATACATTTTCTCTTTTTACATTGTTTTTCAACGATTTAGCTCTTGAAGCACTATTCACCGAGTACAAGGAAGTATGATTTACTTATCAGACATGAGGAATTTCAGGATGCCAGCAGTATTGTTAGATACATTTGATATGTTGACAAGATATACCCATGCTATAGTGATACACTCTTCTATATGAAACTAATTACACTCGTTTACTGTTATGTGTTATAGAGACTCATTCTCACATGCGTCCTCATACTTCCCTGCAGCCCTGCATCATCCTCAATAACATACAGCAGCTCCGTGTACAGCTGGAGAAGATGTTTGAGTCCATGGGAGGTAAACAGGTCTGTGGCCTTGCTTTATTTATCTGTATAAAGCTATATGTATGCCCAGGCTGGGTTCAGTTCACAGTCAAGTTTTAAGAAATGTCATTCTTAGCATTTCCGGAACCTACAAATTTGGAAGATTTGTGCCATGCTGATATAAAATGTCACATTACAGATGTGATATTTAATTGGCCCCTGCAGAACATTCCCTTCTCCCCTTCTTTCAGGGGAGGTCAGAGGGCAGGGTTACTTACAGAGCAGTGCCCCTGGTGTTGGTGGAGAGTTGGTGTCTTGTTCAAGGGCGAATGCTCATTGACACGGGAACTCGAGCTTGTGGTCCCCTGGTCAAAGGGCGCACTCCCTACCCACTAAGTCCCCCTGCAAAGCTTAACGAATTTATTTATTTAATTATTTTTAACAATTATACAAAAAAAACTAATATTTCAAATGAAGGTTCGAAAATTATTATATGAAGGTCGGTTTTTAATTAACATCCAGAAATTGTTGTTGTGATGTCGTTATACTACACCTGCAGTAATCCTGCCCTAGCTCTGTACACCGCCTTTACTAATGTACTAATCTTACATATAGTCAGTATATTCGTCTCTCACTAACACTAATTTAACTACAACCTCCCGTTCCTTTGTAGCTCATCACTGTTTCCCCACTTCTCCTCCCTCTGCTGTGTACTGTGTGCCACAATAACATGCTTGGTGAATTTCAATATTATTTCCTTTGAATCAAATCATTGTGCAGTATTTTGTCAGCTTTAACCTCTCTGTGAGTCTGTCTGTCACTCTCTGTATCTAACCCCCCAAACGCCAGCGTGAGAGCGCCTTTCGATGTGACACGCATGTTTCTCTCCTGTGAACTAATGCTTGTCTTGCCCTGCGTTTTTTTTCTGTCTCCTGTCATTTTGTCTTCTGTTTCCTCGTTTCCCCTTCTGTGCTCTGTCTCTCTGTCTCCAGGAGGAGGGGGTTGTGTCCTTCTGTAAGGTGTGTGCAATAGGACTCTTTCCACATCCCACCATTTACTGAATGACACTGAAAAAAAAGCACGCTGCCCCCCCCAACCCACGCCTCACCCCCCCACCACCACCCCTCCCTCCCCACTCTCCTCACTCCCACCCCTTTCAGTAGCATGTGCCACAGAGCATATGGAGTCAGAATTACCCATCACCCCTCTCAACAGGCTGTGAGAGGACACTGCTCCCATTGCTCTGGGGAGAATGGCTCAACCCTCCCGATCCCATCTTTATTTTTAGCTTGCCTTTTTTTTTTCTCTCTCCTCTCTGCTACGTCTCTATCCATGGCTAATTTAGCAGTGAGATTTATTTATTATTTTTCAGTCGTCTTTTTTTTCTTCTTAACCCCTTGCGTGGAGCCCAGACTCAATAGCTCACCAAGACGCCGGCTGTGGTTTTGATAATCTCAACCCATTCCCAGGCTGTAGCACCATAACCAAAAAAAAAACAACAACCTCAAACAGGATTTTTCAGACCGTGTTTGATGAGCTTCTCAAATGCTTACAAATTTTCCCAGCTGTGCCATCAGATGAGGTTCTGCTGCCTCATCTCCCGCTAGCGGGCTCGGAAAAAGTTCACTCCGAGGTCTTAATTGCCCTTTTCTCCCTTGCATTCTCAGCTTTTCACTGCAGCTCTAAAAGAAAAATATGTCACTTTGTTCAAGAGCAAGACAGTCTGAAGTCAAGGTTCAAGTGATTCAAGATTTCCTTTATCGTCGTTGTACAAGTTCACCAAAACTGCGTTCACAACTTCCCTGAGTTTGATACACTACTAACAAACAATAATAAACAAGTAATCTAAACAGCGGAATAAATTAAAAAAAAAGTCAACTTGGATGTGCGGAATAAATAAAAAAAGTCCACTTGGATGTGCACTTTTATGGGATAGTTCTGAATATCACTTTAGTTAATTGCACATTAGGCTATTCATTATCAGTGTAGGTGTATTTGAAATGCAAAAGTTTTTTGTTAAGGTTTGAATCTGCTTACTTCCCTATCAGCAATTAGCTCCCAGCGAACCAGCGTAATTACAGAGCGCTGTTATCAGTGCGCTACCAATAACAGAGATTAGCAATAATCTCCCTTTGCACCCACATTTATGAAATAGCCATTTACAGATATATCCAAATCGTCATAAAGCAGTATTTTGGGTATGGAGCCATTTCTAATACGCTTTTCTCCCATTTAGAGACAACAGTTTATTGAACCTTTATTTACTTGGCACGCTTATTTAATTTGGTTACAGATTGTGTCTTCCATGGAGAACATGCCACTGAATAGATTTATTTTGCTGAAACAGGCAGAGAGGGAAGTGAAGCTGGCTTGCTATTGATAGGCTGTTGGCCAGAGAGAGGTTTATGTAGTGTGGGCTGTGGATCCCTGTCAGACTCAATCAGGGTCCGGGGGATGCTAGCTACAACGCAAGATCCAGAGGCTCCACAGATTCCAGCTTCACATTCTCATTTTATTAATTTTGCTCAACAGAATCATAATGAATTTAATTGATTAGTACAAAAAAAACCTACAAGGATTTGCTGTTGGTGACCCCAGTGCAAAGACACATTTACAGCTTAGGGTTTGGTAGTTCTGCAGTGACACAAAACAAAGTTAAATATATATATATTATTTCCTATATGCTTTAGATGTTCAATAATCTCGTGTCACATTTTCAAGGTAAACCAAGACGGTAACCGTAAAGTGATGTTCCAGAAGATACCTTTTTGATATTTTCATAGTGCAATGCAGCATCACTTGGTACATCTCCTCTGCAAATCACAGAAATATCTGCTTTCACCTCTCTAACTGTTGTAATCAAGGATTTTTTGACAGGCAAGCAGCCTTCAAATACCATTTGACTGTAGAATTGGATGCTGTATGGATCTGGTATGGAATTTTCTTCTGACAGGGTGCGACTGGCATCTTATTTGAGTTGACAGCAGAGTGAATTTTCCTAGCCAGCATTTCTCGGCAGAGAACAGTAATTTTCAATGAATATGGAATTTTAGTGTAAGCAATTGACAGGCTGAAGATTTCTGTGTCCAGTGAGACCGAGGAAAGACTATGGGCTCTAGTTTGCGGACGGCTCAAGGCCAACAGTAGTGCTAATGCAGACATAGTAACAATTTCATTAGGCGCAAAGTGGTTTTTCTCTCACCTGGGTCCGTTTGCTAATTTTCGGGATCGCCATGACATCGCTTGTGCCAAAATTGGCATGGGGGTGCAGTAGAGGGTGTGTCAGTCAAAATCAGGTGGCACAGTGCTAGTTTGGTGTGAAATAAAACCAAATATTATGCCTGCATCTGCCTGGTCAGACCACATCTTAGCGCAGACAGAGCCGTTGTGTGGTAGTTTCTGGGCCTTAGGCGAAGGCGCACTAATCACAGACTTATCCAAAATCACACACACCACTTCTGTATATGTTATGTTGGCCTATTTTGTGAATATTTAACTAATGACTACTGCCCTAAACCTTTTTAATCACTAAAATAATATCTGCATGGGCGTCTGGATAGCGTAGCGGTTATTCCGTTGCCTACCAACATGGGGATCGCCGGTTCGAATCCTCATGTTACCTCCAGCTTGGTCGGGCGTACCTTCAGACACAATTGGCCATGTCTGCGGGTGGGAAGCCGGATGTGGGTATGTGTCCTGGTCGCTGCACTAGCGCCTCCTCTGGTTGGGGGGGGGCACTGGGGGGAATAGCGTGATCCTCCCATGTGCTATGTCCCCCCTGGCAAAACTCCTCACTGTCAGGTGAAAAGTAGCGGCTGGCGACTCCACATGTATCAGAGGATACGTATGGTAGTCTGCAGCCCTCCTTGGCTCAGCAGAGGGGGTGGAGCAGAGACCAGGATGGCTTGAAAGAATGGGGTAATTGGCCAAGTACAAATAGGGAGAAAAAGGGGGGGGAGCCAAAATATATGTATATCTATATCTGCCCGTGTATCATTGTCTTCCAACATAAAACAGTCAATCTGCATCATTATGCATGTAAAACAACGTGGTGACGGGGATTTCAATTAACGTCAATCAACCTGAAAGAAAGAACTGATTGGCAGGGCTAATTGATCCATGATCACAACTATTTAAGGTCTCTTGCTGTTTTTATAGGAAAGAAAGACGCTGGTGAGAACAAAGACACGTTAAACGGTGGCCTGTCAAATAATCATGTTTGCGTGTTGTCTCATATCACATTAATGTCTGTTGTATGCACACTTGGCGACTCTGCGCCTCCCGAACAAGGACACCAGTTTCCTCCTGGGAGAAGCTTTTCTGCCTTAGCTGGTCTGCACTTCTGCCGTCCATTACGAAATTGGCGAGCCGCCATAACAAAGCGCGCTGCTTTTAAAGGAAATGAGGGGGGCTGATTTGATTGCCCGTAATTGAAGACAGCCCCTACTGATATTTATTCCTTCTAATACAACCCTCTTATAACTGCACCTCCATTGCGCCTGATTACCACCAGTGCAGCGTGTCCTGAAATTAGCAAAAAATGTTGGCCGCACCTTAGATTGATTTGCACCGGAACTAGCGTCGGCACCTTCAACTTCACTATGACCCGGAAACTAGAGCCCTCAGACCTACTTTTCTGTTATCGCCTTTAAAGATTTTATCCGTTACTTAAAATAACAACCGCTACGGGCTATTTTGTCAGTGGCCCAAAAATGTTGTGTTAATGATCAAAGGCCCTGTTAGCAGTATGTACATACCTGCACACACACACACACACACAGTATGAAACTCTCTTCTCTGTTTTGCTGATAGCAGCATGACTGCAGCACATCATGTATAAATGGTTTGGTTTGCACATCCCCTGCCCAGCTGACCCATCCGCCATTAGAATGAGTGAGACGAGTGTCTCCATGGCTGAGGCTTAGCAAGCCTCATGTACTGACTTGCCATGCATGTGGAGCCGGTGCCTGGCCTCACACATCCATCTCAGGTACTGAGCTTCAGCGGCCAGCCTTCTCCACCCATCTCAGGCATTAATATTTAGACGTAGACATTGAAAACACAGCTTACAAGCATACTGACAGATGCTTGTCATACATAGACACAAACACTCATACCATTTCTCACAAATACGGACAAATGGACCCACACACAAACATACTGTTTGTGTGCCAATGTGGGCAGTCACATTGGCACTTAAACTAACTTTGGTTTGAGCGCAGTATACCCAAAACCACCCGTGATTTAGATAAACACAGGCATGCCACCGGGACACTTTCCACACATGAATACATGCATCTATAACATATTCATGTGCATAAATACATATGTATGAGTCAGTGAGGACATAAAAATAGTGAAGCACATGAAAGGAGTAGTAGTTTCAATAGATGTAATTTAATGACCACAAGAGATAAGTATTTTGGTCATGCTTTATAATTAGTAGTTGTAAGTGGTGCTTAGTAAATTAGCAATAGGTCATTTATAAGCCCTGACACATTTGTTAACATTTGCAAATGGCTACCGTTAATAACAGCATTGTGAGAAAAGGTTAGACCTGACATTTCTGAACCTGAAGCTTAATTTTAAGGGGCGTCTGGGTGGTGTAGCGGTCTATTCCGTTGCCTACCAACCCGAGGATCGCCGGTTCGATTCCCAGTATTACTTCCGGCTTCGTCGGGCGTCCCTACAGACACAATTGGCTGTGTCTACGGGTGGGAAGCCGGATGTGGGTATGTATCCTGGTCGCTGCACTAGTGCCTTCTCTGGCCAGTCGGGGCACCTGTTCAGGTGGGAGAGGGAACTGGGGGCAATGATGTGATCCTCCCATGCGCTACATCCCCCTGGTGAAACTCCTCACTGTCAGGTGAAAAGAAGTGGCTGGCGACTCCACATGTATCGGAGGAGGCATGTGGTAGTGTATAGCCCTTCCCGGATCAGCAGAGGAGGTGGAGCAGCAACCGGGGCGGCTCGGAGGAGTGGGGTAATTGGCCAGGTACAATTGGGGAGAAAAAGGGGGGAACCCCCCCCCCAAAAAAAATAAAAAATTAAGCCGAAAGACCTAAATGGTTAAGATTGGGGCAAATATTTAGGTCTAGACAGCCTAGTATGGTAAGAGCTGAAGTTTAATTTTTTTTTTAAAAAGGGAAGAAGGCACTAAATCAACATTCAGATCCGTATTAATAAGATGGTTATTAAAATTTTTAGGCCAACTACTAATGTTGAAAAGTGTGTTGTAAGCTTATTAATCACTATTTACGGCTACTCCTTATTTCAACATATATCCTGTGACACTGGGGGCACACTTCAGATGTGTCCACAAGGTCCCTAGTGATGTAAACCTGCAGCCATCAGTCAACAAACATTTGCGTCACTGACATGAATAAATTCCCCAAAGTTGCAGCATTTCCTGATATGACACAACAAACCATTTTTGCTCTGAAACAAATACAGTTCCAACATGTAAGGCAATATTTTGGTTACTGTTGTTTTACAGTATCATTTTATTGCTTCCAGCAATAAACTCACTCACAGCTGTGTGAAAGGTTGCAGAGGGTTCAATATCGCAACTTTTTAACAACATTGTCGTGAGCGTTCAGCTGGACGACGGTGGTGCAGTGGTTAGCGCAGTCACCTCACAGCAAGAAGGTCCTGGGTTCGAGCCCTGGGGTTGTCCATCCTTGGGGATCATCCCAGGTCATCCTCTGTGTGGAGTTTGCATGTTCTTCCCGTGTCTGTGTGGGTTTCCTCCCGCAGTCCAAAGACATGTAGGTCAGGTGAATCGGCCATACTAAATTGTCCCTAGGTGTGAATGTGTCAGCCCTGTGATGGACTGGCGGCCTGTCCAGGGTGTCTCCCCGCCGGCCACCTAATGACTGTTGGGATAGGCTCCAGCATTCCGTGACCCGAATTCGGATAAGCGGCTTGGATAATGGATGGATGGATGTTACAGACTTGGGAAGGCTGGTTGTCAGTCCACTCAACTGCTTCCAGTGTAATTTAAGTTGTAGTGTACAAAAGATAAAAACCTGTGACTGCAATCTGACTGCTCTCAAGCTGACACGGTGTGTCTCATGACTCGATGAACAACTGTCGTCACAGTACACGGCAGTGAACCGCCATTTGTATTCGCGACATGGCTCAGCGCAGACGACAGGCAGGATGAGTGGGAGGCCACCAGCCAGACAGGTTACCTCTTCTCCTTATCTTTCTTCTCCCCCATCCTTCCCCCACTGGAGGCATCCTCCAGAGAAACTGAGCTGTAGTCAGAGTGGTCTGCTGTAGTCTCTTCAGTGTGGTAACGTAGTGACACTCTGTCCTCCTCTGACAGCTGGATGCAGAGGCCAGTGATCTACTTAAAGAGCTGCAGAACAAACTCAACACAGTTCTCGATGAGCTCAGCGGCGTGTTCGGCTCAAGGTAAGCGTGAGTGAGCTGATCTTATGGTGTTTGTGTGTGTGTGTGGTTTTCTACATCCAATTCACATTCAGTGTCTTACTGAAAGACTGGCTCTCAAAATGAAATTCATCTCTTGCGAGCCACCAGGTGTCACAAGTCAAACATGCCCATCCTTTAGGAAGAGTGTTTTAAACATGTTTTCAGTAATCCAATAGCAACAACACAAGCCCAGTGATTCCCCAGAATATCTGCTGAGTGATGAAAGTAAAAAACATTTTTTAAAAAAGTGCGGACCCAGCATGAGAAGATTTTGATGACTCTTTTCTTTGTCCCAGTTTCAAACCTGTGATTGAGGACTGTGTGAAGCAGATGAACCAGGAGCTGGTTCAGATGAAAGGCTCGGCCAAAGGGAGCAATGCTGCCATGGATGCAGAGACTGTCCTCCGGCCGCTCATGGACCTCTTGGATAAAAAGTGAGAATATTTGGGAATATCTTGGTAAATGATCTGGAGACAGAAGTAGTATGTAAATACTGTCTGGTTAATTGCTGGATCGGGAATATAGAAAATTCCGAACTTGGATTGGGACAGACCCAGATAAACAACATACAGTAAAATCAGGGTCATTTTGTTTGCCACCTGCAACAAATGGTGATTACTAAAAAAGAGACCATGATTACAAGACCATAAGATCAGACAAACTTCTTTACTTGAAATGTTATGGCTGTGTTTTGAAGCTCTACTTTTCCATTTATGAAGGGTAATTCAATGTATATTTAATTTCCATTTTAATCCTGGTTCTGGCGGCATGGTGGTGCAGTGGCTAGCGCGGTTGCCTCACAGCAAGAAGGTCCAAGGTTTGAACCCCACAGTTGTCCAACCTTGGGGGTCATCTCAGGCCGTCCTCTGTGTGGAGTTTGCACATTCTCCCCGTGTCTGCATGGATTTCCTCCGGGTGCTCCAGTTTTCTCCCACAGTCCAAATACATGTAGACCAGGTGAATCGGCCGTACTAAATTGTCCCTCGGTGTGAATGTGTCGGCCCTGTGATGGCTCGGCGGCCTGTCCAGGGTGTCTCCCCACCTGCTGCCCAATGACTGCTGGGACAGGCTCCAGCTTCGAGAGAAGCGGCTTGGATCATGGACTGGGATCCTGGTTCAAGTTACGTGAAGCCACCCAGATGTGTCAAACAAATCAAGTGTATAAGTCTCAGATGATCATCGTTGCAGTGACCAGTGCCTTGCTCCAGAACAATAGTCAGTCAGTCAGTCGTTCAATCAGAAATCATTTGTTCCTCTGTACCAGCACCTCCTATTAATAACTCGGTCAAATTAGAATCGAACCAAGGGGTTGTGTTTACTTTTTTGGCATCCTCGAAAGAGCCATAAAGTTGACTCTGTTAAACTAAGCTGTATGAATCGTTCTCAGCCACTTGCCATTGCAACATTGAGGCCAATGGGGTATTACAGAGAATCCTCTTAATGGTATGCAAATGCTAAGCCCTTCCTCATATCTCCTAGACCCTGCTTTTTACAATACAGTGAGATTAAAGTGGAAAACTGGTGCATTTATTTCATGTATCATGGGAGGGGTTTATTAAACCTGAGGCATGTTTTTCTTTCTTGAAGACATCATGGCTGAGCGCCTCCGGCCGCCGTTGTATTTTGTCTGTTTTCTGACATGTACTGGGAGTCCCGACATGACAGTGTGCCCCCTTTTGCTATTTTGCAGCTTGATGTTATTTGCCAAGATTTGTGAGAAGACCGTTCTGAAACGGGTCCTCAAAGAGCTGTGGAAAATTGTGCTGAACACCATCGAGAGAACAATTGTTCTGCCCCCACTCAGTGACCAGAGTGTGAGTTTGATGTCTCATCTGTTCCTCTGTTTGCCTGCTTCTTTTCTATTCTCTATTCATCTGTGTATTACCTCCTTATCTGTGGGTCTTCCCTTTCGCCTTTTGGTTTTTTCTTTCTGTCTGTCTTTTCTCCGAGAGTCTTGTCTCCCTCTCCTTCTCCATCTATCTGTCACTGCCTCCTCCATTACACACACTTAATAGATTAAACAACATGGCTTTTTTTCCTCAGAGCATGTCTCATCGATGCAGGAGCTTATAATAATGTTTAGTAATCCTAGATATTCAGAAAACTAGTCAGAATGACAGACAAATATTCTTACACACACACACGCAGCTTTCACCTGTCTGCAGGTGTTTCGTTGTAACGGTTGATAGCTATATGAGATAAACGGTAATGGCTCCCATTGGGACATTTATTTCTGGACTAAATACCACTTTGGGTAGACACTGAATCCATGTATCTTAACTGTCATGTCCTGTGGCAGCTGTCTGTAAGCTTTGGATGCACTTTAATTAAACTTGTCACTTGAACGCCATATCAATCATATGATCAAAACTGCATCTTTTTCACCTACAAATCATTGCCCACATCAGACCGTCACTTCCTCTCCCTGATGCTACCTGTCACATCCGTACTTTGTCACCTCCACACTAGAATACTGTAATGCACTCTTGTATTATCTCCCATTTACCCTCATCAGCAAGCTACGATATGTTCAAAGCTCAGCTGCCAAGGACTTAACAGACACCAGGTCCCGGCAGGGCATCTCTCCAGTTCTACAAAGCTAAATCCTCTGGCTTCCCATCAAAGCTAGTTTAAATTGCATGATCTTGCTATCGACCTTCAAAGCACTAAATGGCCAGGCCCCACCTTATGCAGCTTATCTCTTGTATATATGCACCTCCACTCACTTTCTCCGCTCCTCTGAGGCTGGTCCTATTCTCACCATCCCAACAAACAACAGATGCACTTTTTGGTGATAAGAATGTTCTGTGTCGGCCCCCCTAGAGTGGGACAGATGGCACACTAAAAAGTAGAAACTTTCCTTTTTAACATCTCTTACTGCCAGTACTTTGTTATCAATGTTATTTTAACCTGCCATTTAACTGCTTATTCATTCTGATGATTTTATAGTTTTTGCTTTTGCACCCAATTGTTCTAATATTGTTCTACTGCACTTCATATTGCCCTTGCCCTCTGGGAGGCACTACATAAATAAAATCAATTCATTGTGACCGTTGACCCTGCCTTTCTTTTCTCTCGCTCTCCTGCAGCAAGGAGCTCAGATGATCTTCAGCGCCGCCAAGGACTTAGGACAGCTGTCTAAACTAAAGGTGTTGTTTTTGGATTGTTGTGTATTGGTGTGAACCTTCCTGCTCTCATCAGTCTGCAGACAGCTTATGGTACAACTCTGTGCTTCACTAGGATTGCACAGAGATTAGCTGACTTGCTGTCATCTCAGCAGTCAAATATACACTGCTCAAAAAAATAAAGGGAACACCTAAAAACACAATATAGACCTCGATGAATGAAATATTTCAGCTGAAAATCTTTATTTATTAGACAGAGGAATGTGTTTAGAGCAAAATAACCTAAGAATGATCAATGGAAATCAAAATCATTAGCCCATTAAGGTCTGGATTCAGAATCATACTCAAAATCAAAGTGGAAAATGAGAACATAGGCTGATCCAACTTCTGTGGAAATTCTTCAAGACGATTCAAAATGAGGCTCAGTAGTGTGTGTGGCCTCCACGTGCCTGTATGCACTCCCTACAACGTCTGGGCATGCTCCTGATGAGACGACGGATGGTCTCCTGAGGGATCTCCTCCCAGACCTGGATCAGGGCATCGGTCAACTCCTGGACAGTCTGTGGTGCGACATCGCGTTGGCGGATGGTACGAGACATGATGTCCCAGAGGTGCTCGATTGGATTCAGGTCTGGGGAACGTGCAGGCCAGTCCATAGCATCAATGCCCTCGACATACAGGAACTGCTGACACACTCTGGCCACATGAGGACGAGCATTGTCATGCATGAGCAGGAACCCAGGGCCCACTGCACCAGCATATGGTCTGACAATGGGTCTGAGGATCTCATCCCGGTACCTAATGGCAGTCATGCTACCTCTGGCTAGCACGTAGAGGTCTGTGCGGCCCTCCAAGGATATGCCTCCCCAGACCATCACTGACCCACCGCCAAACCGGTCATGCTGGAGGATGTTGCAGGCAGCAGAACGTTCTCCACAGCGTCTCCAGACTCTCTCACGTCTGTCACATGTGTTCAGTGTGAACCTGCTCTCATCTGTGAAGAGCACAGGGCGCCAATGGCGAATCTGCCAACCAAGATGTTCTCTGGCAAAGGTCAATCGGGCTGCACGGTGTTGGGCTGTGAGCACAGGCCCCAATTGTGGACGTCGGGCCCTCATACCATCCTCATGCATTCTGTTTCTCACTGTTTGAGCAGAAACCTGCACATTAGTGGCCTGTTGAAGGTCGTTTTGTAGGGCTCCGGCAGTGCTCCTCCTGTTCCTCCTTGCACAAAGGACCAGATAGCGGTCCTGCTGCGGGGTTGTTGTCCTCCTGCGGCCCCCTCCACGTCTCCTGGTGTACTGGCCTGTCTCCTGGTACCTCCTCCATGCTCTGGACACTGTGCTGGGAGACACATCAAATCTTCTTGCCACAGCACGCATTGATGTGCCATACTGGATGAGCTGCACTACCTGAGCAACTTCTGTAGGTTGCAGATACCACCTCATGCCACCTCTAGTGGTGAGGGCACTAGCAAAATGAAAAACTAACCAAAGATCGGCCAGAAAAGATGAGGACAGGCAAATGGTCTGTGGCCACCACCTGCAAATCCATTCCTTTTATAGGGGTTGTCTTGCAAATTGTCTAATTTCCACCAGGTGGAAATTAGACAATTTACCAACAGGTGAAATTGATTCACAAATCAGTGTTGCTTCCTAACTGGACAGGTTGATATCTCAAAAGTGTGATTGACTTGGAGCTACATTGCATTGCTTATGTGTTCCCTTTATTTTTTTGAGCAGTGTACATAAAGAATACAATTACTCAGAAATATAGTTTATGTCCAATTGCTAACTTACCACAGATACTGCCAGTCTATCTTTATGCTGCACAGCATTGGCAGACATTATGAGATACCACCAAAAAAAAAAAAAAAGGAATATATATGCGTGATGAGAGGGAAGACAGTGGAATGGTGAGGATGCAAGGAGTAGAGGTGATGAAGGTGTATGAGTTTAAATACTTGGGGTCAACTGTCTAAAGTAACAGGGAGTGCAGAAGAGAGGTGAAGAAGAGAGTACAGACAGGGTGGAGTGGGTGGAGAAGAGTGTCGAGTGATTTGTGACAGAAGGGTACCAGCAAGAGTTAAAGGGAAGGTTTACAAGATGGTTGTGAGACCAGCTATGTTATATGGTTTGGAGACAGTAGCACCGATGAAAAGACAGCAGGTGGAGCTGGAGGTGGCAGAGTTGAAGATGCTAAGATTTTCATCGGGAGTAACGAAAAAGGACAGGATTAGGAACGAGTATATTTGAGGGACAGCTCAGGTTGGATGGTTTGGAGACAAAGCAAGAGAGGCAAGACTGAGATGGCTTGGACATGTATGGAGGAGAGATGCTGGGTATATATTGGGGGAAGGATGCTGAATATGGAGCTACCAAGGAAGAGGAAAAGAGGAAGACCAAAGAGGAGGTTTATGGATGTGGTGAGAGAAGACATACAGGTGGCTGGTGTGACAGAGGAAGATGCAGAGGACAGGAAGAAATGGAAACGGAAGATTCGCTATGGCGACCCCTAACGGAAACAGCCAAAAGTAGTAGTAGTAGATGAGATACCACAAAAAATCCAGAAAAGATGCAGTTTAGTCTACCAGCAATCTAAAAATATATTAAGTCTAGAATCTGTGAGAAGAATGACCAAAATCTATACCCTGCTAGTTTTCATTTCTTTCTTTCACATTAAGCAAGTGGCTCCCATGACCCCTATGGACATTTTCTGTGATTTCAGAAGGATTTTCCTTAGCTTAGACCGCTTGCTGTGATCTAAGTAGGAGAATGCATGTTGTGGCTACGATCCACTGCTCTGAGCTTAACCTCATCTTCAGTTTCTGCTGAACATGAATTATGTCAGCTGGAAATATGTTGAAGTAAGCTGAACCCTGGCCATGTACTGTATAGCTCAGTGCCAAAGGCTCAGCTACATCTATATGGAGTCATGATAGTTTCTAATTGCTCCTTTGGCCTGGGGATATTTATTTCCCCTAGCAGTGGGTTGGCAGGTGTTGGAATGGATCACTGGAAAGGTTTCACCATGAGGCTATTACATGGCTCACATGAACCGTTACCAATCAACATTACAAGCTAAGCTTGTGTGAGAGCACCTTGGAGATGGTGCGAGTCATATTGAGTCACAGCAGGATTTTGTGTGCACGCTTGTGTGGATGAGCTGCATGTTCATGTGTGTGTGTGTTTAATGGTTGCATATGTGGTTGTTTAATTTTTCTGTGTGTGTGTGTGTGTGTGTGTGTTTGGGAGCGTGTTTGTTTGTGGGTAGGGCATGTGTTTGGTTCGGGTGTTGCTCTACAGTGTCCTTTGAGGCAACATCTGGATATCTCCCTGCATCAGCACACATGGTGGTGTACTGCTGCCTCGCTCTCTTCAGCCTTACTGAAATCTATCTTCCCCTTGTTATTTCTGGTTAGAAGTGATGAGCTAGTGATTACCTCATTGATTATTTTCCTTGCATGTTGTGAATTACCATTAGAAGCGGGTTTTGCATCCATGTTTGTGTTGTACTAAAGTGAAAGGTGCTGGTAAATTGCTTTTTCATTAATTAGACTGAAAATTCGGCGATAATGTATCTTTTGTTAGAATATGTGCTGGTTAGAATTTGTTTTACCTGTTACTGATTTCCATGAGATCTCCAATATTATTTTTTCAAACACCTCAGGATTAAGCAGAAGTGCCACAGTAAACTCAAATTAAAAAGCTCTAAATCATTCTTATCACTCACTGCAAAGCTAAATACCGACAAGCATCACATGGTAAAATAATCTTTATGTAACATTAAGGCAAATGCAAAAATCCCTTTCTTCTCAATAAGATCCATAATCCCGGTGATCCAATGTAATCCATTTATCATTCACAAAGATCTCGGCAAAAGTTCTGCACAACTGGAACTCCAAGAGAAACTGTTTCGGCCCGACATGTTATGTGACCAGTTCAATAGGCTAAACCGAAAGTGCCAACCAACATTCATATAGAGATTAGAAATGATGAGATTTTCCAGTTTTACTAGGCTTGGTATGTACAAGCCAAACCACACAGATAATGGAATTTACATTTCTTCTAACAAGGAAAATTCTCAGTGCATGGGGGTGAGTTTCAGCTGCTATGGACTGAAGCTGCAATGACAAACTGGGATTGAAGAAATGGTGAAATAACCTCTAACAATTGAAATAAACTGTTTTGAAAGCTAGCCTATCTATGGCCAGGCTTAAGTACCAGAGACAAGTCAATATCTTAATTGCACCCAGCGCTGCAAAGTAATCGATACAGCTGCAGGCAGATTTCACAATGAATGTATATCATTTAAAAATGCAATGAATGATTAGCAATGAAGTTATAAAAAGTTTTAAATAAGATTATTGTGACACGAAAAATACTGTATATATATATATATATATGTGTGTGTGTGTGTGTGTATATATATATATATATATATATATATATATACTTAGGTAAAATACTGAATGATGCAGCCCAACTATGTTTAATTACCATTTTATTTGATGTGTTGTTTCCAGGAGCATGTAATTCGAGAGGAAGCCAGAAGTCTGACTCCACGACAATGTGCAGCCATGGACCTCGTGCTTCCCACCATCAAGGTGAATTTCACGCACTGACAACAGAGTGTGGGAGTAAAGCTGGATTTTGGGTTGAGCTAAAATGTGTGCCCTGCAGTGCAGATCAGCCACATAGATGCTTGGCTAAACATCATTTGCTTCAGGCGTCATAGTTTAAGCACTTGTCCCTTTGCTTCCCATTTTTTTTAATCATCATTCATCCTAAATCATCTTAGAAACAGAAATATCATTGTAGGCAATATCTGTACTGGGGCACATTTTTTCAAGAGACAAGTCATGTGCATTCCCGAACTTCTGCAGGTCATGTGCCATCTGAAAATGCAACACATTTAAATCCCTTGAAAATATCGAACTGGCTTTAGTGAAGACATTGCAGAAATAATGCTAGGACCTTGAATAGATTATCCAGATATTTTGTTCACTTTTACCTAACTGGACTAATACTAAGGCTTGATATTGTGTCCTCACACCTACTCCTGTGTATTTCAGACCACAATACTGCCCTGGTCTTTTAATAGGAGCGGAATTTGTTCATCTAAATACTCTGAAACACCACTAGTAGCTCTTATATATGTTATTCCATTGGAGTTGCTTTTAGAGGGTTTACGCAATTCACTCTACTTAAAGAAATTAGGTAGAGCATCCGGGTGGCGTATTGGTCTATTCCGTTGCTTACCAACACAGGGATCAGCGGTTCGAATCCCCATGTTGTCTTCGGCTTGGTTGGGCATCCCTATTGACACAATTGGCCGTGTCTGGGGTGGGAAGCCGGATGTGGGTATGTGTCCTGGTCGCTGCACTAGCGCCTCCTCTGGTTGGTCAGGGCGCCTATTCAAGGAGGAGGGGGAACTGGGGAGAATAGTGTGATCCTCCCACACGCTACGTCCCCCTGATGAAACTCCTCACCATCAGGTGAAAAGAAGCGGCTGGCAACTCCACATGTATCAGAGGAGGCATGTGGTAGTCTGCAGCCCTCCCCGGATCAGTAGAGGGTGTGGAGCAGCGAGCGACTGGGACAGCTCAGAAGAGTGGGGTAATTGGATGGGTACAATTGGGGTGAAAAAAGGGGGAAAATCCACACACAAAAAAAAAAAATTAGGTAAAGCACACAAGAAGATCATTATTAAACAGCTTGGCTGACATAACTTACAACTTGACTTAAGTATTGACATGTCATGCACAAGTCTACAGAGACTGACAGAGGACATGATAGTGGATTTTCATGTCCCAATCCTGTGACTCAGTAAAAAAATAAAAACTCACCTCCCATACCACTCACGGGATTGATAGTGAAATTGATTCCCATCCTACGGGATTTTCGACCAGATGTCCGGCTGTAGTATAGACAGTCAGCGCTCGTGGATACATCCTATTGGACCCAACAGATGTTGACCTTACTAAGTCAGATTGAATTTTCCATGTGTCATGATATATGCAAACTGATCTGATTTAGATCCAATTCAACAGCCACATATCGGCATTGTTTTTTCCCGATTAACTTGTTCAGAATGTTGCATTCAGTCAGTTGTTGCTATTGGTTTAGTGATTTATTTCAGTGCGATGAACAGCACAGGTTAAAATCCAATAAAACACATTTGGATAGATGTTCCCATGTGCCTGCACCTAGACTGCTAATTCATTGCACCCAGATGTGGTCTGAGCCGGCCTAGTCCTAAGCACGATTACAAGCCAAAGTGGACACCAAAATTGTACTGCGCCAGCGGACCCGCATTAACACACCCCCAACTGCACCACCATACCCATCTCAGTTCAGGCGAGTTCCTTTCACACAACTAGAACGCCGAATGGGGCACAGGTGGGAAAAATGCACTTTGCGCCCAAGGACAATGCTAATCAGCTTGTTTTTGCATCTCCGCCAACCATGAAAATAGAGCCCATTGAGTACACGATATCGGTTTATGTTGAAAGATGATGAAGGACAGCATAGCTGACTATCAAAACAAAAGACAGCCACCAGGTTTATTTACAGGTCGGCTCTGACTGGTACACCACTGTGGGTGAACAGGTATGAGACAATACTAAGACCAAGTCCTAGTTCTACGGGAACAAGATATTGAGTGGTGTCAACGTGTGCGTCCATGAAATTTCTGAGAAAACTGATCAATTTGTTTGTCTCCAAGGAGACTCCCTTCAAGTTATAATCAATCACGCTGCTGAAATTCTCGTCATCAGTATTCCAGCAAGAAGACCTAATTAACACAGTGAGACATGCCTTTAGGAAACCTTGGCCAGTCAAAGCAAACAGGGCACCCACATTGTTGCTTGAACGTTTGTTGGCCATGGTATATAAACGGCAAGAGTGAGGAGAGAAAGAAACAGTTAGAGAGAAATATAACCAAAATAACTGATTACAATATCAAATCAGAATCAGGAAGACTTTTATTGCCATATGCATTACATGCACAGGGGATTTTACTTGGTGTTGTTTCAGTTAAGAACGCACAAAAAATACCGTCTTAAATAAAATTAAATAACATAAGTATGTGATATGCACACATATACTACCGTTCAAAAGTTTGGGATCACATTGAAATGTCCATATTTTTGAAGGAAAAGCACTGTACTTTTCAATGAAGATAACTTTAAAGAAATACACTCTATACATTGCTAATGTGGTAAATGACTATTCTAGCTGCAAATGTTTGGTTTTTGGTGCAATATCTACATAGGTGTATAGAGGCCCATTTCAAGCAACTATCACTCCAGTGTTCTAATGGTACAATGTGTTTGCTCATTGGCTCAGAAGGCTAATTGATGATTAGAAAACCCTTGTGCAATCATGTTCACACATCTGAAAACAGTTTAGCTCGTTACAGAAGCTACAAAACTGACCTTCCTTTGAGCAGATTGAGTTTCTGGAGCATCACATTTGTGGGGTCAATTAAACGCTCAAAATGGCCAGAAAAAGAGAACTTTCATCTGAAACTCGACAGTCTATTCTTGTTCTTAGAAATGAAGGCTATTCCATGCGAGAAATTGCTAAGAAATTGAAGATTTCCTACACCGGTGTGTACTACTCCCTTCAGAGGACAGCACAAACAGGCTCTAACCAGAGTAGAAAAAGAAGTGGGAGGCCGCGTTGCACAACTGAGCAAGAAGATAAGTACATTAGAGTCTCTAGTTTGAGAAACAGACGCCTCACAGGTCCCCAACTGGCATCTTCATTAAATAGTACCCGCAAAACACCAGTGTCAACATCTACAGTGAAGAGGCGGCTGCGGGATTCTGGGCTTCAGGGCAGAGTGGCAAAGAAAAAGCCATATCTGAGACTGACCAATAAAAGAAAAAGATTAAGATGGGCAAAAGAACACAGACATTGGACAGAGGAAGAGTGGAAAAAAGTGTTGTGGACGGATGAATCCAAGTTTGAGGTGTTTGGATCACAAAGAAGAACGTTTGTGAGACGCAGAACAAATGAAAAGATGCTGGAAGAATGCCTGACGCCATCTGTTAAGCATGGTGGAGGTAATGTGATGGTCTGGGGTTGCTTTGGTGCTGGTAAGGTGGGAGATTTGTACAGGGTAAAAGGGATTCTGAATAAGGAAGGCTATCACTCCATTTTGCAACGCCATGCCATACCCAGTGGACAGCGCTTGATTGGAGCCAATTTCATCCTACAACAGGACAATGACCCTAAACACACCTCCAAATTGTGCAAGAACTATTTAGAGCAGAAGCAGGCAGCTGGTATTCTATCGGTAATGGAGTGGCCAGCGCAGTCACCAGATCTGAACCCCATTGAGCTGTTGTGGGAGCAGCTTGACCGTATGGTACGCAAGAAGTGCCCATCCAACCAATCCAACTTGTGGGAGCTGCTTCTGGAAGCGCGGGGTGCAATTTCTCCAGATTACCTCAACAAATTAACAGCTAGAATGCCAAAGGTCTGCAATGCTGTAATTGCTGCAAATGGAGGATTCTTTGACGAAAGCAAAGTTTGATGTAAAAAAAATCTTATTTCAAATACAAATCATTATTTCTAACCTTGTCAATGTCTCGACTCTATTTTCTATTCATTTCACAACATATGGTGGTGAATAAGTGTGACTTTTCATGGAAAACACAAAATTGTTTGGGTGATCCCAAACTTTTGAACGGTAGTGTATATTCAATACATTACATTACATTATTAAGCTAGAATTCCTAATGTTGCTCCATGAGTCCATATCAAGCAACTAAGTGCTTATCTAATTTAATGTGTTGACCTTCAGATTTGGGAAAAGCAGAAATAAATGTCAGTGCAAAGCTAAAGATTAGAACCTACGATACAACAAGGTTGATAAAACTGCATGAAAAATGTCTTTATGCATGAAGAATGCAGTGTAATATATGATTTTTTTTTCTGCTCGAAGGATTACTGAATTTATATAAAACTCTAATTGTTTGACTGTAAGCACACTGAATGATTATCCTTATGGAAGTACATTTTACCCACAGGGAAACCGAGAATGAACTTTGAACCTGTGAATTCTAATGGATAAGATTATGGGTGAATGGGCCTGCCTGTGAAAGTGCCCATATCTGACAGAGATAGCATTCATCCCATTCAAATGATTTCCTGCGAGTGATAAAAGAAAGGCAGCTGCTCCATCACTCCCGCCAAATCCAGCTTTGTTATGACAGTAATTTTTTTTTAACCTTTTACTCATCCGAGGAACAATTTTCTATGTAATGGAAAACCACGCAGGTGCACTTCTCTATTACAAGCCAGTAACGTTCTTGCACACTTAAATTGTTTTGTTTTTTTGCTTTTATTTCCTTTCCAAAAAAATTAAAAGCCAATGAAAAAAATGTGCCATTTCTAGGGCTCTTGAAGTCTGCATGCAAGCCTTTCTATCCATGGTTGCTTCCTTTTACCAACTACTTCCCTTTTCATTTGATCTGGCCACGGTCTTTTTTTCAGCACCCACTTTCAACAGCGAGGGGTGGTGACAGCTCTTGACAAGAGAGTAAAGACTTGTCTGTCCTAATTAATCAGACTTATCTGTGCAAATGTGACTTACCCCACCAAGCCTGACCCCTATCTGTAAGTGCGTGGTAATTACCTACAGAGGCGGCTATTAGTGTTGTCTCTTAGCCGCTCTCTCACAGTCTGTCAGTCCCTCCTCTTAAAATGCTCCCCCTTATGCATCCCTAACCGGCTGTTGTAGTCTACCATTCAGTTTGGCAAATTCAAATTGCAGCGCTCAGAGCTAGGAACTCGTGTTTACTGAGAATAAACATGTCCCTGTTGTTCTCTGTCTTCTGTAGCAATATTTCCATGCTGGAGGAAATGGGCTTAAGAAAACTTTCCTTGAGAAGAGCCCTGATCTGAAGTCCCTAAAATATGCTCTCAGCCTTTACACTCAACCTACAGATGCCTTGATCAAGAAATATATATGCACCCAAACCTCTCAAGGTAAGGAAATGTGGTCATTAAATGGCATTTAGCTCAATTTATGGAGATTAGTTTTTTTTCCAGCATCTGAATATAAAATGTAAAAAAAAATCCATGGCTTTCGATAGCTTTCATATCAAACCCATTGACAACAGTGTCGAGTGTGGAGGATCGGTTTACAGCCACGAACGCCTCAGTTGCTTGTTACTGCAGCGTGTCAGGATGACCTAACCTTTTATGCAATCTAATACTGCAGTTAACAAACATTGTTAAATAAATTGTCATATAAATCCAACCATGTTGTATATACTGTACTGTACATTGTATGTATACTGGTACGCTCTGTCATGTCCATCTATCTCAGGCATGTATGTAAGTAACCTGCTAACTTCTACTTCAGCATCTCTGATATATTCTCTGCACCATTGCACCTTATCACCTCTTATTTCACCTGTATAAGTCAATCCTTGTATATATATCTGAATATTGTTGTGTTGTAGTGTTATTATTCTGTTAAGTAAACTGAGAGAGCTACAAAACCGGAGTCGAATTCCATGTATGTGCAAAGCTACATGGCCAATAAACATGATTCTGATTAAAGATAACACAGTTATGAAATGACTCAAAGAGAAACAATCAAGTTTTTCAACATGCTATATATATATATATATATATATATATATACATACATACACACACACACACACACGTAACCCCTCTCCTACTGGACGGTTAGCGATCACATGTGTATATATACACACACATACATATATATATGTCTACTACTACTTTTGGCTGCTCCCGTTAGGGGTCGCCACAGCGGATCATCCGATACACATATATATATATATGTATATGTGTATATATATGTATATATATGTGTGTGTATTCTAGGGATAATATAGGTTGTAGGGATGACATCATTACCGTCACAATTCTGGTGGCGCTTCAGGGACACACACAAGTCCTCTCAGGATTATGGCTGCTAATGGAGTGTTATCCCTACAACGCATAGAGATAATGTTGAAAGTTGTGATTTTTTTCCCCCCTCTAAGCGTTTGGATTTGTGGCTATATACTCCGATTATTGTGTCAACTGTTCAAGAAATAATAGCGGACAAAAAGTGTATCAGTCCCAAATTAATTTACAGATTCTATGCATACTCAGAATAGATTGATTGTAATGAAAACTGGAGCCAAGCCCAGGTTCATCGCCAAACTGTCGCTGCACCCCCAACCCTGGCCTCCGTCTAGCTCCCTGTCTGCCGTCTCCACCAGTCTGACTGGGCAGAATTTCACTGTGTCAGTTTAGTTTTTCTTGGCTCGGTTATGTGCGGTAGACATTGTTGTAATAGTTTTTAGTCCCTTCATTGCCTCCATCATTCAGCTCCATCACTGTAGATAAATAAAGAATTAAATAAGTGAAGATTACCACTCTGTGAACAAAGGACTTCACATACAGTACAGTCACTCTCTACCTGCCCACCCCACCACCACCACTAGAATCATTTCATGGCAAAACAATACTGGCATTGCAGAATGCATAAATCAATACACAAATCCATTTTACACCTCACTCCTCTGCTTTTTCTTGCTCTGTCTGTATGTCTCTCTTTCTTCCTCTTCTTAAATAACAGATTTCTTGTGAGTTTCTATGTGTGTCTTATTTTGTGTGATATTGTTTTCTCCATCTGTGTATAAATGGCTTTTCCTCAGTCTTCGTAACAAGGCAGAAATACCTTAAGGTGTCTAGAGAGATCTCAGAGGGATTCACCCCAGCGGAGCAGTGAAGCTTTAAGCTCCATCTTGCCTCTGTGTGTGTAGCCTTGCAGAGCATTGCATAGGCAGGCTGCAGGAAACAGGCTGGCGAGCTGAGAGCCAGCAAGGCAGCTAACAGGCCATTGAGGCCAACCAGTGTTTTGCCACTCACACTGACTAGCAGATGGGATGGGAAAGCATGCACAGGAAGTCAGCGTGCACCCTCCCCCTCCCCCTCCCTATCTATGTTCACACCATGTAGCCCTGTCGTCACTCTTTGTCTGAGCCAGTATAATGTAATGTCCTTAAATGGGAGTAGTGAGGTGGTTGACATGGGTTAGGCCAGTAAACATTGTGGGAACAGAGCTTGATGTGGCTTGGCTGACACTGATTCATACACCATCCAACCTGGCGCCCTGACAGGGGACACATTACGACCGGGTCACACAGTTTTTAATAGTAGTGTATGCACAAAAGCATAGTGTTGTCTTGCTGTGATTGTTTGGGGGGTGGGGTCTGATTGATTGGATAGTTTGCTCAAATTGAAGAAGTAGGAGAAAAACATTAATTGGGTGCAGATCCTCAACAGAAGCACGGCACATTCCGGTGTGTATTTGAATATAATTTCTGCTCTATGCCCCAATTTTTCCTCTTAAAAGCTTCTAGAGAAAACAGTCATTTTAGGCTACTTGGCTTGCTAGCATGGGGTAGAGTGGGAGTTGTTAACAAATATTACGCACACCGGTACTATGGCTGTAGAAGCACTGCGTCCACCCAATAGTTTGCTCTGCTATACGTATACTGTAATGCCAGATTGTGTTGTCGCTTGTCTTCCAGTCATAACAGTGTTCATCTATACATATTGTCTAATACTGGTGTGTTGCAGGGCGGCGCAGTGGTTAGCGCGGTCGCCTCACAGCAAGAAGGTCCTGGGTTCAAGCCCCAGGGTAGTCCAACCTTGGAAGTCGTCCCGGGTTGTCCTCTGCGTGGAGTTTGCATGTTTTCCCCGTGTGCACGGGTTTCCTCCGGGTGCTCCGGTTTCCTCCCACAGTCCAAAGACATGTAGGTCAGATGAATCGGCCATACTAAATTGTCCCTAGGTGTGAATGTCGGCCCTGTGATGGCCTGGCAACGATGTCTCCCCGCCTGCCGCCCAATGACTGCTGGGATAGGCTTCAACATCCCCGTGACCCTGAGAGCAGGATAAGTGGTTGGGATAATGGATGGATGGATGGTGTGTTGCAGCGGACCATGCACATTCATTTGCTACCAGGAACTCAGAGGTGTATGTACTTTCCTTCGTGGTGTGGTGTCATTTGGGTAAAGTCTCTCACTGACTAACATGACTTGCACTGCAACACTGACTAACACTAAATAGGCCGTATATTTCCAGTGATGCTAACACTTGACAGAAGTGCGTTCAACTCTTAAGAAAAAGAAGCTGTCGGTATCATTTGTCTCTGGATGTGTGGTAAGTGTAACATTCTGACTGCTTTCCACCAAATGAAAGGAACAAAAAGCACTTTTTAATGAATTGAAGAACAACTTTCAAACCACAACTCACCTGCCTTATCTTTGCCTTTCACCCCCCTGGCACTTTTCTTCTGTAATTTGTCCGTCCTCCTCCTCACTAGAGTGTTTTCTTTCTCTTCTCAGCTTTATCTCCTTTAAATACCATCTCTCGTCTCCAACCTTCGGTTGCATTGTACTCTAAGAGACATGTGTGGCTTGATCTGGGCCTTTTTTTTTTTTTGACAGGCACTCATTAACTGTGTCTCTGACTGGCAGCGCATAATATTACCCATAATTCCACTCCACACTTCAACGTGTATTTATACATTTTTCCTTCATATTTTTACGTTCACTTTTTTTGTGTGCACATACATGTATGCATGTGTTTTTATTCATTTAATTTTATTTTAATCAGTCAGTAGGGGTGCAGGGGTATTACTCTGTTAATTTCCCACAAGCCCTGGTCTTAATTACGCCGTGGCAATGTTTCTCCGTCCTTCCCTACCCTCCCAAGGCATCATTATCATAAATCAGGATGCTTGTTCCCTCATTACCAGCTATAATGGACACTGCTTGTTTGGCATGTATTGATTGGCTATTGGATCAACAAGCCCCTTCATCAACCACAGACAGCAGCACCTGTCTGTACTCAACATCTGTGTGTCTGAGGGGTGAAGATACACTTTCGGCCATGTCGGGAGATGCAGTTTAGAAAGGCGTCACTCACAAATTTAGATGTCAAAGTAAGATGGAGGGAAAAGATAGTCAGATGTTTTTGGGGGTTTTTTTCCCTGGAAACCAGATGTTTTTACGAAGTAATAAAAGCAACGACCCCGAGGCAGCCATTGTCATCATTGCTGCGCAGCATGTTACCCAGTGTTTCCAGCCTCATACTGTTTCCCTTTGTCTCTCTTGTTCTCTCTGCTCTTGCTTTGTGCTTTCCTTGTATTTGCGTTTGATTTATTTTCCACTTGCGTTGGAAGTACACGGCCATGTCTATAGTCATATTGATTTCACTTTGTTGAGCAATACCACTTCACGCTTTCTTTGGCCCGGAAAGCATGGCGATTGTTTCGGTTTCGTGGTGTTCTGCTCTTGTTTGGCCCACAGCTACAGGGACCCCCGCCTGGACTGGATGCTGGTTTGACAGGTGGTGAAATCAAGCATACCTCCCCACTGCTCCGTTTGTGTATACTATTCTGCTACAACACACAAGAGGATTTTTATTTATTTATTTAGTTTGTTTTATCCCTTTTTCGATCTGGGTCTGCGACCTTAATCTGCAAAAAAGTTGTGTTCTTTCTCTCTCTCGCTCTCTCTTATCTCTCCGTCTATTTGATTGTGAACTCTCCCATGGCTGTTTTGGTGTGTGTCCAGGTCAGTCATCCAGTGGAACGGTAGGGGAGGTGTCGATGCAAGTAGATCTCATCTCTCACCCTGGCACTGGAGAGCACAAAGTCAGCGTGAAGGGTGAGCTCCACTATCTTCATCACACTCATTCAAATGTGTTCATACTGGCATATATTCAAAAGGTGACCATAAGGAGCACGTCTGTGTTGACCTTGTTTGGGCAATACTAAGGGGGTGGGGGGTTGTTGTTGTTCTTTTTTTAGGTTTTATTTTTTGGGATTTGTGGAGAATAGTAAGGGGATAATGAGTAAATTACCATTTGAAAGATCTCTGACGGCATTATAAGCACAATTATACAGTAAAACCAGGACAGCAATTGTGGTCAGGGACATCAGAATTTGTGTTTTACTTGAAAATATGTAGAGGAAAATGTGTTATTGGAGCAATTCTGAAATATGTGTTGAAGAATGAGGTTTTTGATATGGTTGACTTGACTGTGCTTTACGAATGAATACTTTTTACAACACATACAAAAATAGTTACAGATGAGTAATTACTGTACTATAGGGGAAAATAATACAAGTATACTTGTTCAGCGCTTGAGGCTGTAACAGGGTTTGACACGGAGTGTAATGGGCCTAATGAAAGGATGTAATTGTTTTTTGCATTGTTTCCATGTCGCTTATTGCCTTCTCTGCCCTACCCAGTGGTGGCGGTGAACAACTTAAAATGGCAGACCAACACCATGTTCCGGCCCTTCGTAGAGGTCAACGCCATTGGTCCGCACCTGACTGACAAGAAGCGCAAGTTCAGCACTAAGACCAAGAACAACAATTGGTCACCAAAGTACAATGAAACATTCCACTAGTGAGTAACCATGCAATCATCTCTGTCTGCCAGAAAAACAAGAAGGTCGCTGATCCGACCACCAAATTAAGGTCCAGTAAGCTTCCTAAATAAGAAGTGCAGCAGTCGGGGCCGTTATGCCCTGACATTGTTCCCGAGACCATGAAATAATCATGCAAGACGGAAATGTTTGAAGAAGAACATGAGCTTGGCAAGAGATAGAGGAGATCTTACTGAGAGCTGCTCCAAAACAGATGTCCGTGCAATCGGAACACAACAATATCAAAAATCTTTGTATGGGGCATCCGGGTAGCATAGCGGTCTATTCCGTTGCCTACCAACACGGGGATCACCAGCTCGAATCTCTGTGTTACCTCCAGCTTGGTCAGGCATCCCTACAGACACAGTTGGTCCTGTTCGGGGGGGGGGGGAATCGCGTGATCTTCCCACACACTACATCCCCCTGGCGAAACTCCTCACTGTCAGGTGAAAAGAAGCAGCTGGTGACTCCACATGTATTGGAGGAGGCATGTGGTAGTCTGCAGCCCTCCCCAATCGGCAGAGGGGATGGAGCAGCAACTGGGATGACTCGGAAGAGTGGGATAATTGGCTAAGTACAATTGGGGAGAAACGGGGGAAAAATCCCCAAAAAAATAAATCTTAGTATGTAACACAGCGTTATGATTATCAAGTGGTATATATTCCCCAGAAGTGAATATTGCCTACTTCTGAAGGCTCAAAACAACTACCATATTTTAATACCTACTTTTAAATCACTTATGAGCTTTTGCGTGGAAACCATCATGTAGTGTTTCAAACGCTTTTGTTTGTGTCGATGCTGTTGTGCCAATGAGCAATGCTCTCTCAGCAGTATGGCTTTGTTGGAAAGCAGTCAGGGGAACGAATTAAGCAATCTATAGACTCATACCCTCTCCGGCACTGTAATTCCAAGAGCCGTGCCAGCAGGAGTAATAGGAGGGAGAGCGACCTGAGACCGTGAGCTTTAGAAACACTTCTGAGATCAATGCAGACCCAACGTGGGTTGCATATGTATTCGCTGCCGGTGTTTTCATTCGAATTTTAAGAAGCAATTAAGTTGCTGGGGATGGGCTGAAGTTAGGCCGGTGGGGAATTAAGGGCACGTGTTGATAAAGATGTCCACTGTTTGTTGAACTTGACCGAATTGTCTCATCAAAGTCATATGTAGAATAAGACACCTGTTCTCTGCCGAGATCCGTGAGGAAAGCCAGTTGTGACTGGTCCAAAAAGCTATGTCATTACCAAAACTAGACTTCCCAGGCTATTTCCTGTCACATCTATTGCCATTTTTGTTTCTGGTCTCTGTTAATCTTGTACATGTTTGTCGGTGTCCGTACAGGATCCATCAGTTTATCCAATTTAGTTGTTTTTTGGGTTTTTCTTTTTTTCACTTGTGTTCCAGATGTTGGGGATTTGTCACGCTGGACAGTACAAGGTTTAGAGAATGAGGACAAAGTATATGAGAGTCACATGCTGTTGTTTTTCTTTTACTAATAATCTACTTGACTCTGTTTTACATGACCCAACATTGTGAACTGCTGTGTTACTTCTTCTAGGTTAAATCAAATACTGAGAGTTTAAAAGAGAAAGAAAGAATAAAATGTACTCCTACGGTTTTAACTCTTTCCCCACCAGTGGGGCGGCATGTTGGCCCAGTGATTAGCATTGTCGCCTCACAGCTAGAAGGTCCTGGGTTCGAACCCTGGGGATGTCCAACCTTGGGGGTCATCCCAGCTCGTCCTCTGTGTGGAGTTTGCATGTTCTCCCCATGTCTGTGGTGGGTTTCCTCCCACCATCAAAAAGACATGCATGTTAGGGTTAATACTCCCATCTGTGCACCTGAGCAAGGCAATGGGTAAAGAACCGGAGTTGGCCCCTGGGCGCAGCATGGAGGCAGCAGCCCACTGCTCCTAGCTACACACATCATGGCTAGGATGGGTTAATTTACAGTAACTGAATTTCCCCAAGGGGATTGATAAAGGAAACTTAATTAATTACAAGTGCCAGTGTGGACAAAGGCCTGTGTGGAAGGTCCTCTCTTTTGATTTTTTTGCATTTATCTGTGGCTGAAAGTGGCATGGGCCATTGCTTGAGCACATGTATAAACACCTCCCTGATCTCCCCGTGTGCTTGTGTCTCCTCAGCATCCTGAGTAACGAACATGGCCCGGAGGCTTACGAGTTGCACGTCTCAGTGAAGGACTACTGCTTCGCCCGCGAGGACCGTATCATCGGCATGACGGTCATCCAGCTCCGAGAGCTTGCGGACAAGGGCAGCTGCTCCGCTTGCTACCCTCTGGTGAGGAGTATCGCAATGGACGAAACAGGCCTTACCATCATGAGGATACTCTCTCAAAGGACCAATGACGAGGTGGCCAAAGAGTTTGTGCGTCTCAAGACAGACACACGCTCATCGGAGGATGTGTCATAATGGCAAGCAAAATGCAGTATTGAAAAAGTTGTGTTGTCTTAACTGTGTGTGAGAGAGTGAGCGAGCAAGCAAGCGAGAGAGACCCAGGAAGAAAGACAGAACGGTACCAGTAGAGTTGGGCTATCCACATATCCAGATGCATTGGGCGAATAGGACTGTCTATAGTGAGTGGGAGGTGAGAGAGAGGGAGGGAGACAGAATGAGAGAGAGTTGTGTTTGTTTTTGTGCATGTGCGTAAAACATCTGTTGGAATGTTCATTTTAAACTACAGTATGTACAAGTGTTTACTTACCGTATGCTTACTATTAAGTACTATATTCTATGAGTTATGTTAACAAGACATGAAATACCTTTTTGTACAACATTTAGTCTTTTTGAACAGAGATTTGTTCCAATAAAGTGCCAAACCAGAAAAAAAAGAACAAAACAAAAATATATGAATTATGGTGAACTTAGTATGTTTGAAATTTGCTCGATTATTTTGTCCGGTGTAAAACATTCTCTGACCGTGTGGCATTTTGACCGTAAAAAAAAAAAGTAAAAAAGTCTTCATTTTGCACCCTCGTTTTGCTTCACGTCCCTCCAAACAGCACTGTTGTGCATGTCCTGTTCTTGACGACGTCTCTCCCATAACACCACCGTGACCGCCGGGCAGGGTCCTCTTCCCTCGCCGCCGAGCTCTTTGTAATTTAAGTCAATCTGAAAGAGACCATTTTTTTACACGGCGATGACTGCTATGTAAACCTTCATAGGTGTTTGTAATTTTATAACCATGACAACGATAACAGCCTCCAGTGCTAACAGTCTTAGCAGAAAAGATGGAAATAGTTCCTTTATTTATTTTTAATTCTTTTCTTTCTTTTTTTCCTTTTCATTTTCCTTCTTTTGGGCCGTCAGCTTCCAGCCTTTCTGAATGACCACTGTGAACATGAGCTCTGGAAGGCAAGCTTCCATTACATTGCTGATGGTTTGATATTGTGTTTCATTTTTGACAATACTTTTGTTCCTGAGAAACTGCCAAAGTTATATAAAATGTTTGTACAAAAGCAATCCATTACCTATATGAAGATGATATATGTACATGTGATCTATTACTTTTTCAGTGCTAAATATCTGATTGTCGATAGGGTGGTTCCAAGATTTTATTTTTTTGATTTGTCGTGAAGCTGTTAACCAATATGAAAGTTGCACATCTTACTTTACACAGTTATACCAGCTTCTGTCATCTGATTTATTTTTCTTCATAAAGGAAAGAGTCTAACATTTGGTAAATATGCAACATTCCTATGTATTGCACTGATGGCGAATTGTATGTCATGTAAATATATTTAGTGAGATATTGTAAAAAAAAAAGTCTCCTTTTCTTCAATGTGGATAAATTATATCTAATGTAAGACATGTGGGTCATGTTAAACGATTTTACCGTATGTTTTCTTCTAAAGAGTACCAAGACACGCTGTTTTAGGGTTTTCTGCCTACCATGTAAATGGAGAAATAAGCCGAGTGGGGTTTCACAGGGCTCTCTTCTCTCCTCCCTTATTGGTACCCGACCAGAGGAACGAGCAGGATCAGTTTAAACCAGCAGCTCCACTGTCTCCAGTCCATCATCCGTGGATCAGCGGCTAGTGCTGACCGGTGTATTCACCTCCCTGTAGCGAGTCATGACAAACCTACTCATCTGGCTAAGTCTTTCTGGTGATGTTAGTCCACTCAAAATATTATCAGACACCATCTTGCACTGTTAAACAATAGTTTAAAAAACAACAAGATCGACAAAAATGAGAAAAACTGGAATAGATAGATCAATAAAAAACCAAAATCCCACAACGGACAGATTTAGTGGTCATAATGTTGAGGGAGTCTCACATTTCTATGGGAGTGCGTGTGTTGTTGCACTCACTTCACAGCAACTCTCTGGATGTGCTCAGTCTACAAAAGCCCTATAGCAATGCAGTCGTTTTATTTTTATTTCACAAACACATTGAAAGGGGGCAGGGCAGGGGCACTAATATGCTCTGCTCTAAAAAAAAAAAATTGCATATTTTGTTTGCAATTTTTCAAACTCGTGTCCACAATTTGTGTAGTAGACCATCCGCTATCAAATCGAGTTGACAGCTTGAACATTTTGATCAAGGATTTATTGCAACATAAGCCATAATTTGTCGATCTAATAACCGAGGGCTCAGTTAAAGTGGCTAATTAGTGATTATTATACCAATGTTGACTAACATCCAAAAGGTAAATCTACTGAAACAACCTTACTCTCTCTCATAGGGTTGACTATTAATGGGCAGGGGGTCTTTTTAAGGTGGGTTAACATGCAATATTAAAACATACTGTATATTCAATGGCCCGGGGTTAAAGCTGAAATCCACGATTTCTCCAATTTTGCTGCCTTCTGGTAGTGAGAACCACAAACAAGCAGCCATTATCGTTTGTGTGCCATCGGCTCAGCAGTAAATGGTTCTCAACCTTGTAGAAATGGCCAAAGCTGACAATCTAATGTATTACAAACTACATCAAACTGTATATGGGAACATTGATCACTGACTTGGTGGACCAGCTGTCCAACAGAAGCACAGTCACCATGCATCAATCCTTCAACCTTCGACTAGGAACGTATTTGTCTCTGCAGCAGTGTTGGTCCTACCCGGTCAAACCTTTCTACAGCGGTGTACTGAGAGGGTCTCCGGCCACGGAGCGCGTTATGTAAGCCGACTACATGGTACAGATGGAAAGACAAACTATTAATGGAGGAAAAAAAAAAACAGACCTGCATTAAAGGATGGGAGCCTGCCTCAATTGGATGCTGGGTGGGAAAATGTTGAAAAACAGTTGATAATCACATATGACTATGTTTGAAACTGGAGGATGCTGATAAAGCTGGCATATGCAAGAGCCACAGACTCTAGCCATGGTCAAGAGCCAGCGTGTCTCATTACTAGATCCAGGCCAGACAAACTAAGTCCATTTGTCACCGTCATCTTAATGTGTTTTCCCCATACACATGGCCTTGCTAGAGAGCAGGACTATAAAGAAATTCCAAGCATAAACATGTAGACAATAAGAGCAGGCGAGTGAGACACACACACACACACAGATTTTTAGTCCCACTCCCCGGTGTCTATGGAGAATGTGTCTCCTGTATACACAGGAGGAAAGCCAGTGCTTACACACGATTGAAGCTAACCCATTTCCCCTCGCGGCTTTAGTCACTGATCAGCGCATCAATGTGGTTTATTGGACATATTTCCATCGGCTTCGCTTCCGTCAGCACCAGAAACGGCAACGCGAGGTATGTTGTGAGACAGTAAGCAGGGAAACATACTGTTGCATGCACACTTCACCGTGCACTGGAGACTCACCCCTACACGTTGCATTCATTTTTTATTTCTCTATCCCCACCCCCAAATATGGAGATTTCTTAGCGTGGGATCCTATTACTACACTACATGAATAATTTACTGACTTAGTCGGAAGACTTAAAGTCCCACACAAATTTCTCTAAAATATTTAAGCTAGCTTGGAGTAGCTGGGGGTGTTTCCCAGCCCTTCTACCCCCGAGAAGACTCGGCTGAGAGAACAAAAAGAGGCAAGGGCGAGCGTGAGTCATGCTACAAAGCCGCTAAGATGCAAAATTACATCAACCTTGATCTCTTGGACTTTGACCCGTCATTCGCATATGGTAAACTCCTCCAGGAAATGTTACTCATCATCATCAGCGCATTTCAGATGGCAAAATAATGATGGGTACAGTATGACCTTGGAGGACAGAACAGACTGGTTCACATAATTCATGGTAGGATGATGACCATGATGTAACCCTAGTTGTGCTCAGTGATGGTTTATATGGACTTGCATCATATATATAAATAACTTCATTAAATGAAACCTTCAATGGTAGGGAAAGTGCTCAACAAACAAGGAGCTAATCCAGTGATTCAAGTATTTTTTAATTAGACAGTACAAGCCTGTTTCATGCTATGTGCAATCTATCTATCTATATATATCCAAGGTGATTGTAGAAAAAAAATCTACCATTATCTAGAAAAGGAAATACTAATTATAATACTTATTTATATGTCAGCACTAACTCTCTGAAGCTAGCTGATAAAGCACTAAGAAATGTGTTAGCAGGAAAGCAATGTTATAGTAATCATCCCTCCATCCTCTATCAGATGTCTTTGCAGCTATTCCAAACTGTCCTGCTAGCTTTACCTCAACCAAAAACACAGCATCCCTCTCTCCATTCTGGGCTCAGCAGTATACACACAGAAGCATGTACTTCCTGACAAACAGACAGCTATCTGATATGCCACATTACTAATGACATCAACTCTGAAATAAGTTTGTTTCAAAAGTTTATTTCCCCCACTGGGGGCAGTCTCTGCGTGTCTCTGACACTTCTATTCTAAGCCATGCATGCTAGCGTTTAGTGGTTAAGTAGGAAAATCGAGCTTAAAATCAGCTCATTTCCGAGACGGGCCACATGCAGGTAGGAAACAGGCAGTGGAGTGGACAGCCGCAGAGTCTGGGTGTGTTGTTGGCGGAGGCGCAGTCACACAGCGTGTTTGTTTTCAGGAGGCTGCAGAAGTGACTGCACACGAGAATTTCATTGAAGATATTAATGGATTACGTGGGCTGAAGACTGAGCATGAGACCAGGGGATGAAGCAGAGCGAAGACTCAGCGAGGGGATGATGGGTCATTAACAGACGCTTTAGGGGAGTGACAGACGGGGCCATCTGGGTTTTAGTACGTAGTAATGTGGCCAACTGTTCTCGAGGCACTACCAAAATATAACAGCGCATCCAACCTGAACTTTCTGCCTTTCACAGCAGTTTTTTTTTAAACTTGTATTTATTCAGAGAAGATTGATGGACTAAACCCCTGGAAAGGGAATGGGCAATTCCCTCTCCAGGGCCTTTATTTTTTCCCCTATGCTTGATTTTTCCAAAACTAGGGAACTTTGAGTCCCAAACCTGCTGCAGGTCCATGAATAAATCTGCCCCCCGTCCATGTGTGGGTTCAGTCACCGGTAACTAAAACTTTTAATAGCAAGCCACTGTATTTTTATTTGTTCTGTAACTAAATGTACTGCAGCCATCTTGGCCAGGTGTCGCTAGGAAAAGAGGCTCTTAAACTTAATGGGATGGATTTTAAAAATGGGAAAAAGGGCCGAGGCTGGAGATGATGAAGACATTGTTCAATGGCGGAGTGGTCTGACCTCACCCTTTCTGGACCCATGGGGTCCAGACCCCATGACAAGATGTGATGCTGGACCTCCAGCCGTGATGCATCTAATCAAGTACACTATAAAGATGTCTGTATAAAAGGCTCCCCATAGTGTTGGGGGGGGGGCATGTCAGTACTTCCACTATTGCTTTCTCATTAACTGTCTGTGAAGTGTTCACAATATGATACAATACACTTTGTTTATCCCATCAAGGTAATTGCAGAAAAATTGTGCAACAGATGACCAGTAACGGGTCACAAATGCAGAATACAGGTGTGCTCATCAGCCGGAACTGAAGCCCTATGTTCCCAGCCATCCATCCATCCGTTATCCGAACCGCTTATCCTGCTCTCAGGGTCGCGGGGATGCTGGAGCCTATCCCAGCAGTCATTGGGCAGCAGGCAGGGAGACACCCTGGACAGGCCGACAGGCCATCACACAGGGCCCCCCCCCCCCACACACACACACACACACACACATTGACACCTAGGGACAATTTAGTATGGCCGATTCACCTGACCTACATGTCTTTGGACTGTGGGAGGAAACCGGAGCCCCCAGAGGAAACCCACGCAGACACGGGGACAACATGTAAACGGCAGACAGAGGATGACCCGGGACGACCCCCAAGTTTGGACTACCCCGGGGCTCGGGCCCAGAACCTTCTTGCTGTGAGGTGACCACGCTAACCACTGTGCCGCCACCCTATGTTCCCGTCATCAGAAAAAAAAAAAAAAAAAAAAAAAAGATGGATTGTAACCATGACCTTTTTTTTTCCTCTCTTTTTCTCTCCAATTGTATCCGGACAATTACCCCACTCTTCCAGGCTGTCCCGGTTGCTGCTCCACCCCCTCTGCCAATCCGGGGAGGGCTGCAGACTACCATATATCTCCTCCAATACATGTGGAGTCGCCAGCTGCTTCTTTTCACCTGACAGTGAGGAGTTTCGCCAGGGGGACGTAGTGCTTGGGAGGATCACAATACCCCCCCCCCCCGAACAGGCACCCCGACTGACCATAGAAGGCACTAGTGCAGTGACCAGAACACATACCCACATTTGGCTTCTCACCCGGCCAATTGTGTCTGTAGGGACGCCAACCAAGCCGGAGGTAACACAGGGATTCGAACAGCCGATGTTGGCAGGCAACGAAATAGACCACTTCACTACCTGGACTAACCTTGACCTTTTAATGTGCATCACAGAGAAACATAGTATGTTGTCATCCTGTTTTAAGACCTTCTTTGTGACCATACATTATACAACCTGTTGTAGTGGTTCTACTATAGTCCAGTTCTCATGATCCCTGGAACTGCTCGGTTTCTATTCTGCCATGCATAAGGATGTTTTTAGACTTGGCACAGTAGGTTAAAGTAATTTACAACTCGAGGGTCCTGAAGACTGGAATGAGAACCACCGAGCTATTGTGCTCTAATATTGCTGCCGCACACCTCTGCTAAAGTGATAACCAATGTAATACTTACACTTTATAATTCCTAGATATTGTGTAGATAAAAACATGGAAATAACACAAATAAACACCACTTCCGGTGTGGGAAGATGGCGGCGCGAATTCATGTTTGCGGCAGCCTCACTCAGCACCGTCCATGCAGTGTCTTTGTCCACATCTGTGTTTAAGTTTGTGTCTTTGTTTGAGGGCTGGGAGAGCTGGCGCTGGATCGGCTGGGAGAGCTTGGTCTGCTGCATCTTGTGGGTCCAGGGACCACGGCCCTGCCTGGAGCTACGACCGAGAAGGTAACACCGAGGGCGGTCTGGCAGGACGCGGAAGTGGGGCAGGCTAGGCTGGCTGTTGGCCCATGCAGACCGGCAGTTCTGCTAACACCGAGTGCGGTCTGGCAGCAGCCTCACCTGGCGTTGACTGTGGTGTTTTTGGTGTCACCGTGTGGAGTGTGGGGAGGTGTGTTGAGGGTGTCTGGCTGGGAGAGCTGGTGTTGGATCGGCTGGGGGAGCCTGGTCTACTGCGTCCGGTGGGTCCTATGACCACGGCCCTGCCTGGAGCTGTGCCCAAGGAGGAAGCAACAAGGGCAGTCTGAGAGGACATGGAAGCGGGGCAGGCTAAGCTAACTGATAGCCCATGCAGACCGGCAGTTCCGACAGTCATCCTGGCTGGCGTTTGTTCCCTTGGACAGTGATTTTGTTTAGTTTGGATATATGTGTTAGTATGTGTGTTCTTGAAGTTCTTGTAGTTTCTGGATATGTGTTTTTGTCTTTGTGTTGCACTGCTGTGGGCTGGGGGAAACGATATACCTTTTCGAGCTTGAAGTGAAAGCCTTCCTGTTTGAATCCAATGATTTTTGTTAAATTAAGAGAAGGAAATAATAACTCCAGAGGGTTGTGTATCTTTGAAACATGTAAAGTGAGAACCAGTGTGAAATACAGATGTGTTTAAGTTTTGGGAGTCAATCTATGGAGGGGTCTCAGTGACAAGTTGAAATTGTGTAGCGCTCTGTTGAGTTTCACAAAATCTTTAAAATGTAACATAATGAAGGATTTTAATTTAGAGTAAATGTCCTTTTTTTTCTTCCTTCTGTACTGCCAACATTCTGGGTTACTGTAAGAATTGTATAGGATGGGCAACAATAAGTCTTGGGATTCAACCTATTATTCTTCAGTCATTGATTGAATTTTAATGTGTGAAATGGACTGGTTTAAATATGTACGATGATGTTTTGTGTGTCACATTTCACTCAACTTAAGTTTTGTTCCTTATAATGTATGACCGAAATAAACCATTCATTCATTCATTCATACCCCCCCCCCCCATTTTATCTCTAACAGGTATTGTCCACCACCCGGATCCACCCACAGATCTGGTCATATGAGTATCACTGGGATAAGCTCCATACTCTTGGGGCGCTGCCCTTCCCCCAAGTCCCCATCTCCCCACAGCATCCTCCCTTTCCCGTTCCACTCTGCTGTAGTGGTTCCTCTTCTTGCTGCTAATAAATCTTCTTCAGGCCCATGTGCTTAGGGATCTGTGTGTGTCTGTGTGTGCCATTCCCATGCAGTGGTGTCTATGCACTCCATTGCTCAGCTATATGTGTTCTACCCCTGGTGACAGTGTGTGACCTGCATTGTGTGTGTGTCTGTGCGTGCGTGCACGTGCTTACACTTGTGCTCAGGCATGTGCATTCATGTGTGCTCTGCCCTCCCCCCTCTCCCTCACCAGTCTGCCTGAGTGTAATTACAGCAATCTGGGTCTGCGTCGGTAAGGGAGTCCGCTCCTGCTCCTGCCATTATATCTGGCCATAATGAGGAAACATGAGTGAGCCATTAAACACAGAGGAGGACACTATAGTAGTTGAGCAGTGTGGCTATGGCTGCAATAGTGGCACCTAGGATCCGAGGCTCATTAGACATGGCGAGGGATAGCTGTGACCTCTGATGCATTGGACAGGACAACAGGACCGGTGTTCTTTGGCCCTGAGCCCTTGAACTAAACTATGTGTTCTCTGGCCCTGAATCCCTGAACTGAACTATGGCACTGCACAGGCAACCGCTGGTCTGCTGTAGTACCAAACAATGCAATAATTGCTTCTTCTGTTTGACAGTTTTCTAGCAAACACACACGGGGTAGGGGCGGGAGGAGTTATTTATTTTCTGCAGCAATACAGTCATCTGGGTACAGTTTATGAAAGGCTGAACACAATGTCATTTTCAACTTTTGATTAAAAGGGAGAGTACCCATCCATTATTTGGTCACCAAAACGGTGAGAGGCAAACGTATCACTTTGACTGGATGAATCAATTGAGCTGTGATCTTTCATTTGTGAAAAGCACTTCTTCCTTTTTTTTTCCTGGGGAATAAAACGTCTGAGAGTTTTTCCTCCGTCTCTCTGCACTCTGTTTGCCCAACATGGATCTCCAGAGACTTCCTCCTGCTGCACTCAGAGCTCTTTCTGCCTCTTTCTGCAATGGGCTGCTGATATACAGCAAAACACAACAGAGACACAATTTGTATTCCTCGCCCATAAATCAGCTGAGTGATTTCAAAGAGGGAACAAAGGACATGGCTAGCACACCAAGCATCTATTCACTTCAGTCTCTGTCTTGTGGGAATCCACAAAGAGGGTCTCGGAGAATGCTCAACTAAGCGATATACTGTATTTTTTTTTCCGTTGGGGGACAGAGAGTTCAGCATAATCTGTAGCACAGTAAATGTTTCCATTCATGCACAACAGGTGCTCTCCCATGGGCCATGTCTAACAAAATGTAACCAAAACCAAAAAACCAAAAACTTGCTCAGCAAAGAAGTTAATGAATGTCTTTTCTTTTTAAACCCTTGCAAATGTTGGTGATGAACTTGTTTCGCATAGGCATGCACAAATTAACATATTTCAACAGAGGGATCGGAGCACAGGGCAGTACCCAACAAGCAGGGTAGGTTCAAATATTCTCTGCTCATCACGCATTACAGCAACGATGTGCATTATAGAAATGAATGAATGAAATGAACACCTAGTTTGTGCCAACAGTTAAACTTATGGTAATAGTCTCTCACCACCCTCCCACACCGTCTTACGGTACGTTATGGCTACAGACCTCTAAAGTATTGTCATCATTTCGGGGCTCTCAGACTACATCCAAATCCATCTATTTTTCATCTTTGTTGAAAATGATTAAAGGTTTTGGACCCTGCATGCCAAATCATTCTGCTTTTAAAATATGTTGGGCAATATAAGAAGAGATGACAGGTTATTACATATTTCAACATATCACTGAAGTTTTAATAAGATATTTTGCCAGCAACAATGCTGCAGATGTCGGATCACTGCACTATGAGAGAGCGCTTTGCCTAATACCATTTTTCAGTGCTATTGTCATGTGAAGCTAACAATTGCCAGCAATTTCTTAAAGAGTCGATCCAACGATTTTAATCAATCAGACACATTTCATTTTAGAATATCAATTAGGAGTGTCATTTTTTTCAGCTTCTGAAGGATTATTTGTTTTGTTATAACCGTTATCATGTATCCTCTCTGAGCACAGCCAATTCTCAGCTGGTTGAGGGGGTGTGGCCCTGAGTCACAATTTATTTTTTATTGGTAGCTAGCTAGCTTGCTAACTTGCATGATGTTACTAGGCAACTTTTTGATAACGGACCAACTGACAGACCAACTGAATATGAGAATTCAATTGATTGCCCAATTAAATCAGGGTACTCAATGATGTCATTTATTACTAGAAGCATATTGGTTTTCTGAAACAGTTTAATTATACTGACCCTTAGGAGAATAGTTTTCAAGGGGGTGTAGTCATATTTTCACAGCAACCATAGTGCTAACATTTTGGATAATTGCATTAACACATATGTTGAAAAATTCTGGATTGGAAAACATGCTCTTCAGCTTCCACACTGATCAAAATCCACCTCATCCAACGTAGAAATACATAAGAGAGCAGTCCTCAAAAGCAAAAAGAGTGGCACTGGATATAGTTTAAGTAAATTATTTTAAATCTCTATGCATTTTTACATCGGACTGAAACAGGGTTGGATCTGGAATCACCTATGTGGGCATGGAAATTACATCACCCTTTAGATGTCTATTGTACGTGTGTAGCAAGGCTCTAAATGTAACAAGCGTTTCATGAAATGCAGTTCGGTTTAAAGCTGGATTTCATTCAGAGTAAGAAATTAGGATCCCCAACATCCAGTTCAAAAGAATGCAAGAGAAAAGGTCAACTCTGCTCTTATTTGTAAACTCGAGCAATTTTTCTCAACCCTGGGTTTTCAGAGATATGTTCTGTGTCATACAAACACGGCAGCGTACAGTAGTACAGAACGAACTGTGAACCACATCAGTTTTTAAACCGCTAAACAACATAGCCCAACAGCTACTTTACAATTACAAATGGACCGCTATCTTATAATTCAATACACATATAGGCACTGTTTCTATTCCACAAAGGTGTGGTGATCGATGATGACATCACCTCCCTGCATGTAATTTTGTAAGCTCAGAGATCTGCAGCAGAAACATCACTTTCTAGGCAGCATCCATGTTCCTTCTTTGTTTATCCAAGCTGGTCGGATGGAGAGCATTGAATTCAGAGATCCGAGCTTCTGACTGTAAATGTTCAACTTTGCTAAATGAATGAGAGACAGCATAAGAGCAGGGGAAGGAGCGCGGGGAGTCCTACAGTCCTGCCATCTGTCTGCATGGTAATTACAGCTATGGGCCTCGGCTGGACCTCTCTGCTCCGCCTGCCTGAGCCTGCTACCCTCCTGACAAACTTTACAGCCTGTCTGCCTGCCAAGTAAACACAGGCTGTCTTTCCAACTCCACAGTTTACCATGTTTCTGAGTCCGCAGAGAACCATTACATATTATCTTTACAGACTAGGTAAAAGCAAGAGGGAAATCAGAAACGATGGGCTTATTACGAAAAGACTCGAGGCTAGCAATAATGCCTTTCCAATTTTTTTTATAACCTTGTTTTTTTTTTCATTGCAATGCGGGCTACACTTTTTGAAAGATAGCCTATTTACCGTTAAACTTGCTGGAATCACCACCCAGTAAGAGGTTTTCGGCCATTTCTATCAAGCCTATGGAGATGGCGGCTCATGGGCAACAGGCTCGTAATTGTGATGCCGTATCAAAATCCATTTAGTGTAAGTGGCCTTATCTCGGGGGACTATCCAGCACATTGAATATAAAAGAAACGTGGACAAGCTCGCGTTCATGCGCTGCCTTTCAAACCCACCATTGTGACTTATGTTCATGGAGTTAAACATGACCCATGAAGGCACTCAGCTATGGCTGCTGCACAATAACTGTTATGCCATTAATCACAACCACTGGAGCACCAGCACCTCTCACATATCACACACACTGCAACACACATTGTCTGAGGGCCAACCGTTTTCTTAGCAAAGTATGTTGTTGCGAATGTGTGTGTGTGTGTGTGGCGGGAGGGGGGGGGGTAAATCTCTGCCTGAACTCATTATTGAGCAGCTCTGTATGCGTCTGCACGAGTGTATGTGTGATTATGGGGACGGCGTGACAACATTTCAAAGTCCAGCAGATTGTCAGTATTGCAAATATCAGCGAGTGACAATTAAAGATGTATGACATCGCTGTGGTTAAATTAAATTAAATTAAAATAAATTAAATTCTCCCACTCTGACCATCAGTCACCAGGTACTGACACAGTTAGAAAGCAGCTATGTCTCAGTCCCCCCCCTTTTTTTTTCTCCCCAATTGTACCTGGCCAATCGCTCCACTCTCTGAGCCGTCCCGGTTGCTGCTCCACCCCCTCTGCCGACCTGGAGAGGGCTGCAGACTACCACGTGCCTCCTCCGATACATGTGGAGTCACCAGCCGCTTCTTTTCACCTGACAGTGAGGAGTTTCGCCAGGAGGACGTAGCATGTGGGAGGATCACGCCATCCCCCCCAGCCCCCCCCTGAACAGGTGCCCCGACCGACTAGAGGAGGCGCTAGTGCAGCGACCAGGACACATGCCCATCCAGCTTCTCACCAGCAGACACGGCCAATTGTGTCTGTAGGGACACCTGACCAAGCTGGTGGCAACACAGGGATTCGAATTGGCGATCCCTGTGTTGGTAGGTAATGGAATAGACCACTATGCTACCCGGATGCCCCATATCTCAGTTTTAACATTAGGTCACTGCAGTCTGCCCCCATTTCTGCCCAAACTGCGGGGTAAAATGTCTCATGGCAGATAGTTCAGGAGACGGATTTTATTGCTGAACTCAAACTGGCTAACTGGCCGTGGTTCTCTGAAAGGACATGTCACTTTAATAACATCCCTGTCCATTCACTCCGACGCCTGCACATTTAGGGCACTTAAGTGTGTGTTTGGCCTATGCAATTATGGTTATCAATAGTTATGGTTACAGTTATTCATTATAGTTATAGTTAATTTTCCACATATCAGTGTTTAACTCAGACCATTGCCATATTTATTTAATACCACCGTGGAAAACATAACAAAGATTAAAATTTTAGGCATTTAGAGGACACATTTGGACACTTTTGCATGATCAGTACGCCGGCTGTTGTGATACTCTTACAGTGGAAGTGTATTGTATTGAAAGAAGCCCTTTTTAAACTCTTTTCAACGTATCTGGGATTTGTAAATGTAGTTTACATGGTATGTTTTAGCAACAGGGCAGGAAGAGACTGAACCCAACTTTGGTCTGCTGTCTGGTGCTGAAACGATAGCTGCCAGATCCCATGCTGCGTCCGAGCCACCGTCATCATTTTTACAGATACCTTTTTTTTTTGTTTTTAGACACCGCAGAACAATAGTGTGTGGTTTGCATTCCTTTGATTTGAACACAAAGTCAGCCATTGCTTTAAATCCAAACTAGCAGCATGAGGGCGTGCTTTTATTTGATCAGGGAATACGTGCTTGAATAAAACATGAGAACCGGGGCTCTACATTGGCTTTAATAGACATGAGGTAATACCTAAGCCAAGACAAAGGTGCAAAGAATTATACTGCAAGAGTGGACCTCAGAAAAACCTTGTCCACTTGAACAAGTGTAAGTAGCCCCTTGATAAACCTGTGCAGTGATTACCATTCATACATCCAACACCATCACAGATTGGCTCTAGGGCAAACTGGTGTTATTACTGCTAACCGGGGTCCTTGTTGATGACAGAATGTGCACTGTGTCCAAGTCAGTTAAATACTGTGTAAAAGCAGGCACCCGGAGAGCTCTACCTTAGGCCTACAAGCAGCCCTTGCTCATTTATTTACGATAGCTGGCAGATAATATTGTGAAAAATAAGCCCACCGAGTCAGTCGGTACCTATACAGCCGAACCCATAAAGACAGCAGACCAACTCCAAAACCGAGCAGTGGAACATCTTATAGAGATGCAAATAAAGTAGAAACTGCTCTGTAGTGTCACTGAAATGTCTCTTTTCGAATCATGTAAGGCGGTGTTCAGTGGTTAAAAGTGATAATCAGGGCATGGGCAGCGTGCAGGGCTCCTCACAGACCCGGGCCACATGCGGCTCGGCAAGCTGGTCCTGTGGCCGACAGTTGGGGTGTTACAGTGCATTGTTAACGACGGCGTAGCCCGACTGTTTGTTTGTTTCGGATGGCGAACTGATGGCACATTAAAAACATCATTAAAGATATTGGTTTCATTCAGCCAGGGCCGCTATTGCTGTGCGATAATGAAATTCTACAGAATGAAGCCATGATGAGTTGTAAAAGGGCAGCCTGAAGGAGGGCAACAGTAATATCGTTCCTGTTGCCGTTTTAATATTGAGGCTTCAAAAGAGGCACACTGTCAAAGTAAATCTAACTGGTGATTGTCAGGCCGTTGTTTTCCAACCGAGGTCACTGGCAATGGCTTGATGAGATATTATAGAAATATAATAATCGAACTAAAACATGTCCATAGTGTCAGGTGTCTGTGTAATTACACAAATATTTCACCCCAATGCTAAATCAGTATGGATATATATATATATACGTATATATATGGATCTAGAAAACATTGAAGAGAAAAATCACTGAAATTTGAATCAGTTCATCTGGACACAACATTTATTGACTGATACGTTTCATCACTCATCTAAGTGACCTCTTCAGTCTAAACTAACTGCAGGTATCCCCACCCTTATAAACAATACAGGGGCATAACGACCAAAAACAACGATCGGTTTAATATGCCAATTGCTGTGACCATTACAATGGCCATGTGTACTATTGACAGAGGATTGGGGAGTAGTTGCAATCACAGCATTGTAAGATGGTGACAGATGTACTTTTAGCCCCCCCGGTTCAGGGATGGTCATTCCCTCTTCAAATAGATGGCCTCTTTGACTCCCCGTTCAAACCAGCGTTCCTCCCTATCAAGGATGTGCACATCCTCGTTGGATACCTTTCAGTGTCAGTTTCCACCTACATTCATGTGATGCACATATGGTTTACCAAACGGTTTAGGACATGGCAGAAGGGTTGTTAACATAAACATTCATTGCCCTTTATGGTAAATTCTGGTCATTTGTCTTCCAAATTAAGATCCTTTAAGGGCAAATTGAGAGCAGCTTCAAAGATCTGTTCAGAGCCAGCTGATATTGGCACAGCCTGGATAACAATAGCACCCAGACCCAATAAACACACCCATGGCAAAGAAAATGACTTTACATGACAGGGCCCCAGAGAAGCAATGTGGAGTTGGGGGGGGGGGTCTATATTGATTCCCTTCTTTCCCCAGTCTGTGCGCAAGGTACTTGGTAACAGCTAGCAGGGCCCTGGTGAGCGACACATAGATAGGCTGATAGTTTCTGTGCAATGCAAAGCCACGCTCATCATCTTTGGATTAGAAACTGAGATGAGAGCAAGAGAAAGTGTTTGTGCCATATTGAATTCTGCTCACTGTCAGTGTAGAAGTGATCCCAACACCCTTTGAGGGATTGGGTCCCGTGCAAGGGAGTTAAAAACGCATCGGTCCACAGTGTCTCTATATGGCTTGCTGTGGAATGGTGGAGCATCTCTAATAGCCTTTATGGTGCTGCTTGGGGACCAGGGAGCTGCCTGCGTAATCATCTCAGCTCGAACAGTACGGTGAAGTCATAAATCAGCTGAATGAGCAAAGGCCGGGCCAATGTCCTCGCCAGCCCCATGGTACAAGTCATCTGTTTGACAGGGAGTGCCTTGGCGCCTTCTCTCTAGGACAATGATGCTCTGTTAACATCCCCAACTGAGAAATCTGCCCGAGATTGGATGCTGGTGATTTGTTTAGATTTTTCCAACATGTCAAATTGTGTTTACAGTGCACGTCTGGGTAAAGTGGCAGTTGCAAAGACTTTTCACGGTCTGTTTCGGAGTCAGATCAGTGTGTTCATCACATAGTAGGACAACTAAAGACAGCTAGAGAAGTTTGAAAATGACAAGAAAACATTTTCATTATCCTTTTTGATGTTTGATGACTTACCTGATAGTGACACCTGATCAAAATATTCCTAATGTGGTGGACATCACGTATTTAAGAAATTGTTTGCGGTGATAATTCCACTGAGCTGTTCCCGTTTCATTGTATTTTGTTAACTGAAATGGACATTTCTTCAAACAGCCTCCCCAAGACCATCCACTGATGGCTGAAAGCAGGGTATGTCTCTAGGGTGCTAGCTAGGTACACCATGATTGTGTCACAATATTAATAGAAATGAGGGGCAAACCCATTGCTAGCAGATGGCAGCCGATTAATACAAAACCATTGATAGCAAAACCACTCACATTATCTGCAAGAGGTCTATTTTCTCCCTGGAATTGGTTGTTTTGGTTTGCAGATGGCTGAAGTGTGACTCTATGAATAGCTCCCCAAAGTAAGCACTGGCTCCCGTTGACTCGGAGATGAAAAGACCAGGGAAATGAATGTCCTCGAGATGTTCATATTCATACCCTATCAAAGATCGCCCCGGATCTCTTCTATCTTAAATCCGAATGGGAGGGTTCACTTGAGTACACTACAGGGGACAACGGAGGCTGAGAAACAGGGGACAACTTCTCAAAAGATGCAGTTAACCTCTGTCTCAATCTTGTTTTCTGTCTCCTCCTCACAAAATGCCAGCTGTTCACAACAAGCAAACAAAAGGGAGAAGATTGCTCTGTGCGCCCTTAATCTCACATCTCTGCTTGAGATGGTTTTTCCATGTACCACCATGCCACATTCAGAAACAGCATGCGGCAACATGATTTTCAACACATTCCTGCATATGTGTCTCTGGCTTTGGATCAATCATGCTCAAATAGAGCCGTCCCCTATTTGATGCGGCTGCCGAGTGATACGGTGGAAAAAGTATGGAATCTGAAAAAGCAGGCTTATGATAGGAAGATAGCCAGCACTGAATCCTTTGCCATGGAAAATATGAACAGGGAAGGTGGACAATGCACTCAATCCCCTCCCTAAGCAGTCAATGTCAAAGTCCCCTTGCATGAGGGCTCTTGACCCCCAAACTTATTGAGTGGCGTGAGTAACAGTAAAATATTCTTGCACCTTGTAACACCCAGGTATGAATGTATATACTTGTCAAGGTGCCCTTGAGTAAGACCCTTAATCCCCATATTCTTGAGTGGCGTTGCTCAGTGACCAACAGTAATTCTGGTCTTGGAAGCAGCCAGGTGTGAATATGTGTTAGCGCACAAATGAGAATGCAGCGGGTTGAAATATTTCCCCCGGATGACTGCAAATTTAACTAAAAGCCATGGGTTAGGGAGTAGCGCTGTGCCATGTGCAAATTAGCATCACCACACTCACACATGCCTCAGACCTTGCATTGGCATCCAATCTCATCCACCTGACCTGGCTTCAGCAGGTCATCCTGATGTGCATAAAAATGACACATGCGTATGCATAGATGTAGAAAAATAACGTGTACATGCAGCGCTTGCTCACCAGTGGCATAGCATTGGATTTTAAAGGTCATTCGAGTAAGCGCGCTTAATTAAAGTCATGCACCATCTCCTTCTTTCCAGCTGTCACTGTATCTGCATAATATCATAGTATATGAATAATCAATCAGATAGCAGAGCAGAACCCCGCTGGGTTGACAATCACAGAAAAGAAGATGATGCATCGTTAGATCATTGTTCCATGTGGGTAGATTGCTACAGTGGTCGATCATAGAAGACTGCTGTAAAAATCTGTAAGCAACACTGCTTTTCCTTGCAGCGTCATTTCTTTTTTGTGGATTTTTCCCCCCTTTTTGACCCCCATTGTATCCGGCCAATTACCCCACTCTTCCGAGCCATCCCAGTTGCTGCTCCACCCCCTCTGCCAATCCGGGGAGTGCTGCAGACTACCACATGCTTCCTCCGATACATGTGGAGCCACAACCCACTTCCTTTCACCTGACAGTGAGAAGTTTCCCCAGGGGGACGTAGCATGTGGGAGGATCACGCTATTCCCCCCCTCACCCCTGAACAGGCACCCCGACTGACCAGAGGAGGTGCTAGTGCAGCGACCAGGACACATACCCACATCCAGCTTCCCACCCGCAAACACTGTCAATTGTGTCTGTAGGGATGCCCGACCAAGCCGGAGGTAACACAGGGATTCAAACTGGTGATCCCTGTGTTGGTAGGCAACAGAATAGACCGCTATGCTACCCGGGACGCCCTAGCAGTGATTTTTCTCACCCAAATCCTCCATGATTAAAGCCAAGTTTCTACATAAGCATGTGTGCTAGCTTTATATTATGGGGGACATTCGTTTGTGTGACATTGAGTGTTACCACTGAAATTCTTGTTTTTATTAGCTGTTATGGTCCATAAATATTAATGACAAAGGCACAACAAAAGCAATATTTTGAATGATATATTACCTGTCAACCAAACTACCCCTGGTTAATCTCATGTCAGTTGTTGTGAATTTTGTTATTTTTGTTTTCTTCTATATGGTAGCCTACAGGATTTTCAATATCGGTGTTTGGCAATGAACTTTAGCAGTGAATTTAAATGAGATGATTGCTAATCTTGTCTTTGTGTTGTCCTGAGAGACTGAAGTTTAAAATGGAATTTGAAAAGGTCAAGAGGATTTATTTAACACACCAAAACAAACTGCAGAATCATTTTCATATCTGGCCATATAGTGCATCCGACACATTAAGTAAGGCGAGCAAAGCTGTGTTGTCCCAGATTCTCATCTGTTACCCCTCCCCCATTCCCTTTTACCCTCACACCCTCTGTATCAGGTAATAGTAATGAGGAAACACATTTTTTATAGGCATGTAGTGTAAATTTGCACTGCATTAAACAGGCTGTGCATGAATGGCTCTCCCGTTCTCTCTGGATCTCTACCCAATGGTGGATTTCTTTCCTACTCTCTTCCTAACAGAAAAATACCACCCTATCCTCTGCCATCAACTGAAAACATCATCTTTTCTCAAAGTATGTCACATTAACCTGCTGCCAATTGGATGATAGCACTCTTTTTTCACCCTACTTACTCAAGTAGAACATAAAAAAAAGAATTTCCTTTCTGGCCCTTGAAGGGATTCTGTTAGCTGGTTTGTCTCGGTCCCCTGGGTCACTGGTGTTTTGCTGCTGTTCAAGGAAATCAGACACAAAATGTAAAGTAAATGTTTACTTACTATTAATACTGTCTTTAGAGAGGGAAATACTCTGATGTGTAGACGGTTTTCACATTGTGTGTGTGTGTGTGAGAGAGAGAGAGAGAGAGAGAGAGAGAGAGAGAGAGAGAATGATGGAAAGAAAGTAAGCTAATTTTGTATCAAATTAAATGCATGGACCACGCCAAAATATGCAACCATTGATGTAGCACTGTTCTGCCGACGAGATTATAGTGTATAATTATTGACTCTTGCAAACTGTTCTCTTCTCTCGCGTCTTTTCTCTCTCTCTGAATGATGTCTTCTCCTTTCTCTTTTTCTGTGTGAATGCTGTGATGTGAGTCTCCCTTGTGTGCACGTGCAGTCAGTCGTCCAGGTCTCCATGGTGATGGTGGTCACCACCTGGACACTGCGTGGCATCCCCCTCATCACAATTTTCTTTTTATATATTGTAACGTGCATGGATAAGTAGACATGTTAGTCCTTGACTAACGGGTCAGACCCTTTAGTCGACTGGTTAACGTTGTTGCTTGTGGAGTGGGAGACACGAGTTCGCGTCCCAGCTGTGGCGACGGTCTCCCAGGCTGCCCCCCTGAATTCGCTACAATATCTTATAAATCCATATAATTTTGTTATCCTGTTTTAATGTTATATCCAGTGACGGCTGGTGGTAATATTGGGTGGGTGGGCTAACAAATATAGTATACCCATCTATAGTTCACACTGCAGCAATAACAACATAACATCTGAGATACCAAGTAGAGCAACGACACTATATACCTTGTTATAGCAAGTGCTCTACAACAACACTATAAGAATGGCCTGATGCAAAAAAAAACTCTCTCGCGCACACCATTTAACTATTTTTCTCTGTACACATTAGCACACGCCATTTTTAACGAGAACAACATATGCAAGAGTGATGGGGTGATATGCTACATGATAGAACAGAATGCAGACTCATGTAGCCTACAATGTCAGAAAAGGGCTCACCTAAGGATGCGCAACAAAATGTGTTCCAACTGAAACGACTGCCAATAAATACTGCAACTGTTTTTATCACAACTGTTTTGCAACACATTGTGTCAAACATGTCCCGAATAAAACAATTTGGTAAGAACAGCAAAAATAACGGTCATTATAGAAGAGAGACAAGCAATATGTAGACAGGAAAGCCAAACGTGTCTGGCGGTCTTTTAAGAGGTCTACAGACTTGGGCCTACCTTATTTGAAGAGAAGCTCACATCGACGACCTTTCTGGGACGCAAACAGGTTCATCACCAGGTCACTGAAGTCCGGTGATTTTTGGATGAAGTCCCGCTCAATAGACAGCACAGCCAGGGCGTTCAGCCTATCCTGTCCCACAGTACTTCGGAGGTATGACTTGATCCTCTTAAGTGACCTCTCTGACTCTGCAGATGTCATGGGGGTTGTGATGACTGTTAATCTCAGTGTTGCAGAAAAAGTGCTGTGAAGGTTGTTCTCAGATTGTTCCCTGAGAACAATACCGCACTGGCTTATACACGCCGCATCGGTTGCCTCAGCTTGCACAGCCGCAAACGGTGCCTGCGATATTTCATCAGCCATGTTTGTCCATACACAGCTAACTTACAATCAGGCAACTCATTTTGGCTCTTCTGTGCCGTGTACTTGGCAACCTGTGTGTGTTTGACAGGTGATCGGCTAGCTGGCTATCCGAAAAAGAGAGCTGGTCAACGAGGCCCAGAAACACAAGTCGGGGATTCGTCGGACCCCCGCAGAGCTAGCTCACGCGATAATGATTGGCTGTTTTCTTTACCAGCTCGTTGTGTCTCTGTATAGAAATGCGGTGGCCCTCATCCAGTTGATCGGCGGTGTTAGCTTTACCCAGCATCGATAGCTTTACGCTAGCTCCAGGGTGACTTGTGCCGCATTCTTGTCGGATAAATGTTTCAAATCCATCATTCCTGCTGGGTCCGAGCCGCGTCTCCCCCAAAAACCAGCGTGGGGAACAGAACAGTGAATTCTTAGCTACACTTGCCGTTAGCCGGTCCTTTCGTTGAAACCCAAGTCACACAAAACTTGCGATTTTGTCGTTTGTCGTTTTGGGTTATTTGAACATAATTTGGACGATGTGTCCCCAGCCTCTTCACTTCCGATTTTTTTTTCTTCAAGACATTGAAGAAAATGGACGAGGAAGTAAACAATCCACCTCGTTCATGCTAACGCCCGCGGCCGCCATGGACCCAGACGCTCACTTTTCTCCCCTCCCACTCTCACACAAGCAGCACGTCACTGTATGTCCTGTCTGTGCTGTCATTGGTCAAAAGTCTAAATTCAATCAGTCTGTGGGCTGATTGAATTTAGCCCAAATGATCAGCAAATTAAGGGGGCGTGCCAAGAAACCTGTCGCTCACATTACATTACAGTCATTTAGCCGACGCTTTTATCAAAAGCGACTTACAAGTGCATTTAACGTAGGAAATCAGGAGAACTACTAGTCATCAGAGGTCATAAGTGCATCCAAACAAGCATCTAAGAGCAAAACCAGTGCTAAATTAAAAGCACAAGAAAGAGATGTTTTTATGAGTGAATACAATAAGTGCTAAGAACAAGTAACAGGGTAGTAGTTCTTGAAGAGGTGAGTTCTCAACCTGCGCCGAAAGATGGGCAGCGACTCCGCAGTCCTGACATCAGTGGGGAGTTCATTCCACCACTGTGGGGCCAGGACAGAACAGAGCCGTGACCGGGTCGATCGGCAGCAGGGGCCTCTGAGCGACGGGGCAACCAGGCGTCCCGAGGCAACAGAGCGAAGTGGTCGGGCGGGGGTGTAGGGCTTGACCATGGCCTGGAGATAGGAAGGAGCTGTTCCTTTCACTGCCCTGTAGGCTAGCACCAGAGTCTTAAACTGGATGCGAGCAGCTACTGGGAGCCAGTGTAGGGACATGAGAAGGGGAGTTGTGTGGGAGAACTTAAGGCGGTTGAACACCAGATGAGCTGCAGCTTTCTGAACAAGCTCCGGCAAGGAGGGAGTTGCCAGGAGATGACCAGAGTAACCCGAGATGACTCACGTAACACGAAGATGAATGGACGCTGATGCATTTTGTTTGGGCTGTAAAAAGTTGCCCATTTATATGTATTGTGTGTTTTTCTTGTGACTATTTAGTGCTGTTGCTGCTCTTAGGTTCCACCAAAACTTAAAATAATCTGTCCTAAGGTTTTTTAAGGATACTTTCTCATCTTTAGTGTAAAAGATAGGGAGGGCTTGGCCCTGTTTGCCCATTAATACCACCCGTACCTGGGGCCTCATGTATCAATCGTTACTATGGGCAAATTTGTTCTTACACACCCGTGGAATTGTTTGGCCCTCAAGATTGTCTGACATGAAGTTGCAAAGCATGATGGTTATTTGTAATTCCTTCCTCTTGCAATGAGCAATCACCCAGGCCTGCGAAGACATCAGTGTTAGCCAATCGATATCCAAATTCAGGGGTTACCCAAGTTCTATATTGGTCTCTGAGACAAACTTCAGGGCTAAAAAATCCCATGGGTGTTGGTACACGAGGCCCCTGGTATACGCCCATTTCTCGCCGCGGCCATCTTAGATTTTTAAAAAACCAAGTGGTGGGAACTTAGCCACGCCCCCTTCTTACTCAATCGGAAATCAATGCAGCCGGGGCCAGCAGCAAACATGGTTCGGACTACCAACCTCGAGCACCTACCGTCATTTACCACAATATGAAAACTAAGCTGGATCTTTTCTTTTTCGAGCACTTTCTGCCTCTCCTGTGCCAGTGAGGAGAGACACACACACAGGGCTGTATTCAAAGAAGCTGTTTAATCACAATAAAATAAAAAGATACATTTCATTTTTATACTGTACATTCAATATTTATACATTAGATTGTCCCATCTACAATATTTTCATTCTTTGTCCTTTAACTTTAACAAAACTGTTGGTTCATTTTAAACTAAAATATGTTCGGTCAACTGTCATTCTGTTGTAGCAATAAACTAGAACTCACTACCAACTCAAATCATCAATTGTTTACTAAACTAAGATAGTGATTGCTCATCTCAAGGTGTGGGCTAAAAAATGGGACTGTACTGAAATGAAGTTAAATATGTTTCAATCTATCTAAGGTTTGTGTGCAGTATTTTCTTGTCAGCTGAATTTAACAAAGGTTTAAAACAGCGATCCCTGAAAATTTGTTAGGAGAGCACACACAGTCCACAGTTGGTTGACTGTTCCACTTAGTGAAAGGGGTATGACTCCATCAAAAATGTGGTACTCCTTTATGCGTCTTATTGACCATTCGACGTGTATTCTCAAGCCAGCAATACTCTGTGTGTCTGTGAGCTCATCACAGCTAAACTGTCCACTTGGGCCTAAAAATGCAGGGATGACAAGTTTTACATCTATTTCATCGAGCAGGTCTTTGATAAGGAAGCCCTTATCGGCCATGACCTCATCACCTGACTCTAAGAGGTCCAGAACACTTGACCTCTTAGTTATCTCCTTATCAGAAATACATCCTGTATATAGATTACTTACCAGGCTAACTGACCCTGAGGGAGTGATCCCAATTAGGGATTTCAGTGTATTTTTACTTTTATAATGGGAGTATGTCATGGTGTTCAAAACCTTCGAACTAGCTGTCTCGATGCGGATCTCTGTGCAGTCTAGTATCACTCTTGTGTTTGGGTAGAATTCCCCGAATACTGGTGGCATTAGCTCGTCTACTGCTGCTCTACTAGGCCATATTGGGAGGGTCCCTAACATAAAGAGCAAATAGTTGGCCCACGTCGTACAGTTCCTGCTGACTGTGGCCGGCGACACATTGAATCGTACAGATAAATCCAGAGCAAAAAAGTCCTGCCTCACACGGCACAAGAACAGGAAAAACTGATCAATCAGCGATAAATGCTCTGCATGGAAGCCAGACACAGAAATGTGTTCTAGGTTATGGCTGTTCCTTTGCATTTGAGTCCATCGCACCATGGACTCTGCAGTAGGCTGTAAAGCTAGGAAGAGTGCTTTGAGGGTGTGGTAATTATTAAAACCAGTGTAAAACCTGATCAGATTGGGGGCACGCTGGAAGCGTTCTAGACCAAAACGCTCACTTTTCAGCTTTTTATTTTTGTCCTCCAGGAAAGCGATGCGTTTCTTTACTGCGTCAAGCTGATCTTCCACAGAAAGGGGCTTCACGTCGTAGTCATGATCAGGTAGAGTCGCCCAAACCTCACTGGACACGAGGATATGTCATACATGTGGGAAGCAATATAAATCCACACATTTTCCTGTTATCAAGATGATGTGTTAGAACAGAGCTATCCACTATTGAAAGATTAGTGAATATATACATATATATATATGCATATTATGCAATGCAGTAATCTACATGTTTGAAAAATTGTATTGTGCTGACAGTAACAACTCACCTATCTCCCTCATGTTCCTCTTCATGTTCCTCTTCATCTTCTTCCGCTATTAAGTCACCAATGCGACTACAAACAGGAGCAAACATTTTTCAACGTCAACCTTCTGTCTCCCTTCTAATGTTTTAGTCACAGTGAAACTGGTCACCCCAATATTTTTTAACTGGCTGTACATGGTGCAACCTCTGCAGCTCAATGCATACAGTAGGCCTATATGTACATAATGTCTGTTGCAATAATAGCAGGAGGAGTAAACATTTAGCCATACGGCATCTTAATGTGGAATTTAGTTGTAAACATGAGTGCACAACTGTAAACGTTACTCACTCATCTGCTGACTCGGGTGTCACCTCCCCAGCAGGTTGACCCCCACGAACAGGAACCCTAAAAATACAAGCTATTAATGGCAGGTATTATGTTTCATTTCATCAGCATCCTAAAATCATTTTCATGACAACATCCAGCTAACGTTATTATAGCTCTGCATGACCTACCGTGATGTCTGTCTGCTAGTAAACTTAGCTACCTCCTCGGCGTGGCTTGATTTGACCATGGGAAAATGGTCGGTAGAGTTCCGGGTTTCAGTTTTGTCAGCCCAAGAAACGTCTCGTGCAGCGTTTTCAATTAAGTAAGAAGGGGGCGTGGCTAAATTCCCACCGCTTGGTTTTTTTTTAAATCCAAGATGGCCGCGGCGTGAAATGGGCGTATATCCTTCTGTTACTAATATGTGAGACTTTTTCTTTTCTTTTCTTTTACATAGTGATGGTGGTCACGTGGCTCGGGTGCTGGGCTGTTCCAGTGGCATCTGGACACTGCTTGGCATCCTCCTCATCATATTCTTCATAAATTTTATAATTGCATTATAATTCTGTTATCCTCTTTCAATGTTGTATTCTGTAAATTGTGTTCACACAACATCCATTGCACATCTGTCTGTCTTGGGAGAGAGATCCCTCCTCTGTTGCTCTCTCTGAGGTTTTTTTTCCTATTTTTTCCTCCCTGTTAAAGTTTATTTTATTTATTTTTTTAGGGAGTTGTTCCTTATCCGATGCGAGGGTCTAATGGCAGGGTGTTGTGTTGCAGTAAAGCCCCTTGAGGCAAATTTGTAATTTGTGATATCGGGGTATACAAACAAAATCCACTTGACTTGATATCTGGTTTAGTGAAAACTTTCTCTTTTAGTGAGACAAAAGTTAAAATAATTTTTTCTTCCAAGGTTGCCAAGAACTTGGTCACGTTTTACATGTGACACAGTACACTCAGCTACACAGTACCTCATGAGAAGAAATGTCACCGTAACTTTGCCAACTGTATTTATGTTAACTATGGAAGATTTGAACCACATTTTATTTCCAGTCTGTGTGGATGTGCATGTGTGTGCAACTGTGTATGTTAGTGTGTGTAGACCCACACATAAGGCTGGAGGCCTATTTTGACATGTAAAGCATCACTTTTAAATACAGCTGTCTGTTATAGAGGCCCATTGCTGACCACAGGGTACACACACACACACATCTTTCAAGAAAATGCATTACTCAAATCTTGGTTCAGTAATGCATTTTCTTGAAAGATCTAATCTAAAGAGCACCCCAATCCGAGGGGGAAAATGCCACAATATTTAATGCCGCAAAAAAAGTGCCTGTAGAAGAAAAAGTGAAAATACTTGATACTCACATTATACTTACTACTTAATTCTCCTTTTCCTGCAGTGCCTTAACAGAAGCCCTATTACCACAGAGCATTTTTTAATGAAGTTCCAAATGCTCTATGGGATTTCTAAATGTCCGCACATCATCGGCTGCCTTGCCTGAGTCTCAGCCCCGGCGCTTGCTTGCCGTCAGAGGCTGGGAGTGAGTTGTGAGTGAATGTAGATAACAGTGCAAGGCTGTGTGATGCACAGCGCTCAATGCTCACATAGACTTGGTGAGCTGGAAATTGGGTCATGTAGCCTACAGAGATTCAGCCTGTGCCATTCACTGATGTGGAAATAAGTCTCCTGCATCAGGCCCCGCTAACAAGGCTGCACTACCATGCACAGCCACAGTCAGCAGCCAGCGCTGTTCTCAGAAAGCGTTCAATTTCATCCATCAGGTTTAGGACAACACGGATTTTTGTCGCTTTTCAATGCAGCGTGTGCTTTTTATCGACAACTGTCATCTTCAGTAGTGATGCAAGTGTTGTTCCAAACTGGATGTGGATGAGAGATTGGCGTGAAATGTAATTGAATGAAATGAAACGACTGCATTTCTGTTGCGCGTTTCTGGGTTTGGGGACAAAAAGCACTCCACAATAAGACGACTACATTGCATCATAGCATGGGTGGCCCCAGCTGAATGTGATGCAGTCATTTGATTTCATCGCATGAGAAAAAGTGCCTCACAAAAACCAGAAGTGAAGATTGTACTATGTGAGTTCAGTGAGAAGTTTTCATCAAACGACCCCTTAGAATTAAGAAAAGAACAGAATTTGTGGAGAATTTGACTGAATACTTTAGTTTTGACTTCATTGCTTTGGAACCTGAAAATGTTCCGGTGTCGTGTCAGAATAGTCTTGCAAATTGTTATTGTGTCTCAAAACTGGTCCTCCCATCCTCTGCCTATGTGAGTGCTCCTGGATTTAGGATTTGATTGCAGTGCCAGAAGTGTCTTGGTGCTTTTGGCCAAATTATGATAAGAAGAAGCATGCCTTATTGTGCCTTATCTTGTGGACATTTTTTGTGACATTGAAAGAAGATCAAAATCTTCAAATGACGGCGATGCTTTGTCTGATGTTCATAGTATAAAATGTGACAAAGTGCAAAGTGCAGACCAAATCTTGCAGCCTACCACCATATGCACAAACATGTATTCCCATGCAAAGGGGCTTTTTCTGGTGAGTTGGCTGGTTGATGTATACTATTGGTTTATGTTGCTTTATGTTGTGATGGTAAGGTAAATTTGTCTCTTCCTTTAGAGCTGCGATCTCTGTCATAGCTTCCTCAAACATGGAAATGTGGATCACAACGTTTTGACTGCGCTTGGCTCATGTAATGCTTTGTCAGGAATCAGGAATCAGGAACACTTTTGTCATTTCATTTCATTTCATTTCATTTCATTTCATTTCATTTCATGGACTTGTGTGCATGAAATGAAATAAAATATTGTTTCCCCCAGCCCACAACAGTGCAATAAAAAGACAAAAACACATATCTAAAAACTACAAGAACACATATATCACACTACCAAAAACAAAAAACAAAAAAAACCACTGTCTGAGAAAACGAATGCTAGGATGACAGTCGAAACTGCCTGTCTACACGGGCTAGCAGTTAGCTTAGCCTGCCCCGCTTCCGCATCCTGTCAGACCGCCCTCGGTGTTTCCTCCTCGGGCGCAGCTTCGGGCAGGGCCGTGGTCCCTGGGCCCACCGGATGCAGGAGACCAGGCTCCCCCAGCCGATCCAACACCAGCTCTCTCGGCCAGACACTTTCGACACACCTCAACGCACTCCAGACCAAAAACACAGTCAAGCTAGGCAAAGCCGCCACCAGCCAGACCGTCCTTGGTGTTATCAGAACTGCTGGTCTGCATGGACTAGCAGTTAGCTTAGCCTGCCCCGCTTCTGCATCCTGCCAGACCACCCTTGGTGTTTCCTCTTCGGGCGCAGCTCCAGGCAGGGCCGTGGTCTCTGGGCCCACAGGACGCAGCAGACCAAGCTCTCCCAGCCCTCAAACGACGATGTGGACAGACTGGGACAAAGACACTGCATGGACGGTACTGGGTGAGGCCGCTACAAACGTAAGTTCGCGCCGCCAACTTCTCACGCCTGATGGTGGGAAGATACATAAATTGAATTAGAATAGTAATGGTCTTAGAATAAGTTGAAAATTAAAGGTTGTTAATGTGGCGAAGAGTTTAATTTTCTGTCTGACACAACATCACTGGCCACTATAAATACTATATTTATATGGTTATATCCATTTTGAAGTAGTGGGTCCAAACAAACAGGAAAAAACAAAACAAAACATGATATTGAGGTGCTCATTTGTGGCCCGCTTATGGATTTTCATACAAACCAAATAGTTTTAAATCTCAGGTGCAACTCCAAATGTTTGACACGGGTACATTAGCCGTGGGCCACATGTGTGGATGGCCTGTTTTTACCTTTGCCCGTGCCATCCCTGGTGTAATGTATGTAGAGAGGTGAACTCCCACGTCTACGGCATCAGGTCAGATGTAATGTAAGGGTGAGTTCAACCCCTTGTTGGATGGCTGATGGCAAGCAGCCAGCAAACCACTCTAAGCAAGTCCTTATTGGCAGTCAACATGTTGTCTCTAACACACAACGTCAATGGGTAAACAATTTCATAACTGTGGCTGGCTCACGTCTGTAGTTGGGCTGACTCATTGTTGGCCCAATGTGAAGCCAGAAGAGCAAAATGCCAGAAAATTTGGTAATTATAAACTCAGTTAATTACAACTAATGCAAATTGATCACTTACTTAATTTATCATAAATATTATATATTTACATTTTACTATATTATTCATTCCAACATTGTGCACAGTTGAGGGTAGAGCTGCACTGAGCAGATCAGAGAAAGGAAGAGAAGAGAGGATGAAGCACAATGAGGGAGAAACAAAAAGAAGCCGTTAAATGAGAAGCTATAAGGAAGGCAAAACAAAGGAGTCAGGTCATCAGTCCCAAGCTGACCACATAGACACTATATCATGCAGGCATTGCCCCCCCCCCCCGACCACCTGCCTCCCCAATGTGTTGCTTGAAAGTATTACACTTGTGTGGACGAGGTCATCAGCGATGCACCATTACCTTCATCCCCGTCGCTAATTAATGGGCAGTCACACAATGCCCTCCGCTGTAGTGTGGGGAAATAAGACTACAGCGCGTGGGACCCCCACGGGGGAATGGAGGAAGGCAAGACTACGCCTTGGGAATGGAGGCTGCTGGAGCCAAGCCAGGCCCCCGTCATGGCCGACAACCCGGCCTCGCCCCGCTCACCTCTTACCGCCATTTCACCGGGCGTATCAGAGCTCGCTGTAAAGCGACGGGCACGCCGGATTTTGTATAATGCGACAGATAGGAAGTCCAAATAAAGCGGACGATTCAGAGGAGGGGATTGTGGACACGTCCTCGTTCGTCCTCCTCTCTCCATCCCTTACGTCCTGGCTTCATTCATCTATCTTCCCCCTCAAGCTCCCCTCTTCTTCCTCTCCTCGGGCGCCGTGCGCGCGCTGGGTTCACTTGATTGGCAGGTTATAACCCACGGTGGGGCTGACATTGAGAGAACGTCTTATCAGGAAGTGCTGTTATTTCCCATTTCCTGGCAGTAGCTGAAGATCCCACATAGACACGGGGACGCGGGCACACAAGCACGCCATCCGTGTATCAGGGCGGGAGGCTTCCGGTGTACATGTCTGTGTATCTGTGCGGCCCCGCGCGATATTCTGCGCACGTTTCATCTCCGAATATTTCTTTTTCGGCACGGCACCTCTGACTTCTGAGAAGGAGAAAACATCTTCCAAAAGTAGAAAACACGAACATCGTAAAATGTGAATCCTCTTAAAATTGGGGGACATTATGAGGGACTAACTTGCTTGTCTTCTACTGTAGTGTGTCAAGGCTGTCTTCGCGGCGTTTAATTTCAGCTATAGATGGCTACAGGTGACACTTACAGCGGGGAGGTAAAGATGAGCACGGTTTGCTCTACAGCACGATGTGCCGAGTGCCTACCTCTGCAGGACTGTACATTGTGTGTGTGTGTGTGTGTGTGTGTGTGTGTGTGTGTGTGTGTGTGTGTGTGTGTGTGTGTGTGTGTGTGTGTGTGTGTGTGTGTGTGTGTGTGTGTGTGTGTGTGTGTGTGATGGGGCACGGCGGGAAGACGCAGAATGGATAGGCTGATTCAGGAGCGGTTAATTCCCCCATGGGCAGAAGCTCTACCTCATTAGTGCAACGCCTCACCTGACTCGTAGCTACCGTGGCCTGCCTCTCAGATGAAATATGAGGCAGGCTGAACCAGCTCAGAGACCTCTCCATTGCGGAGGGTAGGAAACACAATAAACACACGGCAAACATGTTAATGGCCTGTGACGCTCACATACATGCACAGAGAGAGACATCGTGTGTGCACTCGACAACATCTCCGCATGGTGCATGGCTTTACATGGGTTTTTGTGAGCGTGTTTTTCTGTCTTTTTGCAAGTGTACCAGTGTGTGTGTGTGTGTGTGTGTGTGTGTGTGTGTGTGTGTGTGTGTGTGTGTGTGTGTGTGTGTGTGACTCTCTTGCATGAGTTTCTGCGACTCTCTCAGAGGTCTGCAGAGACAGTTAATGCTCTGATTAGCAGTAATGAATATTCCAAGACAGCCAATCTATGGGAGGCCGATTAGGGCGCAAACATTGAAATACGTGCACGTACAACGTGTACGTGCACGTATTTCAGCACGTGCACGTATTTCAATGTTTGCGCCCTAATCAGCCTCCCATACAAATGTGAACATTGTGCGGCTGACGGAAACCTTTCATCTTTCTCTATTCTGGGGATAGGGCAACTACGCCCCAGTGCTCGTGTCTTACCACTCTACCCTCGTTTCACCTCTTCTTTCTCTCCCTCTCCCTCCTCTCACGCCACTAATGTTCCCCTTTCTTGTGGCAATGCAATTGAGATTTGGTTGCTTCAAGGACATCGTGCTCAGTAATGACGATTATTATTTTTTTTTTTTTATTTTACACATCAAAGGCTGTGAGAAGGTATACAGTCTGGAGGCCGTAATAGATTTCCACACTTCACTTTACGGCAAACTACCCCGTCTGGCCGAGCAAGTCTGGGAGGCAACACTTGAGCCTGTCCTTAATGGGAGTGGCACTGGAGCTGGAGCTGCCACCGATCTCGAGCGCGCCATTCACGCAGCCTTTGAAATGTGCACACTGCCCCCATGTGGCGGAACTAAAGATTACAACGGCTCGTCAGTCTGGGTTTATATATTTTAAAAAAAAGTCTGCCGGTATAGAGAAGTGAAATGGACAAGATAATTAAGAGGATGCTCACTTGTTATTTATGTTTCTCATAGGCCTTAGAAGACGGTGGTGTTAGATGAAGAGGATGACCCCCTTACTCTTTGGTGAAATTGAAGTAGCAGCGGTCAGGGCGGCCTTCTTAATTTATACATCAGCTGAATTTGTTTAATCAGGTGTAAAAACCCACGTGGCTACACCTGAAGCACGTGCTCCGTCTGTGGTAGCTCAAGTTAACTGACTGTGCAACGCCTCAGCTTCACATTCTGCCTTTCCCTTCCCCCGTTAGACGGGGGAAGTAAACTCATTTCTGAATCCAAACCCAGCCACATTCTACCGTTCACTGGGATATAACAGAAAGGTCAGATTGATTGGAATATGACCTGCAATAATCCCAACAGGCGAGCACTCTGCGAGCTTCCCCGAGTGGTAAATGCCATCTTTGTGAAGCTAAATGCCAGGGACGAGTTCATACACAGAATTTAATTCACTGATAAATCTGGATAGATACAGGAAATCCACGTGAGAATGAAGTCCCGAGGAAGGGCGCAGAATGTGATGGAGATGCAACGAGTCCCACCGATCCCCCTCATTTTCATCTTTCACTGATGTTTATTTACACAAGAGTAATTTCCACAGACATCGTGGGATTTGCTGTGAGTTTTTTTTTACATTTTCACACACGGTAACACAGTGGAAATATTTCTATAAACCACAACCATTACCTGGCCTGTGCCCAATTTCTCAGCACAAGCTGCGTTTCACTCACCAATTACGGCAAAGGTCACCAGGGCTGACATTGACTTTATCCCTTTGTTGTTTTACAGAATGAGTAAATTGCACTTTAAAGATTTGTAAAGCAGACAATCCAGAGTTGCCCATGGCCCCACTACAAGTGCTGATCGAGAAGTGCTCCCATTATTGGCTCAATGTGAGTAATGTGTCCTTTGACATGAACGAGTCCTTGGTCGGCACACACAATGAGTTTCCAGGATGTCACGACAAACTGCAGGGTTTTGCTGGTAACGTGACCACCGAGTCCATGGCCGGACAGTCTGAGAAGCACAGCCGAGCTGGTTACCAAGGAAAGAAACCATATCAAAGTGTCGGCGTAGAAAAATGCACAACGACGTGACATCACTGGACAAGGCCGCTCACCACAAAGCACTTGAATGGACAGAGAGAAAGACCAGAAGAAGCAGAGTACACGGATATGTTTTTACAAAACTAAACAGAAATCATCTGTGCATACATTGTTGTTTTTTTTTTACTTTTCATGATTTTTTTTTTCCTCCTAGAGGAACACAATGAGGTTTTCGTTTGACAGTAAATGACGTGTCTGAGTCGGGTATGTTGACATGATCCTCTACAGTTTTATGCAAAAATGGGCCACCTGAGAAGAGAAGAGACAATTATTATTTTGACATGGCTGCCTGCACTGAGAGGTATGACCCTTCTGGGGAGGAAAGACCCTGCAGCCCCCCCCCCCTGCTTGGTACCACTATAACATTGGGGAGAAAAGACCCTGCAGCCCCCCCCCCTCTGCTTGGTACCACTATAACATTGGGGAGGAAAGACCCTGCAGCCCCCCCCCCCCCCGCTTGGTACCACTATAACATTGGGGAGAAAAGACCCTGCAGCCCCCCCCTCCGCTTGGTACCTCTATCACTTGGAGAGGAAAGATCCTGCGGCCCCCCGCCCCCCCCCCGGCTTGGTACCTCTATCGCTTGTGATACTTAAAGGGGTATTCCAACAAAAAACAAACTAGGTTATTTACAGATGCCGACATCGCCCTCTCTTTCCTCATCGCTGCTTTATGAGTTGTAAGCATGAGTTCTCAAACCTGACAAAAATTACATATTCTGGAAAATTCAGATCAACGACATTCGGAAAACAGCTGGAAGAATCACTACGGTGCTGGATCATGTGGACGAAAGTAATGAGGAAAGAAAGGAAAGCAGGCAAACAAGATGGAAACATGTTAATGCGTAGGATTTGAGTTATGTGAGAAATCATGTGTGACACTATGTGATACTATAATAGCTATATAGCAAGTCATATGAATGATGAACAGTGCCGAGCAGTTGAGGTTGACGCCTCCTCAAACTGTTAATGACATTAAAAAAGCACACAAGACCAACATCCACGTTTTTGAACTCACGGCCTTCAACATCTGATGAACTCACTAGTACAATTTAAGGACATTGCAGTTGAATTACTCTTGAGAACTCATACTTAAAAAAATAAAACCTGGCAAAAGTTTAGAAAAGCACACTTTTGCAGGATAACGACCTCAAATTAAGTTTTCTTAGAGCTCCTCTTACACCGTCCTCTCCTTATCTGCAGACCCCCTTTGCCCCTCGAGTGCGTGCATAAAGGCTATGGGAAACTCACCGTGGCGAGTTATGATTCATGTTGAGGTAAAACAAGACAATCTGATAAACGTGTCCTCTCCAACGAACTTGGCTTACAAAAATAGCAGAACGCCTTTATCTTCTCTCCCCTCCGTTCCCAAAATGAGCAGTATTAAGAGAAACCGATCTGACTCAATATAACAAACAGGCTACCGGCGTGAGGTATATACAATTTCCTATAACCTCTATAAAAAACAGGATGCAATGTGTTTGTCGTTTACATTCATCTCTGTGACATATGAGCAACGCACACATTTTCTTCAATGATGCCCAACTTCCTGCAGCCATAAAAAAATAAGCATAGTTGAAGGGATTAATCAATCTCCTATGAGGAGAGCATACGTCCCTTATACTGGAGGCAGGTATTATGCAAATCCTTGTTGGAAATCTTCAGCGTTAAGACCCCCCCCCCCACCACCACCCAATTTCCTCTGCTGCGTTAAGACTCAAAATATATCCAAGTTTGACATGTGATCCGATGGACACCTCTGTCATAATGTTTCCAGAATATAAAACCGTAAAGCCTCGAAGTGGTTGTGAAATTATACGCCGCTATCTATATACCGTCCCTGTTAACAAGTGCTGTGTGTTCCAGTACACACATACACACACGCACACAGTGTAACCCGGGCATCACGATGTGGTGGATGCCCTCCAGTGTTATTTTCTGAACAACATTCAAAAGTTAAGACTTAGCGGCAGCGGCGCAACACATTTTCAAACGCTTTATGTTCATGATGAATTAGTATAGAGATGGCGTGCTGTTTCCCACCCGGCACAAGTCCAGCACACAACTTCAGGTACGCCCTGACCGCAAGAGAAGAAAAACAACTTCACTAATAAACCATAAGCAAATAATTGTGTTTTTTTTGTTTTTCTTTTTTTTTTTGGCATTAGTCTACACTGGTGCCAGACTATCGTGTAATATGTAATAAATGTAATATGTGGTTTACAGAATAAGACAATTCAATACAACGAGTACCATAAGGTTTAGATGACCACAGGACACCTAGTGGTTTTCTATAACTAACGTGTTTAACAATGCAACCATTGCACCAACACACTGAGTCCTAGCCATCTAGCAGTAGAAAACAAACTACTATTTTGCAAATACAACATTACCCCAGGACTATCGACCAACAGCATCATAGCCTGGGTTTTAAATGTAGTCTGGACTATATAAGCTCAGTAGGGATGATATGACAACACTCATCATTATTTGCCGTTATGTGTGTGTGTGTGTGTATGTGTATATATATATATATATATATATATATATATATATATATATATATATATATATGCATAAAGTTAATTGAGATTGACCTGGAATGTTTCAGGAATTGAACTGGAATGCGTTTGAGAATAGGCATCTTTCTGGACTCACCAGCTGTTTGAGCCCTTTGGTGAAAGTGGCCCGATATAGAACAACAATAAAGTATCTCGAGAACCACAGTTAAATAGTATTTGCAAATATCTTTCATGGGTTCCTTTAGCCGATATTAGTACCAGATGGGAGCCGTTTGCCAAAAAGAGCAATGAGTACTATAAAGTATATAAAAAAAACCCAAAAAACACACACACAGTATGATGATGGTTCGCATACGTTTGTATGATTGATAATTTGCAGTACCCCTAATTCACACCATGTTAGGTGTCCAGATGAAGCAAACCCCACCCGTCTGGTACCGTCAGCAGGTTAAAACAAGCCCATAGCGTTGAAGGACACACGACTGCTACTGTAGTCTGCAAGGTGTCTATCACGTGCTGCAAATCTCTCCAGTCTATATATGCAAAAACTACAAAAATAACAATTCTCTGTGAAATTACAACCACCCATCTTTCAAAAAAATAAAAATTCAAGAACAAAAATTGGATTTATAACAAAACAAATTATTTTGGTAGGAAAAAGGTCAGTGGTGATTGGTACAGGTCAGAGAGAGCTATTTACATTTGGGATGTGATTAAAATGAGGCTGGTGAGATGTGGACATTTACACAGACAGGCTGACATGGATCATATATATATATATATATATATATATATATATATATATATATATATAAACGTGGTCTCCGGCGAGCTGGGTAGGACCGCAGAGCCACCTGAGAGGAGACGAGACATCCAGTACAGCGGGGCTGGGCTCTACTCCACTTAAATCAACCCAGGAAGAAGATTTTCTTCAACATTCAAAAAGCTTTTGACAAAAAGAGATTCATTCTTACATTCTTACATCTAATCTGATTCAGTATTTAGAATAAATAATCAGTGTCATGCAAATTGCAGTTATTATTTTCATGTAAATTTTGGGCAACTGATCCCAACCTGGAAATACGGCAAGGGAAAGGCAATCTCTGTCTTCGAAGCACAGATGCACAGTCAGTGGAGGACACGGCTACAGTCCATACGACCCAATACAGCCCAAAGTCCGACCGCTCCACAGCAACGTTTGTGCTACTAAAAGTTAGCAACGAGCGCAGGTATTTGGTGACTTAACCATCACGTCTGGCTTTCCGAGTTTGTCCTTGTCCATGTCAGTTGTTTTCAGGGGTTGGGACTTTGGGTGTCGACTGAAGACATATGATCAAGTGACAAAATAAATGCGATGGCGGTCTGGGCTAAGATCTGAGAACGAGTCGCTATGCATCAGAGCAATGTCACTTCCTGTTTGACACAACTCAAGAACATACAGTCACTGTCTGAAAGTTATTACTATACATGCCAAAATGCTGAATGCTGATATAAGACAAGTTGGGGAAGAGGTTTTAATTAAGGTGCTTTGTTGCATGACACTAATGAGACAACCCCAGTAACCTTCATGTAAAGAAATGAGGTAGTGCTGTTGATCAGAAACAGGGATGCACTGATAAAAACTTGTTCCACTTCTCAACACCAAACTCTGACAGCTAAGCCAGACTACTATGGCCCAGTTTCCAGTGACAGTATGACGGGTGCCAGTGCATCCTTAACAGGGAGCTCAACCAGGACAGTGTTTCACAGATGGGTTGTTGTAGTGCCTTCCCCATTTCAACAACTTCAATATTCAAACCAGTACAACATCCCCAAATGGAAATATGTTGTTTTGCAATTTAACTCTCCATGCTTTTTACTATATCTCTATCTTTTTACATCATGAATGGGTTTTAACTTTGTTTGTATCAATGCCGTACTCAATAATCCAGGTAAGAAAATCAAAGAAGGTTGAATCAGTTCATCTGGATACAGTGTTTATTATTATAAACGTTGTATCCAGATGAACTGATTCAACCTTCTTTGACGTTTGTTTGTTTTTTGTTTTTTCATTCATGGTGACATCATTTTCCATTGTACTACACCAGTATTTCCTGGTTTATTGAATATTCTGAATCCGTCTACTTAAATAAACAGAGGTTATATAATGCACCTTGAATGATTTGGCACCTGAGACCCTCACACTCCAGTCAGGAATTGTTTACCTGTGTCTGTATGTTTGTGTGTTTGTGTGTGTGTGTGTGTGTGTGTGTATGTGTCTGTTTGTGTGTAAGTGAGTGCACATGTGTGTGTTTTACAGAGATACAATTGAATAAATGTGCATATAAGTGGATTATATTACTGTGCATATGTGTACGTTTGTGAATGTGTGGACGTATGCGTGTGTGTGTGTGTGTGTGTGTGTGTGTGTGTGTGTGTGTGTGTGTGTGTGTGTGTGTGTGTGTGTGTGTGTGTGTGGACCCTGAGACAGCAGGAGGCTGAAGAGACGCAAGTGTTTTGCAATGCATGTAGATACTCTGTAAGGCTTATTCCTCAGAGCCGCAGCAAAGTAGCATTCATACATCAAAACCCAGGGAGACCAACACAGCCTGCCTTATTATCACTGTGATAGCCTTTGCAAGTGGTCACTCACTCAAGGAATGAGTCAAGCCTCTTTCATTCATGAGTGGAGTGGCTATGTGTGACACAGTGGGAATAGCCTCTTTCAGTATCCTTCCACTTGTTGGTTAAGTGAAATCTTTTTTCCTTCTTTTCCCTGTGGGGAGAAAATGAAAAAAGAAAAAAAAAACCACAGGAAAGTACTAATGCAATGCAAAATAATGCATACCCATATACACTAGCCCTAATATTCTGAATATACACGCGTATGAAACAATGGACTCAAAGTACCTATAAAAACTTTGCAAGGAACAGAAAAAAAATAATGAGGTGCATAAAAATAATCCTTAGGGCGTTTTCCTGGGTAAATAAAATAAAGTATATCAGTCTAGTCTAGTGTATGTCTGTGTATGTTTCTGTATAAGGGTTGTTGTCCTGCTCAGGCTATGGTCACAGGTGTGCTGTTGAGGTAGCATGGACAAGGCCGGAGCTGACAAATGGGGATGGGGACAAAGGCAGCCCAGAGGGGATGGACTTGCCCAGGGCTGGGAGGCAGTGTCTGGAGTCCCCATTCTCCAGGGGCTCCGGCCTCAGCTGTGACTGCAGGGCTTTGGGCGAATGGAAGCCGTTGGTCAGCCCCACATCCTGGTATAGCTGGAGATCTGCAGTACGCTGGGCTGTCACCCCTTCAAGCTCCCCATTGTGATTTGACACAAACTTTACGGGGAAGGAGGAATCCATGGGGGTTTGGGCAAATGGCGATGGTAATATAGGCTCCTCCCGTCCCGGCTGGGTAGAGCGGCTGAGAGGGGAGTGTCCGACCTCAGAAAATGAAAGTCCCCTGGTGCCGTCAGACTCTTCTTCCCCATTGCACCCCACCTCTCCTTTCTCCCTCCCCGGATCGGACAGCTCTGAGTGAACGATTACCTCCGCCTCGACCTGGTTACTGCACAGGGAGGAGAACAGATGCTCCTCTAATTCCTGCAACAGAAAAAATTACTTGTGTCACATCAGCTGCTGGAAGTCAGGTCACCATCAGCAAAGTCAGCTGAACCAGATGCTGGCGTATCAAATCAGCTGCCGGTTGGTCGACTATCGGACAAAGAACCGCGTTCAGTAAATTTATTTACCTTGCCGTCATCATTTTTTAATATGTTGAGCGCTCCATTGATGAGTGTAGGCGAGTCCTCTGTTATGGTGTCCCTGTACCTGGTGATCCTGTTGGCCCAGTTTCGACTCACAGAGCCATTCCATGCAGCCTGCAGGGAGAACAACATGGAGGGACCAGAAACTATAAGAGGTTTGGAGTGGCCACCTTAACAGGGGGACAGAAAAAAGCAGCACAAAAACCAGTATGCATTAAAACGATGACTGTTATTTCACCATTAACAGATGTGAAAAAACAAAACAAAACATAAAATACTAACGGATGGTTCAGTGTTTTTACAACCTGGTTCTTATTTTAATAGTTTTTGCCACCATGCATGTTTTATTTTACTCACCAGCTTCATTGTGGAGATTTTGGACACAGGATCACTACTAGACACAACTTTACAATGGTGTCTTATGGAGCAACCGAACATGAGTGGACAACACGTTTCGACTAGTTACATTTTTTTTTCTTTTTTGGGATTTTTTCCTTTTTCTCCCAATTGTATCTGGCCAATTACCCCACTCTTCTGAGCCATCCCGGTCGCTGCTCCACCCCCTCTGCTGATCCGGGGGAGGGCTGCAGACTACCACATGCCTCCTCCAATACATGTGGAGTCGCCACGCCAGCCGCTTCTTTTCACCTGACAGTGAGGACGCAGCGCGCAGGAGGATCACACTATACCCCCCAGTTCCCCCTCCCCCCCGAACAGGCGCCCCAACCGACAAGAGGAGGTGCTAGTGCACCGACCAGGACACATACCCACATCCGGCCTCTCACCCGCAGACACAGCCAATTGCGTCTGTAGGGACGCCCGACCAAGCCGGAGGTAACACGGGGATTTGAACTAGCAATCCCCATGTTGGTAGGCAACGGAATAGACCGCTATGCTACCTGGACGCCCAACAACAAGTTTAATTTAACCCAATTATCTCAACCACCTATTTGGAAGTGAAATTGAGAATGCAAGTTAGAAGTTATCGCCCAAAATGCCAAAAATTATCAATGGTCGATCATATTGCTGAGGTACTTCCTGGTTCAACTTGTAGGAATGAGCAGCCTGTACTTACCATGGGTAGTAGTACCCATCAGCTAACTACACAGCCATCACGACTGAGAAGTCATGGATAATCTGAAATCATGTATACAGTCTAACTGAGCTATTTGTTTTTTGTTGTTTTTTTTATTAAGAGGAAAGGTTTAAGACTTGTGCTCAGTTACCCCATTAGATGCTGGCCCCGTGCCCAAAATCTCTACAATGAAGCCAGTGTGTAAAATGAAAATAGTCCTGGTCTCTAACTGGGACTGAGATGTATTCACTCCACTGCACACACACACACACACACACACACACACACACACACACACACACACACACACACACACACACACACACACACACACACACACACACACACACACACACACACACACACACACACACACACACACACACACACACACACACATACACACCAACTAACACGCACTCCCTAACCCCACCCGCCTTTCCATTAAGACCTTGGTCTCAGGTGTAAGGGGATCCTCTGCTGCTCCTAGACCAACACTAGACATCAGGCTTTGCTCCTCAGGGGTAGCTGACATTTGCTGGCCGGGCTCCTGTCTGCCCGGGGGCATCAGCGTCTCCAGTTCATGGCAATCATTGCGCTCCGGCACGCTAGTGGGCACAGGCCGCCCCCCTCTCCTGTACTCGGGGGTCAGAGCTGCAGAGTTCAGCCCTCCAGATACCTCCCTGTTCAGTGGAGAGGATGGAGGGGAAACAGAGGAGTTGGGGGAAACAGAGGACTGGATAAGAGAATGAAGCCCAAACAGCTTGCTTGGATTGCGATCGTTAGCTTTAATTTTGGGAAACACACTGATGCTGTAGGTAAGCACAGTTCTACTCAGTCACACGGGGGCTCTTAGATCACAAACATCACAAGCAACCAACAGGGTCTTAGTGGGTCTTGAAATCCTCTTGGGAGCATACGACTATCATGGAAGAGTAATGTTGAGAAAGCTTTGACAATACAAATGCGGGTTGTGTTTAAGTCGCTGAATAAGGTGGTAGACAGGTAGGCAGATACTATACAAGTACTTAGAAGAGGAAAACATTGACATATAAACAAGGCTCAGCGTTTTCGGTTTTTATTTTTCAAAGCCGTCCAGCATGCCGAATTTCGCCACAAGAGGACACTGTTACATAACCTCACATGAACAGGAACAACTTTTGGACCCGTGGAAACATAAAATCCGGGTGAAAATCAGTTTAAACCGATCTGCTCCTTTCAAAAAATCTGGGTATTTTTCGGCAAAAATTGGTAAAAACTGAAAACACTGAGCCTTACATATAAGGTAGGTCGCTATAAGTGTTATATTGAGAAACAAGCTTGGCTAACACACCCACACCTAATATCGAGCAGTGTAGTTACCATACCTGGATTTACCATTGCGGAAGCTGAAACACATACACAGGAGGATGCACAGCAGCCCTAAACACACACCAACTATGATGCCGGTCACTGCATGGATGTCCAGCTCTGTGAAGACATCAGACAACAGGGAGCAGAGGAGAGAGAGTAAGAAACAAGAAATATAACCGACGGGACAGCACACTATTGGATGCAGAAGTATATACTCGTAAGCTGTCAGCATGTCATGAAAAATTAACTGGCAGCATTTGTCCAAACTGGTTTCAGATAAGTGGACTTTATCACATCCGGATGGTCCAGATAGCTCCAAATAAATCATCCCAGAAAATTACATCATGTTAACTTTCAAATATGTGTCCGGATTGCCATTAATTGCATGCCCTATGTGGCAAACCCCATCTGTTACACTGAGAAGGTTAACAAGCGCTCTTCATTATTCAATTTGACGACTGTTTGACCCCAGCCTGACATAAGGACACTATTGCACCGTGTACTGAGTCTTTCATTTAAGACAGTGAACAGCAAGGAGGTACGGTGCAACATTTTACTACAGGGACCAAATTTTAATTATTCATGGATATTGTTATGAGGGTTATCTTTGGCAGTCTAGCTGTGGAGAAGAGAAACAGATGGTGAGAACTCGCACCCACCCACAGGACACCTCACTCTCATTCACACCGTGCGGTGGAAGTGCTAGCACAGCTGATGTGTCCAAAATAAACCTGTTACACTGTCGTTTTCATGGCACGTGGTCTGGGACCTGCAATGCGAGGAAGACTCCCTGCCAGGCAGAATATGGTTCCAGCTTGTGTGTGATGCACACTGTGGCAAGCATTTTTAACATTTGTTGTAAGCCGCTTTGGAGTTTCATTGTAAGTAGCTGGGGTTTACAACCTTGGGATAATCCGGGGAGCGTCAAGTAAGTGGTCAGTCACAGATTACTATTAAAAGTGGTCTTTGACGTCCGGGTAGTGTAGCAGTCTATTCCGTTGCCTACCAAAACGGGGATCGCCGGTTCGAATCCCAGTGTTACCTCCGGCTTGTTTGGGCATCCCTAGGTCGCGTCTTCGGGTGGGAAGCCTGATGTGTGTATGTGTCCTGGTCGCTGCACTAGCGCCTCCTCTGGTCGGTCGGGGCGCCTATTCAGGGAGGAGGGGGAACTGGGGGGGAATAGCATGATCCTCCCACGCGCTACGTCCCCCTGGTGAAACGCCTCACTGTCAGGTGAAAAGAAGCGGCTGGCGACGCCACATGTATCAGAGGAGGCATGTGGTAGTCTGCAGCCCTGCCCAGATTGGCAGAGGGGGTGGAGCTGTGGCCAGGGCGGCTCGGAAGAGTGGGGTAATTGGCTGTGTACAATTGGGGAGAAAAAAAAAGAGGGGGGGGGGAATCCAAAAAAAAAAAGCGGTCTTTTAAACACGTTCCCCTGGCGTGAGACTCTGTATTGGGAGATATACATCTAATGATTAAAGCTGATGGTAGAATGCTGATAGATGAAATTGCCTCAGATAGTGAGTGATATTGCGGCTAAGAGAGCACTATTCCCAGCAGGTCTGCGAGCTACAGAGAACAGGATTTCATTGATGTCTCGGGGGATAACTGATGAGACAGCCCCATTGATATGCACACTTGATATTCTCCTCAAAAGACTCAAAAAGGGAAGAGGGAAATGCTGCAGACCTAGCTGTCTCCAACCGGCAAGGACAAAGTACCCACTTTGGTATGAGTGTAGAGTGTACTATGTGTATACTGTGTATGTATGTGTGTATATGTATGAAATGAAAGAAAAACGCAAGAATGTGAAGGACAGGAAAATCACTGTACTGTTAGTCTCTTAGCTATGTGTGCAGGGTCCTGGTTTTACCTTGCTCTATGTGATACTACATCATTTGTAATGTTGGAAGATTTTTTTTTTTAAGAAACTTCACTTTTTAAGGAAACGGGGCCAACAACGTGCTACTACCACTGTGACTGCTACATCTACCACTGCCAGAATTACTAATGCCAGTAAATAGCGACCGCAGCGAGTATTCATATCTTTTTCATTGCCCTGGCTGGACCCTACTCTTTTCACTTTAATATTTTAACTTTTATAGCATGTTAAAAAATCGCCAACACTGTGAGATCTAGCCTTGCAACCTTCAGGTACATCAGAAAATCCTCTTTTGAAGCCTCCTAGATTTTTCTTTGTGTTATGGCTCTTTCCCGTCTGTGACGCTTTTATCAGTGATCAGAACCACTGATAAAACCATCTGTTATTGTTTTATCACCTTTCTTGTGTCTAAGATAGCTATTGTTTTGTTTTGTTTTTAATTATATATTGTTTCTTAGTATGCTTCCCCTGGCCTGGAATTGCAGATAAAACTTATCTTAATATTTTATGTACAGCGTATCATATTTCTATGGATTTATGTTTCAACTGTGCATGGACCCTTTAAAAAAACCTCTGAATAAAAACAATAACAACTACAGTGACTACTACTGTGACAACGATGACTACAACAACCATACTACTACAGTAGCACAGCTACAAAGATTATGACTACAGCAACTACAAAACTCACAAGTACTACACCACAATTACCACAACTACTGCTGCTTCTGATTTTTTAATCACAATAATGACATCTAACACCGCAGCTTCAACCACAGTGTATTTACTGCTACTACATCTATTGTTACTGTTACTATAGTGTGATTATTCACATTACACATCCCTGCCTTTACTCCTACAACACACTACAGCCTAGTACTCCCACAATACTGCTTCTCATACAACTACTACATCCACTAATATTACTGTTATTATTACTGTCTAATACTCCTGTTACTATTGCTCCAACCTGTTCCTGGTGCACAATCTGACACGTACCATATTTTTGAGGGGGAGTGTGTACGTCCTTGATCGGCGAGTAAGGCCCCTGCCCCACCTCAGTGGACGCTCCCATTTTGAAGAAGTAACGGGTACCACTGGCCAAGCCCTGAATCTCTGTACTGGTAATGGTCCCTGGGAGGGAGGGGGAGAGAGGGAGAGAGAGAGAGAGAGAGAGAGAGAGAGAGAGAGAGAGAGAGAGAGAGAGAGAGAGAGAGAGAGAGAGAGAGAGAGAGAGAGAGAGAGAGAGAGAGAGAGAGAGAGAGAGAGAGAGAGAGAGAGAGAGAGAGAGAGAGAGAGAGAGAGAGAAGAGAGAGAGAGACAGAGAGAGAGAGAGAGAGAGAGAGAGAGAGAGAGAGAGAGAGAGAGAGAGAGAGAGAGAGAGAGAGAGAGACATTGCAACCGTGTTGTGGGTTTCTGTATGTGGTTCATACCAGAGGCAAGGCCTATCAAAAGCTTGCATTTGTATGACTTGTTAGATGAATATTTTTGTTCCTGCAACACAGAAAAGGTGTGTCATGCACCCACCATCCTGAGACAGGCTGGCCCACAGCTGATCAGGCTGGCTGAGGTTGCCACTGTACAGAATCCGGTAGCTGATAATAATACCATTGGGCTCCAGCGGAGGGCGCCAGCTCACCAGCACAGAGGACGAGTCCAAAGCACTCAGCTGCAGCTCCTCTGGGGGTGTAGACGGCCCTTGGGGAAGAAAGGACTGGGGTCAATTAGAGCCATAAATTGAAGCACTACAATACAGCTGAGGCACATTTACTGGCCTCGTTCTGGGGTGTATTGTATGTGACGTGTCATGTGCCCCCCATCTGGAGTCTTCTGCCCCGGTCACCTGAGTACAAGAGAGGGGAAACAAGCAGCATAAGGGGAAATGGGCTGGGGCTCAGGTGATGGTGCAGGGTGGTTGGGCGGTGTGAGTTGGGCTGCTGGTGGTAATAATGTCATTAAAAGAGGCACATGCCAGACTTGTCTTGTCTTTGCTCGGCCGACTTGGCCAAAGGACGGAGAGGTCAAAATGAGAGCTGCCTCCTCATCTGGTTTTTTTTTTTTAATGAGAGCCAATTATCTGACAGTGATGTCAAATATTAATCCCCCTGCCCGCCGCCGGGCCGTGATCCCGCTCACCGAAAAGGCTTGCCAGCACGCGCGAGTGATCACACAAATAGACACACACCCCTGGCAACATGCACAACACAAGCGCGCACATACAACACACACAAGCACACAACTGATTAATACGTTATTGCTACAGTGCATCGGCATATATAACCTTTATTTATTCAGTGAGAATTGTCTGAGCCAGTGTCTGGTGCCTGCGGAGCTTCACACAGTCAGAAGCAGGATGTGTGGAGTGCTACCACACACATCACGGTGCAGCTCCACCTCCGCAGCTGAAGGATAAGTGTCACTCCAGCGCACCTCCACAGCGGCGGTTATTTCATGTAAGATGGTTTCTCATTTATGAATAAAAGGTGGATAAGGACCCATCGTTTGTGAATATATAATCGTAACTGGCTGTTCGGTTCAACTGAAATACGATGAAATGATCCTTTCTTTTCTTTAAATGCCTCGGCATGAATTTAAAAAAAATTTCAATACTCTTCGTTTTCTTGTGAACAGGTCATAGTGTCTGCGATCCCTGCACAAAGTCAGCTGCTAATGACCATGTAAACTTTGAAGGACATTTTACATTTCTATAAATTTATTTCTGATTTTTTCCTTTTTTCTCCCAATTTAGTGGCCAATTGATCCCTATTTTAATTCAAACACCCACCCTCGTATTGCATGCGTTCGCCAACTGCATCTCTCCGGCCGGCAGTCTCGAAGGAAAGCGCCTCCCCACTTTCGTGACAAGGCGAATCCAAGCCGAACCACTGTTTTTCCGGCACACACAGAGACGCATTCACATGACGAACACAAGCCGACTCCGCCCCCCTCCCGAAGACAGCGTTGCCAATGATTGCTGCTTCATCGAGTCCGGCCATAGTCGGATCTGACGAGACCGGGGCGCGAACCCCAGTCCCCAGTGGGCAACTGCATCGACTCCAAGCCGATGCTTAGACCGCTACGCCACCGCGGACTCAGGACATTTTACATTTGAATATGGAGGAAAACAAGTCAATATAGAATCTCTTTTAATGAGAACGTGGCATTTTGTCTCTATTAATATGATTAAATTGGCATAAAACACCGAGGCTGAACATCTTATCCTTGCTGCCACCTTCCAGCCAATATTTTCCCCTTGTTTCAGGCTCTGTCCTCACCCCAAATGGCAAACGTAAGTGAAAACCTGATGGAAACTTATAACTTATAGGTCACTTTCACACCTGCCATGTTTAGTTTAGTTAAATCAAACTGGAGTGGTGTCCTCCTTGGTGCGGTTTGTTTGGCTAGGTGAGAATGAACCAGTCCAACTCAGGCGCTCACCAGGTATCTGCAGCCTGGCCTGCATGGAAGAAGAGATCTCTGAGCACTTCCAAGCGGTTCACCTCAAGTGAGAAAGCCATTCACACCAACTTTGTGCATTATATGTCACAAATGTTTGCTTCTGCCTATACATTATTATGAATGATTATATCTATTCTACTTTAAACTGTCTACAGATGGGCCAAAATATGATATCACTGTCAGGAACAGTAGGAGCCAGCTTCTGTCAAAATGTGACTGAGTTGCATTGCTATTTGCTGGTTTTAAGTGGTTATACGTTCTCTGTGCCGGCAGCCATACCAACATGTACCCTGGTTCTGCTGAATGACAAAAGCTAAGCAGGTGTGGGCTGGGCTAGTACTTGGATGGGAGATCCCTGGGAAAACTGAGTTGCTGCTGGAGGTGGTGTTGGTGGGCCAGTAGGGGGCAGTCTTCCCTTTGGTCCTAATAAACAACAAAAAACAATCCCAGTGCAGTGATGGGGACACTGTGCTGTAGGAGATGCTGTCCTTCAGATGAGACATTAAAACCCGAGGTCCTGGCTCACTGTGGTCATTAGAGATCCCATGGCACTTATCACAAAGAGTAGGGGGCCCCCCGGCATCCTGGCAAAAATTCCCAACCTGGCTCTCTCCATCTGGCCACCTAATCATCCCCTCCAATGTAATTGGCTCAATGATTCCTCCCTCTCCACCTCAAGCTGATGTGTGGTGAGCGTTCTGGTGCAAAATGGCTGCCGTGCATCACCCAGGTGGGTGCTACACATTGATGGTGGTTGAAGTGAGTTTCCCCCTTCAATGTGAAGCACTTTGGGTGTCTAGATAAAGTGCTACATAAACGTAATCCGTGCTATGTCAATACAAAGATTAAGGGTTGACAAGTCTCTTATACTTTTGGCAGGAATTTAAAAAAAAAAGCTAGTCTCGTCCCTTTGCTGCATAATCTCTATTGATGTGTCAATCTTTCCTGTGACATTAAGGCATTTTGTTTTTATATTTACCTTTACTTATTAGCAAGTTCTGAATGTGCAAAAAATAGCCTAGTTAAAAATAAAGCAACTGTAAGTCTCCATGGAGTCAAACATTTCTACGTGGCTCAGTTCTGAAACTGCAGGAGTTTTTCAGGTAAAGCACCGAAGAAGTCATGATATTTGACATTTATTCACAACATTTCCAGCCTTTTGCACTCACATGTGTCTGATGGCAGCACATCTTCTTTGGACTTTATGTAGTGTGATGTTCAGATATTACAGTCGTTCACATCCATTTTCATAAATACCCTTCGAATAACTTCCATAAATGCAAAAAACAACAACTACGACGCATGGTTGTCAGGGTCTACCTGGTGTGGGATGACTTTTGATTCGTTACTTGCTAGAAGAGAGATATTAGCGAGCACATGATTCTTGTTGGTTTGCCTCATGTTGACCACTTGAAGGCAAACCAGACCAACTGAAAAAGGTAACGTTGTATGAATATCATGAATGGTTTGAGCTTACTGTCAGCCAGAGTAGACTCCTCCACCTTGCCGCTGAAGGGTCCCACCTCGTCCACTCCATTGGACTGCACCGCCAGCTCGTAGAGGGTGAAGGGCTTCAATGCCCCCAACAGAATTTCCTGTGCAGAGCTGCAAGGTACAAACACGTTTTAATCCGCATATTTACAGCAGAATGAAACAGCTCTTGAGCATGTGGTGTGTGAATGCTGAATCTGTATGTGTTACGTGACGCGTATGACGACTGCCCATTGAATGTCCACTGCCGTCCCCACTGCCGACTGTAATTTGCTGTTGTCCTGGTGTTTGTGCATGTGTGTGTGTGTGTGTGTGTGTGTGTGTGTGTGTGTGGTCTTGCATCACTGCACGAATTGTCAAAATATTGTATCAGAGATGGCATCACCACACATTTGTCTACATTGCATCTTTGTACTTTATATGTGAAGTGACTGTAATTCCGCTGCCTCACTGTATTGCTGCTATGTAAACAGCATGTGGACACAGAGAAACTCAGCAGTAAAAGGACAGCAGTGTCATTATGAGATGGGGGAGAGACATAAGAGCTGGAAATGGATTTCTTATATAGTAAAAGCAACAGACACCTGTCCATATACAGGTCGATAAGATAAATATGGTATGATACAACAAGATTAAGTTGGTAAGTTTGGGGTGCCTGTCTATAACCTGCACTGATCAGACCACGTGGACCTGAGGAGGTTCAAATCCTTCAATGTATGAAGTGGTCTTCTGCTCAATGCATTGTGCAGAATACAGATCGGTGGTGGCCAGTGCTGTGATCTGCAACGGTGTGCAGGGGAGGACAGGCAGCATTGAGGTAGGCTCAACATGCTGCACGCTGGCGAGAAATACTAACTCTGTAATAAGACTGAGCAACAAATCCCTTAAGGCAGCAGCAAAGGTGAGGCTTAGGATTACATCGAGTCCTATTTTAGATAATTCCTCCCACCCTCTCTGTGCTGAGGTAATGCAGCTATAGTATGAAGCCCCACCATATTTCAGACCCCCCAGGGTACATACACCACAGAACAACTCAAGTGCTGTGTTGAGATAAATTGCCATCAGACTGCACAATGCCCTCTGCTACAACGACTGCAGACTCAGACAGCTAATAGAGATGCTGAAGCAGGGTATTCCTACTGAACCTCCAGTGAACCGAGCTACTCATCCAATTCATGCATTTGATTTGATTGGATGAAGCTTAATGGATTTCCCCAAAGGTATCCATGAAATTAAAAAAAACAGTCTACAGTTGTAATTTTGGCTTTTTAAACTTCGTCTGCACATATGTTGTAATCTGGAATATTTCCATTGTTGTCCACATTTATATTTTGCATCATTATTTTTCGGCTACTACTTACATTATCATTGATTTTTACTATTAGTGTTATGACTATGATTATTCTGATTTAAAAATCATTATTGTCCTTAGTAGTTGTAGTTGTAGTAGGACAAGAAATAATAGTAGTAGTAGTAGTAGTAGTTGTGGGAGTAGTAGTAGTAGTAGTAGTAGTAGTAGTAGTAGTAGTAGTAGTGGGGGATAGCAGTAGTATTGCTGTACAGTACTTTCCAAAACGAAATTACAAAGTGCTGTTAATAATGACCCAAGTAATAATAAAAAATTCCATTCGCAGTAACAGACATTTTGATTGCTCGGCTCTAACCTGGTGTGGTAGGTGACGAGTGAGGCGTTGGTGATGCCTGCCGGGCTGCAGCGCACCGTGTAGTTGATGATGCGCAAGTTGCTGAAGCGGGGCTTCTCCCAGCGCAGCCAGATGGAGGTTGAGCTGTTGGCTGTAGCTTGGACGCCACTTGGCGGCAATGGAAGGGGGCTCACCATAGGCAACTCTATTTTTGCTTCCAAATACATAATCCAAACACGTAACTGTTATTAGATTGCGTGTCGCTGCCACACAGTTTGGCAATTTGTATTTGCAAAAGCTGTCATGAGTTTTGCAGGCATGCACACACACAATAAAAAGAAGTCTTACTTGCGTCGCGGACTTTTTCCGTCCTGCCCTTCCACACAGCAGCAGAGCCCTCTGTCAGCTTGTTAAAGGCCCACACCCTCACCTCATACTGTTGATCAGAGACTGGAGTGCACAAATACACAGTCCAACAGGGTGTATATAAACAATTCAGGGATAAAAAGGACAGACAAACAAACTCAGAATCCTATCTGCAACCATGCACTGTGCCAAGCTAACAAGTTCTCGATTTTGTCATCAAAACGAGGCCAATACTTCAGTGATTAGTCATTTAACAAATTATACAAGGCTCTTTAGATTTTTTCTCCCCAGTTGTATCTGGCCAATTACCCCGAGCCGTCCCGGTTGCTGCTCCACCCCCTCTCTACTGATCTGGGGAGTGCCCCGACCGACCAGAGGAGGCGCTAGTGCAGCGACCAGGACAAATACCCACATCCGACTTCCCACCCGCAGACACGGCCAATTGTGTCTGTAGCGACGCCCGACCAAGCCGGAGGTAACACGGGGATTCGACCCGGCGATCCCGTGTTGGTAGGCAACGGAACAGACCACTACGCTACCCGGACGCCCCTAAATGTTGTACTTCTGATCTATATACAGTGACTCCATTTCTGCTCGTGCTACATTGATTTTAAAAATGACTGTTGTCTGAAAAAATGGGCGCTTTTGATATGCAATAGTCAACATCAAAATGCAAAATCAGCTTATCATTCGATGAGACACTGAATTATACATGTTATTTTCCCAACATACGCTGCGGCGGTGTGCTTAATGAAAACGTTTGCCTGTATCAAGCTCACAAAGGGAAAATCTGCTTCTGTGTGAGCCTGAAAGCAGGTTTATAATGTACTGCAAACTTTGCTTCTATTAATCTGACACTGGGGTGTCTCCGCCAGATAGTATTTTCTCTTTACAGAGACAGTAGGAGGGATGAGACTGAAACGGAGGATGAAAGAGAGGGATTGGAGACAAAGCTGCAGCTATAGGGTTTAAACTTGAAACTATTTGTCCATCTGGGTAACAAGACATTTTGTTCTTGCAGGCTCCAGCCTGCTGTATGAGTTCACACATAGCGGCATCTTAGACAAAGCCCTGATTAAATCCCACTATTTAACCAAAGCTTAGCAAAAAAAAAAAGAAGAAACAACTGGGTCCTAAAATGGCCAATGAGGGGTCCAGAACAGAGCAGGTGAAAGAAAGCAAGAGATATATGGCGTACGATGAAGTATATGATGGCAAATCTGAGACCACTATCTTACCTAGGTCAGTGATTAGATGATGCCGGGCCTTCTTGCGTAGCCGGATGATGTGGGTCAGTGGTGTCCTCTGCCCGCTGACCTGCTCCTCAGCCTCCACCTCTCTGCATGACAGCTTATAGCCAGAGATCTGTGTGTGATTGGGTGAAGGCTGCCATGTGATGTTGAGGGTGTTCATTTTGGCTTTGACTTTCAGCTCAGTCGGGGCAAAAATCACTAAGAGAGACCAGAGGGGGGAAACGGCACATGAACAAGGATTGTTTACTGTAAACCGCCCATCATTTTGTGCCCAACACTCAGTGTTTAACTTAATATCAGCCTCAGCCCATTCTATCCAGTTCCCTCATTCTGCCTTTCACCCTTCCCCTCTTTTTTAAGTCCTTCATTTTTATTGTTAATTGTTTCATATTAATAAAGCAGAATGACATTCATCCTCAGGCTTGTTGTTCAGTTAGTTCTGATCACTACTATTGGGAGTTTCTGCCACTTGTAAAGACAACACAGCAGTCAGTGGAGAGAAGCACAACAGGCACAAGTGTTGTGAGGGTGCCTGGTAGGTTACAGTGCAATAATGAGTAAGAACACTATATCAAATGACTGCAGAACTCTCGCACACCGCCAACAAAATCCTGGAGGAATTATTAGACAAACACACACATATATGCATCATCATCATCATCATCATCAGTTCCGTAACCTTTTTTGAGGTCGTAGGAGCACAGCTGATGCCTCAACAGGTTGAGTCATCTTTGTGTTTCAGTATGGGAAGTACCTGGTGGTCCCTATCTCCTCTCCAGGTATGGATGGCCGTTGGTTCACAGAGGAACTCATCCACACACCCTCCTCACAACAACCCAAGGGTTGAAGTGGGGCTGCCGGTTTAGTCGCCGACGACCCGACGGTTGCAGTTTAACATTGTACCCAGGACCATATATGCACATAATGTATATATACACATATATGCACATAATGTATACACCAATCAGCCAAAGCATTAAAACCACTTGAGGTCACTGCCATCTGCGAATACCATTGCCATGAAGGAGTGTACTTGGTCTGCAATGATGTTTTGGTAGATGGCACATTTTTTCCGTTTATGGAGTGTTTTTTATAGTTTTATTATCAGTTGTTCCCTGACTAACAATGCTATCTATTGATACTGAAAAGGAAGTTGAGATGCTGCAGGAACAAGAAAAAGGCTGCGCTTTTGATCTTATAGTACTCCACAGAGAGAGACCCGTTAAACTGCAGCGATGCCCTTCTCAGCCTCATGACTTTTCCTATTAAACTAGACCTACTACCCGGTCTCCTCAGCCCTGCACCTGGAACATGAGCAAGCAGAGAGAAGCTGTGCAGTATTTTAGAGCCGCCTGAGTTCAACACAGGGGAGGAAATGGAAAGCTATGCCAGAAGAAGAGAGGGTTGAAATATTTGATAAAGCGAGTATCACTCTCTATACACACTTAAACCCCTCCCTCTACCTGCCCAAAACACACACACACACACACACACACACACACACACACACACAACAAATAAACATATACACATGCATGCGCACATCATATAATACAAATACAGTAAAGAATATGCTGCAATGAAAAGTAAATGGGAAACAGATTAAGGGTGGTAGCATTGAAATAATCCGTCATGTGATATGAATCCTGATCTATGAGGCATGTGATTCTTATCAGTACCCATCCTCTGACTAATTTTCAGCAAAAGTGTTCTGCTGATATAGCCTATTGCAGCTGTCATATTGATTTACTTTCTACAGATAAAAGCAGGGACCGCAGTCCGGAAAAAAAAATCTTCTTTTTTTTTTTTTTCAGCAGAAATAATGTGATGAGAAAGTTTGGTATCAACCTAAATTCAGATTATTGATCCCACCGCCAGTGCCAGCTACATCATCAGTGTGGCCTTTGAATCTTTTTGGGCCAAGTACACTAAAGACACACAATGAGCTGAGTCACACTGATTGCAGCTTGTGTCTTACATTTTGTCTGAACTGAATGTTGGAAGATTGAAATAATGTCTTTCTTTGCTGACATTTCTTTCAGCAACTGGAATAAAAAAAACAAGCTATTGAAGTGTGCATTATATTAATGAAATCTCATACATTTTATAATTTTTTATAAAATTTTATAATTTTTTTTATAAAAATATGTCAATTCGGATTTTAAGTCGGTTTTTTTCAAGTTCTTAAACAGATTAAAAACATTTAGTTTCTTCCTATGATTCCTTCAATAAAAAAAAAATCTAAGTGTCTGTATCCTATGGTGATGAAATTACTGTTTTAAAAACATGTTGGTGATTAGGGAACATTTTGAACACTACATCCTGTGTGTTTTAACATACTTGCCAATGGAAAGAGAAAGAAGCATTATTGTTGTGTTGACTTTAAAATTTTATTTCGTAATGCATTTATTTTGTTACAGTGATTCTGAACGTGTCTAAAAACACATTAAATATTTACCGGGATAAAAACCAACGATTTTGTAGAGGCGAAGAGTATTACTGTGTTCACAATACCGTTTTCACTGCTATTCAAGCTGATCCTGGGTATTGTAAATGGGTAAATTTGCTAAAGTAAACTGTCATTTTAGGTCTCTTGCAGATGGTTATCGAGAGAGAACTGGAACATGCAATTTCTTGACAGGACACACGGCTGTTGTAGGGAATGAAAAGGTTACACTTTTCGCTGGGTAGCTTAGCAAGTTATTGTTAGCGTCTTCAAAAATGCTGCAGATGAAATAAGACATCTGACAGCATCCATGTTTTGATTTTGCACCCCCCCCAACCCCAAGTAAACCAAGTTAACATTGTGAACATGTGATAAATGTGATGTTGAGAGCTGGAAATTTCAAACTTGAAGATATCCATATTTCAAGTTGTCTTGAACACCGTGATAGCGTTGTCAAATAATTATTGTTTTGCGTTTGAAAATGTACCAGACGGTTTGCCTTGTGCAATCAGGACCATTTAGATGGGTTGGGACTCACTGTCCTGTGGAAAAAATGTGACCCATTTGACAACTTAGCACATAGGTAAAATTTTAACTTGGAAATTCTGTGTGATCCATGACTTTTGTCTTTCCTACCCATAGTGTTGTTGTAGTGGGCTAGTGTGTGGTGGTGTGTCCACTCTGACGGCATGCCGAATCCTGCTCCTGTGCCGGCGGCCATCCTCAGTCGGTAGGTGTGGTTGGGCTGCAGCTCTCTTAAGGTGAACTGGGTCTCATTACCCGCCACTTCCACAGAGAACACTTGGTCCGCTGCGGATACACATAAATATACAAACGCATTATACAAAAATTTGAAAGGACCATTTTGCGTGCACGGTGTCACAGGCACTCAGTGTGCCAATTATTTCACATATAATCTGATGATTCACCGTTTATCTCAGGTGAGGAAAGTGCATGTTGCTGCCTGAATATTTTCACCCATGGAAATAATATAAAAGTAAGGGATAATCCGCGACAAGGTGTACGCTGAAGGATTTTAACACATGATGCGAAGGCAAACACTGCCTCCACAGAGTGTGTTAAAATCCTTTAATGCACACCTTGGAGTGGATTATCCTGCTTATACCATGGCCACTTGCCAAATAATTAAAAGAAAAGCATTGGCTTATTTTTCATTGAACGTTTTTAACTCAGAATTAATAGGTTATGAAGCAAAAGAGCCGCTAAGCTAACTTTTAATGTTCACTGGCTCGCTACCGATTCAGCGTGTTGCTATTTGCATGGTAAATTTGTGGTCAATGTATGGATATAGAACAGCGATTAAACTTGAGCCATACTCACACCCTCCAGCCAATCAGAAAACAGCATTCTCTGTGACCACGGTATAACTAATAATAATTATTAACCTTGCGTAATGGTTTGACTCTATTACCGCCCCCGAAGGACAGCCTGCTGGGGTTTATTTCTTCTATTTGATAAGTCATTCAGGGAAAATGTCCCCATAATGTCTTATGAAAATAAAAATGAATTCATACATTCAGGGGAAGAATGTCCCCCGAATAGTTTATCAAATAGGAAAAAAAAAAAACTTGGGTGTAGACACTTCATCTCTTCATGGTGTCAAGTTTTCTTGACTAACGTTGGTTGGTTGACCAATGCTCTTGAGCAAAAATCTAAAATGAAAAATACTTGTCAATGGATTCATTTCATTACTGTCATCATAGTTTTGCTAGCGATGATGAATTTTGGTGGGCGCCTGGGTACCGTAGCGGTCTATTCTGTTGCCTACCAACACGGGGAACACCAGTTCGAATCCCCGTGTTACCTCCAGCTTGGTTGGGCGTCCCTACAGACACAGTTGGCCGTGTCTGTGGGTGGGAAGCCGGATGTGGGTAATGTGTCCTGGTCGCTGCACTAGCACCTCCTCTGGTCAGTCGGGGCACCTGTTCAGGGGGGAGGGGGAACTAGGGGGAATAGTGTGATCCTCCCACGCACTACGTCCCCCTGGTGAAACTCCTCACTGTCAGGTGAAAAGAAGCGGCCGGCGACACCATATGTATCGGAGGAGACATGTGGTAGTCTGCAACCCTCCCTGAGTGGGGTAATTGGCCAGATACAATTGGGGAGAAAAAAGGGGAGACCCCCCCCCAAAAAAAAGATTAATTGTTTCTTTTGTAGGAATAATTAAGTTTTTCCCCCCGCTGTAATCTTTGTCAACAAAATTAACTCTGCTTCAGCATATTTCCAGCACTTAACACGTGCTTTCTATAAGGGTGGTACATCGGTGTGGCCAGCAGGCTTTGCTCACCCTGATCCAGAGTGCTGTACTCAATCCGGTAGCGGGTGACAGCTCCTCTGCTGTGCTGGGAGGACAGCGGATGCCACATGAGGCGGATGTCTGTGGGAGAGGTGCTTGCTATCGACAGCTGAGGAGGTGTGCTGGGCACTGGAGAGGAACACAACAGGACATTAAAGATGGCATACTGATGCAATGGCTTTCTTTCCTTGTAGATATGTATGGTCCCTGAAACCTTTACACACCGATTAATAGAAGTCATTATTAACCACAACACTCTATAACATACAAAGCCAGATGCTTTCTTCATTACAAAAAAAAGTAAGCAGAGATAGAGGTCCTCAGACTTGACCTGTTGTGTAGACCTGGTAACTACATCACGTACAGTACACAGTATATGGGTGGTAAATACACCTCCGATTTCCTTATAGGTATAGTTTTCTTGATGTTAAGGGTTCTTTGTGAACGACAGGAAAAGGCCAAGATACTGCGCCAGTGGCCTAACAATTATACTTTAAAAAAGGATGATGTAATAAGAGAAAATGGCATGAAAAATTGTGTCTAAAAGTTATGTAAGAAAAAAAAACTTAACAGTTACAGAGTAAATGAACCACGTAATATTAGATTACATAAGATACAAATGAGTTGCGCTCTCTTTAAAAAGTTAAGGGAGTTTCAACGTTTAACTACTCACCATCTTCCAGCATCTCCACTGTGACCGGTATGGACGGGCGGCTGGCGCCCATTGGGGAGTAAGCCACTACGTAGAAGGTGTATGCTGTGTGGGGAAGGAGCTCCTTCACGTGGTACTCCGTGGTGTCGTTGTTCATTGCAAACTGATACTCCACATTATCTGAGCCTAGGAACGATAGAAAAACATATTCTAGGACAATGTCTAGTCACCAGGGACCATACTGGGGCACCACCTCTATCATGGCAACATGCAGGCATGCAAAACACAATAAATGAGCAGGTGTAAAAGTCCACACAGGTACACATACTGTACCTCCTGCAGTGCGTTGGTAGTGCACAGAGTAGCCAATGATCTGGTCAGAATTGTGTTCGGGTTTCTCCCAGGTGAGGAGGGCAGCGGTGCTGGCGTGGGGCGTGACGGATAAGTGGCGAGGAGGGCTGGGCAGACCCTCCCTCACAATGACTGTTAGCTTAGCAGTGGCACAGGCTGTTCCCAGGCTGTTGTCTGCTATACACTGGTAGTAGCCAGCATCCTCCAGTGCCAGCTGGTTGATGAGCAGGACCCCAGGGCCCTGGGTCTTCACCCTTCTCAGCGATCGGATGGGCTGGCCGTTCTTCAGCCAATACAACACTGGGGGAGGCTCCCCAGAGCTGTTGCACACAAATCTAGCTGTGTTTCCCCGGGAGAGGGACACAGTCTCGGGGGGCTGGAGGATCACCGGAGGGGCTGGTAAAAGAGCAGAGTAAACAGCTCAACATGCGTGCTTATCTTGTTTTGTCGCTTGGCATAGAAAATCCCCCCCCCCCCTTACACACACATGCTCATACACATATTTGGTTATATATCCTCATGGAGAGGAATTTAAAAAAATCCTAGTTTTCAAACCCAAACCCTGAAACGAACCCTAACCCATACCCTAAACCCCAATCCTAAAATTACCCCAAAACACCACAAAATGTAACCTAACTTTAACCCGGAGGCTAATTCTAATGCCTAGCTTAAATACTACACCTGAGCCTTACCGTAATTCCTTTTTTTTTTCTTAAACTATTTTCCCTCCCCTTTTTTTCTCCCCAATTGTGTCTGGCCAATTACCCCACTCTTCCAAGCCATCCTGATCTCTGCTCCACCCCCTCTGCTGATCCGGGAGGGCTGCAGACCACCACATGCCTCCTCCGATACATATGGAGTTGCCAGCCGCTTCTTTTCACCTGACAGTGAGGAGTTTTGCCAGGGGGATGTAGTGCGTGGGAGGATCACGGTACTCCCCCCAGTTCCCCCTCCCCCCTGAACAGGCGCCCCGACTGACCAGAGGAGGTGCTAGTGCAGTGACCAGGACACATACCCACATCCGGCTTCCCACCCGCAGACACGGCCAACTGTGTCTGTAGGGACGCCCAACCAAGCTGGAGGTAACACGGGGATTCGAACCGGTGTTCCCTGTGTTGGTAGACAATGAAATAGCCTTACCGTAATTCCAACTGTAACGCTAATCCTAAACCTAACCTCTAGCCCAGAAAAAAATCCTGTTCCTTGTAGGGACCATTTTAGGTCCCAAGGAAGTAGATAGCCTGGTCTTTTAGTATCCTTGTGAGGACATCAAGTCCCTAATGAGTGTAGCTAAATTAAAGCACACACAAACACCGCACACACACACGTAGTCTAGAGTAACCTCAAAGCGTGACGACATCTGCGATTGTGTGCGATGACCACATATCTGGTCTCCCTGTTGTTATCACGACTCTTTTTGAGACATGAACACCATTTCTCAGTATCTAAGGGTGTTAAACAGACAACTATGCCAAGGGACTTCTGCAATCAGGAAACTCGTTTTCAAGGTTGGCTGGCAGCTTTCCAGCACCAGGAGGACTGGAATGCGGCTTACTGTAAGAGCAAACCAATCTGAGACATACCTCACCGACAATGTTGATCTTACCAGGCACATGCAGTTCAGCAGCGGCAATGACAAACTCTCTGGTCTTGGGCTTATTGGCCCGGCAGACGTAGACACCTGCGTGGTGGCGTCTCGTGTCCCGGATCACCAGGTTCGTTGCCAGGACAACCACATCAGTGGAGATGGGCTTTCCGTCTGATCAGAAAGGAGAGGAATAAAGCACAAAGTACTACAGATCAGAAATAGCCATTAATGAAATAACGTCGGCCTTGAAGATATCCTTATTTCACAGACTTTCAGTTGCCCAAGAAACCGCAGACACAAAGGAAAGAAGCAGTAAGTAATACGGCCTGTACTCCTACCGCCTGACCAGCAGGTGACTGATGTTTCGGTCTGGGTATGGGGATGCTGCTCTCTCGGCGAGCCTCTCCTTGCAGAGGGGAATTCTAGTTTCACATGGTATTCTCACTACCTCTGTGTTGTTATGTGTGTGTGTGTGCATGTGTGTGCGTGTGTAGTGTGTGTGTAATAGCCTTTTAAAACTTACACAATGACGCTTGGGAGTTGCTGCAGAACAGACTTTGCAAACTCAACATAATCACTTATCACTGTTGCAGGAATAACACTTATGTTATTCACGGCTATCACTCTGAACGGCACTAAAAGCTAATGGGGGGGAATGGCTGACAAGATACAGCTATTACCTCTCTACCTTAAAGGCCATATTAATGGCTACAAATGTGGAAATCTGATGCAACAGGACCGGCGCTCTGTTTGTGTCGAGGAGAGAAAGAGTGATCATGCAGAAATGTTAGAAAAATAAAAAGCGGGAGAGACAAAGAGACAGAGAGTGACAGTGAGAGCAATGAATGAAAGCGAGCGAGAGCGGGTGGTAGGTAACCTTACCTTGCCTGCTCCAGGATACCAGAGGTTTCGGCTGGCCTTGTGCCATGCACTCCATCACAGCAGGACGGCCCAGCACCACCGTGGCGTTCTGAGGTGGCGCCACTATTTCGACTTTGTTAAGGGCTTGTGTAGAGCCTGCCGACACAAAAACAATCCATTTTGTTATAGCGTAACCCGAGTGTGCAAAACGTTGGGCTCTGAACTATCAAGTGGCAGGTTCGAATCCCTTGACTGGCTTTATGTGTTGTAGGAGGAACGCTATCCCTTCCCTTGCCGGCTAAAACTAACACGCAGTCAGCCATACTGGCCCAATGGAGTGAGCAGCAAAGGTCAACAGCAGATGTTCGAGGTTTAAGAAAGCCACTTTATTCTTGTCATTGTACAGGTTGCAATGAAATGTGTTCCCTGCATTTAACCCATCCTATTGTATAGGAGCAGTGGGCAGCTGCTGCTCCCGGGGACCTACTCCAGTTCTTCCTTCCACTGCCTTGCTCAGGGGCACAGACAGGAGTATTAACCCTAACATGCATGTCTTTTTGATAGTGGGAGGAAACCGGAGCACCCGGAGGAAACCCACGCAGACACGGGCAGAACATGCAAACTCCACACAGAAAGGACCTGGGATGGCCTGGGGTTTGAACCCAGGACCTTCTTGCTGTGAGGCAACAGTGCTAACCACTGGGCCAATGTGCCGCCCACAGATAGCCAAGTACATTTACACATACTAGGAATTGGTTGAGGGTGATTTGTCGACAAACACACACAGACACTGAAAAAGGTAAAAAAACAAAACAAAAAACCAGAACATCTACCACTATGTATAAACTGAGACCCACATAGCTGAGATGACTACAACGTCTTAATATCCTATTCGTAACTGAGGACAGGGTGTCTCCCATGTGTTCAGCAAATCCCTTGTCTCAAAAAAATTACGGCAAAAACACGAGGGCAAATGAAGAACAAATGCAGTCCTGCTGTTAGCACAACCTGCTATAAGCAACACCTTTATTAACTATCTGTCCTGGTGAAAACTCGTCATGACAGAGTCAGTTATCTAGTCAGTGTATCTCTAGTCAGCTGACCAAGCTGCTGAAAAACACAACGTGCCAAAAAAAAAATGTGTTAAGACTACACAACTGAAAGAAAGACTTGTGTTTTCCCTCTGGCTGTTAACTGCAGAACTTCCACAGCACAAACTAACAATCATTATCGCACACATTTCAACCTGAGTCTTGATGACAAATCAGATCCAGGAGGTGAAAAGAGTGAAACTCCTGCAGACGACCATATTTGATGGCTGATGTTTTACAAGGCATTCCCAGCGGTTTGGCTATGTAGACCAATAACCATGACCTGCCCCTTTCTGAACACAATATTTTCTTTAACCATTGGTGAGCGAGGCCCCGGCGAATCGGACTGGATGAAAACTCGATATTCACTCGCTTCACAAAAGGCGGCCAGCGTGAGACAGTAGCAAACCCTGTAAAATCTCATCCTTTTGTGTGTTACCCTGACCCTACACGAATCATCTCATCCCTCTGCAGGTGAGCAGAAACGGCTTTTCAGACACACAAGCTGACGCAAACACCAGCAGATCCATTTTCCTAGACACAAAACATGATCCGAGGATCTGAGTGGAGTGTGTTTGCGACAACGCGGCAGTGGAGATGGATCAGCAGAGGAGATAAGGCTCAGCAAATCTGGAAAAAAAAATCACCTATATCGAATCACCGGTAGACACACACACACACACACACACACACACACACACACACACACACTGCTCCGTACAACACCACTCATAAAATTCAGTACACGTGCGCGCGCGTGTGTGTGTCTGTGTTAGATTTTTCAGAACTAGTATTGGCAAAATGACTTGAATTATTCATCCCCCTAAAAGTCTCTCCTGCCGACTAAGCAATTTTACGCTGATTTAACTTCTAAAAGATGACAAAATGCTATGCAGGGTGTAGATTAAAACTACATTTGGTTGGAAAGCAAAAGTGTACAAGACGTCTACATTTCTTGACTGGAAAGCTAAATAGCCACTGGTACGACCAAAACACACACAAAAAAAAAAAGTATCGTAGCACAACATACGGACTTGCGTCGTGCACCTTTGACAGTTAAATTCGTTTGGCCCATACTTGATAATGCAATAATCACTTAAATAGCTTGCATACAAGTGGGCTACATTTGACCAGCTATATTCTGAAGTGGGTCTACTTCATCTTTTGTTTTTTCTTCTTTTTTGTACCTGGCCAATTACCCCACTCTTCCGAGTTCTCCCAGTTGCTGCTCCACCTCCTCTGCCGATCCGGGGGGGGGCTGCAGACTACCACGTGCCTCCTCCGATACATGTGGAGTCGCCAGCTGCTTCTTTTCACCTGACAGTGAGGAGTTTCGCCAGGGGGGCGTAGCACATGGGTGGATCACGCTATTCCCTTCAGTTCCTCCTCCACCCTGAACAGGCGCCCCGACCAACCAGAGGAGGCGCTAGTGCAGCAACCAGGACACATACCCACATCCGGCTTCCCACCCGCAGACACGGCCAATTGTGTCTGTAGGGACGCCCGACCAAGCCGGAGGCAACACGGGGATCTGAACCGGCGATCCCCGTGTTGGTAGGCAACGGGATAGACCGCTACACCACCCGCACGCCCACTAGAACTGGGTTTACCTCTAAGTGTGTGTTCTTTGTTGTGGGCCAAAGAGAAGACAGGCTGGCAGAAAGAAAGGCTGCAAGAAAAAGAAAAGCCGCTCGACTTAAATCAAAGTTCCCTTTACACAAACACACTTGGAGGACTGAGAGGAAAAAACCTCAATGGCAGGACAAAATGTAAAGAAGGAGTCAGAAGGAGACCGTGTTACAAAGTAACAAGGATACACCAGGAAGAAAGGATAAAAAGAGTAAAGGAAAAAAAGGAGGAAGATGCAAGAGTGATGGAAGGAGGGTGAGAGAGGCAGAATTTCATGGATTGCGAGCGTCACCTGAGGGACGGGGCAGCTCGCCGCTGCACACTAAAGAACAGTGTTGATTTTTTCCCTTTTTCTTGGAAGAACAGAATACTTCGGGGGGTGAAGAGAGAGAGACGACGCAGTCATTTCTGTGCGTCTGTCCCCAAAGTACAAATGATGTCCAAGGGATTTGCACCACTGCAGCCCATTTCAATCCGGGCTGTCAGCAGCACATTATGTTAATGATCCCCAGAATGCAGCTGGGACTCAGTAAGCACATTATAAATTAATCACTGAGATTACATACAGCACTGCTTGGTTATGCATGAAGCTTTAAGTGGGTCAGTCTGCCTTTGCAAAGACTACACAGCAGGGTGCGCCCTCGTAGGTTTCTTGTGTGGGTGTGCGAGCGGCGTGTAGTGCATGTTAAAAAATAAATAAATAAATAAACAAACAGAGACGGGGGTGCAGAGAGGGGCTGGGGGGGGGAGAATCATGGATAGGGCCTTTAAGGCAACTGAATGTTTTATAGTTTATGTTCCCGAGTTGAGGAAGTGAACTCGATGCCCTCAGCATCATTCTGTCAGAGCTTCGCCACAGGTTGAACCCCTCTATTCATAGCGCTCTATAGTGTAGGCGTGTGAAGTGATGGCATTGGATCTGACATCTGTTTCATGTAATGGTTCATAAAAGAGCCTTGAGTGGCTTCCTCCCAGGGTTCTGTGGCAGCAGCAAGACTACCACGGGTAAACAGATGAGGCTACCACCCTCCCTTTTCACCTGTGGTGCGAAAAGTATTATAAAATACTAGCTTCTTTCTTGACTTAATTTCAGAGTGTGTACTTAGACTGCCTTGTGTCCATCACAGTTGCATGCCCATTGTTTATGTGTGTGTGTGTGTGTGTGTGTGTGTGTGTGTGTGTGTGTGTGTGTGTGTGTGTGTGTGTGTGTGTGTGTGTGTGAATACAGTGATTTATGCAAAGGCACATTTGTGTGTACTTGCATGTGTGTGATTTGTGTGTACGAAGCCTGTGAAGTCGAAGATAAATCTTCATCTAGTTTTCCTTGCCCCGTCCACTGTGTAAAGCCATTTTGACTCAGTCTAGCTTAGCTTCGAGGTGATAACATTAAACAGACAGACAGACAGACAGACAGATAGATAGATAGATTAGATAGATAGATAGATAGATAGATAGATAGATAGATAGATAGATAGATAGATAGATAGTTTATTTGTCCTCAAAGAGGAAATTCTTTTCCACAGGAGGTGCAAATATAGCACAAACAAGTAAGACATACAGAATTATACAGAATTAAACTACTGGGTTCACAGGAACACAAGGGTCACACAACAGAGACAAAGACATAGATCGACACGCTACACACCACAGAGTGGATTTCTTGTAACCTAAGAGGAGGTTACTTGTTCAGAGTGGGTGGTCTGGGTCATGGGCGATTGTGAGTGCTTTGCAGATCAGGGATGAGGTGACATAAATGGATAATTCGGGGGGTGGGAATACCAATAAATTTGCTGGCTAAATGAGTTATCTGTAAGAGTATATTCTTATTGGCGGCCCAGTGGCCCAGTGGTTAGCACTGTTGCCTCACAGCAAGAAGGTCCTGGGTTCAAACCCCAGGCCGTCCCAGGTCCTTTCTTTGTGGAGTTTGCATGTTCTACTTGTGTCTGCGTGGGTTTCCCCCGGGTGCTGCAGCTGCCCACTGCTCCTATACAATAGGATGGGTTAAATGCAGAGAACAAATTCATTGTAACTGAACAATTGTACAATGACAAAATACAGTGATTTTATTGGTGACTATATTGCATATGGAAACAAATAAACATGACACCATACACAACAACTGGCTCAATAATGCTAGGGTACAGGAGAAGAAGATGATGGGGTTGGACAGACAGGTGATTTAGTTTACGGATGGCTGTAAGTCTCTGTTGACAAGTCTTGTAAATTTCAATGGTATAGTGATGAGTACATACAACCAAGGTGTATTATTTAAACACAGGCCTCTCTCAATCTCTCTTCCCCTGTATGTATGGCCCTGTCTCACCAGATATATATATATATATATATATATATATATATATATATATACGTATATATATGTATATACGTATATACGTATATATATACACATATATATATACATATACATATATATATATACATATGTATATATATACGTATATATACGTATATATATACGTATATATACACTACCGTTCAAAAGTTTGGGATCACCCAAACAATTTTGTGTTTTCCATGAAAAGTCACACTTATTCACCACCATATGTTGTGAAATGAATAGAAAATAGAGTCAAGACATTGACAAGGTTAGAAATAATGATTTGTATTTGAAATAAGATTTTTTTTACATCAAACTTTGCTTTCGTCAAAGAATCCTCCATTTGCAGCAATTACAGCATTGCAGACCTTTGGCATTCTAGCTGTTAATTTGTTGAGGTAATCTGGAGAAATTGCACCCCACGCTTCCAGAAGCAGCTCCCACAAGTTGGATTGGTTGGATGGGCACTTCTTTGAGCAGATTGAGTTTCTGGAGCATCACATTTGTGGGGTCAATTAAACGCTCAAAATGGCCAGAAAAAGAGAACTTTCATCTGAAACTCGACAGTCTATTCTTGTTCTTAGAAATGAAGGCTATTCCATGCGAGAAATTGCTAAGAAATTGAAGATTTCCTACACCGGTGTGTACTACTCCCTTCAGAGGACAGCACAAACAGGCTCTAACCAGAGTAGAAAAAGAAGTGGGAGGCCGCGTTGCACAACTGAGCAAGAAGATAAGTACATTAGAGTCTCTAGTTTGAGAAACAGACGCCTCACAGGTCCCCAACTGGCATCTTCATTAAATAGTACCTGTTAGAGCCTGTTTGTGCTGTCCTCTGAAGGGAGTAGTACACACCGGTGTAGGAAATCTTCAATTTCTTAGCAATTTCTCGCATGGAATAGCCTTCATTTCTAAGAACAAGAATAGACTGTCGAGTTTCAGATGAAAGTTCTCTTTTTCTGGCCATTTTGAGCGTTTAATTGACCCCACAAATGTGATGCTCCAGAAACTCAATCTGCTCAAAGAAGTGCCCATCCAACCAATCCAACTTGTGGGAGCTGCTTCTGGAAGCGTGGGGTGCAATTTCTCCAGATTACCTCAACAAATTAACAGCTAGAATGCCAAAGGTCTGCAATGCTGTAATTGCTGCAAATGGAGGATTCTTTGACGAAAGCAAAGTTTGATGTAAAAAAAATCTTATTTCAAATACAAATCATTATTTCTAACCTTGTCAATGTCTTGACTCTATTTTCTATTCATTTCACAACATATGGTGGTGAATAAGTGTGACTTTTCATGGAAAACACAAAATTGTTTGGGTGATCCCAAACTTTTGAACGGTAGTGTATATATATATATATATATATATATATATATATATATATATATATGTCTGTCAGTGGATCTCAACATCATCATGTCCATCTCACTTTCTTTATATTCACCCCATCTCGTTTCTTGCTTTTATGAAATACACAATGATTTCGCTCAGCAGCAAATTGGACGATTGATTTCTCCTGTAACCGGCGAGACAGACTGATAATGCTGTGTGTCCTTGACACATCATACCTAATGATGACATCACATCTGGTACTGTTGCTCACCTTTAGTGTGCAGAGTATGGTCCTCTGCTGCAGCACCGTTGGTGTGCAGAGACACTTTTCCAACGTGGTTCGAGAAACCATGAACAAGCATAGATTCCTTTCAGCTATAAGCGACTTATATATATAGTATATGTGTAAAAAAATATGCAGTGTGTGAGACACCCAACATGAGTGTGTTAAGCCATTTTACTTCTGCAAGATCTCTGGCAGTCTAACATTATGGGAGACTGGCTACAGCTGAAATCACCATTAAAGCGTTCCTGGCCAGAACGGCTCATCGTTTGGATGAAGATCTTAAAAAAAGTCTCACGTATCCTTCTTGCACGTGGGTCGTGGAGATGGCCAGAACCTAATCAACTTTATCACTTTAGATGCTGCAAGAAGATAAGGAAATAATGGCCAAGCCCAACTCGAGCGTGTACATTACGCCTTTTTTTTTTCCGGCTCGATCAAGGACAACCTCGCATACTGTCTGTACTCATCTCCCAAATAAGATGAAGGGAAATACAACCCGTCAATCCTGACAGGATGCCCAAACTCAAGCATCACCCTTCCGTTAAAGCAGTCTTTTATGAAGCACATTTTCTGTTAAAAAGAAATGGGGTTTTGACTGCTACGCTGCGTACATTTGCCAAGATAATATGTTGTCACTCATGCACAGATTTGATATTAATTCAATGTTGTCGACAAATTAATTTAATGTTGCCAACAAAACAACATCAACACAGAACGTTCTTTGCACAACATAATACAGCCACGCTGGTACCAAGGGGAAAGGTAGTGTAATTTACACCATTTGACACTGCTTATACCCAGAAAATATATTTTATAAGGACAGGGAAGGGCAGTTGGTGAGACTACTGCTGTTATTCATCAGCGAGGCAATGCAGAAATGTCTCAAGGTTCAAGGATCAAGCATAGTGGCAGACCGTGTCTACACCATGTCTACACTACACCCCATGTGTGCACTAAACTGTGCACAGCATACGACACGCTCAGTCTTTAAAATACAGTTTGCCGTGACAGTGACCCTTGTTAAGAGCAAAAAAAAAAGAAAAAAAAAAGATTGTAGTGTAAGACCAAGCATAAAAACTTGAAAATACGTAAATTATTTAATAGCGTCAGGATTTTGACCGGCTTTTATGGGCACCTGAGCAGCAAAGCGTAGATAGGAATATTTTATGATGCAAAAAACGAACACGTTAATATCATAGGCGTTCACGATCAAGCTGCAGTACTCGACACAGTCTTAAATCCTCTCTCGAGTCTTGATCTCCATCTCATATCTAATAAAAATTTATGATGTAAATATTTACAGTCTTAACTCCGTGTTCTTATAACCATCAATATTATCAGGATATGCATACCCTTTTTATGAGCCTGTATCTTCCTCTCCCCCATTATCAACCAGCTCTGTGTGTGTGTGTGTGTGTGTGTGTGTGTGTGTGTGTGTGTGTGTGTGTGTGTGTGTGTGTGTGTGTGTGTGTGTGTCTACCCAGTCATGCAGCGCTTGCATTTTGTCGGCTATGGATTCAGCGAGTCCTGTGAAAAAAATGTATTCCACATAAAAATAAGCTTCCGTAGTTTGGAAGCTTATGCTGAGGAATCTTTTCCTAAAATGAATTCCTACCCCCTCACTCCCCGTTTCTCCTGCCTACTTATTCTGCTAAATGATGCAGTGCTCTTCTTCATGTCTGCAACTGAAAATCAGAATATAACAAGGCATGAACCTTGTTTTAAGTGTCATAATGCTTATTTCAAGACATTGCTTGTGAAATTTTCTTATCCTTTTCTTAAAAAAAAAACTTAAAACTTTTCTTTTTATGAAAGCTTTTACAAATATTTGATATTTGTTTTTATTTATTTATTCTTACTTATTTGGTCTTACTCTTATTTTTTGCCTAGTCTGGTTTTATTCCTTTGTAAACCATTTTGTGACATTGTTTTAGAAAAGTGCTATATAATTAAAGTTATTATTATTATCATTAATTATTATTATTATCACTATCCTATTGGCAGATTTTTTTTCCTTGTTTCAAGAAAGTGTGCCCGTTTCATCATTTCAAAACTTGCTGTAAGGAATTTTCACCAAACAGGTGAAGACTAAAAACAAACGTGATTGTGATAATCTTTCTTTTCTAGAATAAATGTCTTGAAATGAGTCCTGCTGTCATGAAACAAGTGCACTTTCTTGAAACAAGCAAAAAAAAAAAACGGCCAACAGGATAATGAAATTTCACAAGCAATATCTTGAAATGAGCATTATGAGTCCTACAACAAGATAAAACGCCTCGATGAGCTTCTCTTACTTCTGCAGTGAGCTGCCTGATGACGCGCTAGTAAAATATAGCTAATGCTGTTTAAGTACAAGTCTGACCCAGCCTGACAGATTCACCGCTTTGTTTAAGGCCTAATACACGGCATCTTTCTAACCGTTTCATTATTTTTATCTCCACCCTACCGCTGGACACCCCCTACTGTAAAGTCCAGATGACAACCTCAGATGTACTTATAAAGATGTGTTGTTGGATTTCTCCGCATGTGAACGTGATGACAGTGACATTATAGAGATCAGATATTGTTTACTGTACTATAGGTGCTGAGATTGGCTGCTCCCTTAAAATACCTACATGTCTATTTTGGGGGGTGATGAGGTTAAGCCTGAACATGAGCTATAGGCATAAGCTAATCATCATCATCATCATTAGTTCCGTGACCTATGGAGGTCGTAGGAGCACAGCTGATGCCGCAACAAGTCTCTTCCACCGTTCCCTATCCATCACAGCTCTACACGGCGGCCGTTACTAACCTGGGCCTCGACTGATCCGGTATGGCGATTGAGTTTGGTTGAGTCATCATTGTGTTTCAGTAGGGGGAGTACCTGGTGGTCCCTATCGCCTCTCCAGGTATGGATGGATGTTGGTTCACAGAGGAACTCATCCGCCCTTTGACAGGTTTCGTTTTTAGTCCTGCTGGGTGTCCACATACCCTCCTCACAACAACCCAAGGGCTGAAATGGGGGTGCCGGTTTAGTCGCCGACGACCCGACGGTTGCAGTTTAACGTCGTACCCGGGAAGAAAAGTAATAAGAGCACCTTAGTTCTAAAATAAATCTATATCAACTGTTTTATATTTTACTTTTCCCTTCAATGCGTTTTAAAAGAAAATTCTAAATAGTGTGAAAGCTAGTATAGATTTCTTGTAATAGTTAAACATAAGAAGCATTTAGTTAATTCACAGATTATCATATGAATTACATATGCATATGGAGGAAAGATGGGCAACTTTTGGCTTATCAACTACAATGTAGGTTTGCATCTAAAATTATCCCACAAATCCATATTGGTCCCTAGACCAGTGTTTCCCAACCCAGTCCTCAAGGAACCCATGTCCTGCTGATTTTCTTTGCAACCCTGAATAGGTACCTGTTTGTAGTTATTCAACCAATCAGCAATAAATTATGTCAGATGTTGCACACCTTGCATAATTAAGTGCTGTGAGATGATTGGTTGAGTAAGTACAAGCAGCGATACCTATGCAGGGTAACAATGAAAATCTGCAGGATAGGGGTTCCTCGAGAACTGGGTTGGGAAACGCTGCCCTAGACTTCATCAGTTGATGCCACTGACATGAAAGGTATCTGTTATTTGTGCTCCTCTGACTTTCTTTAAGGGAAACATTATAAAATTCAACAGTTTAAAACTGTCTCTTCCATTAGCCCTGCTGAGGAGGAAGAACACTTTTGAAAGCACTCGACTGCAGCAACACAGATTGGCAAAGGCCCTGGAAATCTAGCTTTATTAGTACCTCTTCTCTTTTACACGGCCAAGTACTAACCCGAAGGACCCGTCCATAAACCCTTACAGACACCCATGTTCAAACAGCACTTAGATGCACCCACGGACATCAGCCACTTACTGCATAGGAATCCAGATGTAAATGCACTCGAGATGTATTAGGGATTGCTCAAAAACATCCGCGGGAGGCACGTTGTAGCTGCAGGTTCACTATGTGTAAATGGAACTGTCTGTCCAAGGTGCCATCTCCCCGCTCCGTTCAAAATACCACGGCCCCAACAACATCAGTCAGAGAGAAACAGTGTGCTGTACTGGATTTGAGCTGAGCTGATTTTCGTATAGCATGTTAAAAGTCTGAAGTGTGTGCGATCATATTTCCATTTGTTTAGCAGAGATGCATTTCTGATTACGAGCGTAAACGTCATATGAATTTCATCTGCATCCAATCTGGAAACAAGTCACGTTACATAGGTCGTATAAGTGGGGGCTATAATACTGTAATGGCCACGGATATAGACTCGCTAGCCCTTGGCTAACGGGTCGGACCCTTTAGTCAATTGATTAACGTAGTCGCCTGTGATGCGGGAGACCCGAGTTCACGTCCCAGCTGCAGTGGATTCCCGGCTGCCCCCTGAATTCGCTACAGTGGTGTCAGAAGTGGGATGGTGAGACCGTGAAGCCATCACCGTGTGCACCCAGAGGGAGCATGCATGCTGAAGCGCAGGGACGCGATATATATATATATCCGGAAAGTATTCACACCCCTTCACTTTCCCCACATTGTGTTATGTTACAGCCTTATTCCAAAATGGATTAAATTCCTTTTTTTTCCCTCATCAATCTACATACAATACCCCATAATGACAAAGCGAAAAAGGTTTTGTAGAAATTTTTGCAAATTTTTTAAAAATAAAAAACTGAAATATTGCATGTACATAAGTATTCACACACTTTACTCAGTACTTGGTTGAGGCACCCTTGGCAGAGATTACAGCCTGAAGTCTTCTTGGGTATGAAGCTACAAGCTTGGCACACCTATATTTGGGGTATTTCTCCCATTCTTCTCTGCAGATCCTCTCGAGCTCTGTAAGGTTAGATGGGGAGCGTTGCTGCACAGCTATTTTCAGATCTTTCCAGAGATGTTCAATGGAACATTCACAGACTTGTCCCGAAGCCACTCCTTCGTTGTCTTGGCTGTGTGCTTAGCATCGTTGTCGTGTTCAAAGGTAAACCTCCGCCCCAGTCTGAAGTCCTGAGCGCTCTGGAGCAGGTTTTCATCAAGGATCTCTCTGTACTTCGCTCCATTCATCTTTCCCTCGATCCTGACTAGTCCCCCAGTTCCTGCCGCTGAAGAAAATCCCCACAGCATGATGCTGCCACCACCATGCTTCACTGTAGGGATGGTATTAGCAAGGTGATGAGAGGTGCCTGGTTTCCTCCAGACGTGACGCTTGGCATTCAGGCCAGAGTTCAATCTTGGTGTCATCAGACCATAGAATCTTGTTTCTCATGGTCTGCGAGTCCTTTAGGTGCTTTCTGGCAAACTCCAAGCAGGCTGTCATGTGCTTTTTACTGAGCATAGGCTTCCGTCTGGCCCCTCTACAATAAAGGCCTGATTGGTGGAGTGCTGCAGAGATGGTTGTCCTTCTGGAAGGTTCTCCCATCTCCACAGAGGAACACTGGAGCTCTGTCAGAGTGACCATCTGGTTCTTGGTCACCTCCCTGACCAAGGCCCTTCTCCCCCGATTGCTCAGTTTGGCTGGGCGGCCAGCTCTGGGAAGAGTCCTGGTGGATCCAAACGTCTTCCATTTACGAATGATGGAGACCACTGTGCTCTTCGGGACCTTCAAAGCTGTCGACATTTTTTTGTACCCTTTCCCAGATCTGTGCCTCGATGCAATCCTGTCTCGGAGGTCCACAGACAATTCCTTTGACTTCATGGCTTGGTTTCTGCTCTGACATGCATTGTCAACAGTGGGACCTTATATAGACAGGTGTGTGCCTTTCCAAATCATGTCCAATCAATTGAATTTACTAGAGGTGGACCACAGTCAAGATGTAGAAACATCAAGGATGATCAGTGGAAACAGGATGAACCTGAGCTCAATTTTGAGTGTCATAGCAAAGGGTGTGAATACTTATGTACATGCAATATTTCAGTTTTTTATTTTTAAAAAATTTGCAAAAATTTCTACAAAACCTTTTTCACTTTGTCCTTATGGGGTATTGTGTGTAGATTGATGAGAACAAAAAGGAATTTAATCAATTTTGTAATAAGGCTGTAACATAACAAAATGTGGGGAAAGTGAAGGGGTGTGAATACTTTCCGGATGCACTGTATATATACACACACACACACACACACACACACACACACACACACACGCATATATGATCTGTTAATAGAGATTAGAGGTATCTAGACAGCTAATCAGGTTATACATATACACCGGGAAATGTCGAAGAAAAAAGATCTAAGAAGGAAAAAGAAAATTCGGAAAGCAAAGCTCTGCTGTCAGAGCTGTTGAGAAGTTATGCGAGTTCTGTGACGTTGGAAAATAGTCAACTGTTTACTGTCTTTTTTACGTTTTTCATTCATTAATTTCATTTACCATTTTTTATCATACTGATTGCATACCCTGCATATAATTTCATAGGATAATGCATTTTAAAGAGGTAGTCAATTTTTTCTACATTTTAGTTAGCTGAAACAAAATGTTGGTATGGCCCTTAGATGGCAAAACTGATTGCCCTCATGACGGATTCAACAATAAGCGAGACACATCACATGGACAATTGGAAGGAAAACAAAATCTCTGCTTTTTCTTTCTGAGCTGCCTACTTAACATGGGGAGATCAAATACACACTATGATAAATGTGACACAATGCGTGGCGACCAATAAAATATGAAGCAAGAAGAAAGCCGACACGCTGACGTTAGCCAACTAAACTCTCTGGGTGGACTTGTGAGAAGCTAGGGCAAGATGGTCTACCACAACACTGCCACCTTCAGGCTAACTCACACCTCCATAACTGTCCTCTACATCTACACCCCATGCGTATCCTTTTTATAAATGTGAGTAGGCAGAGACAAGGCTAAAAGCAAGTGATTGCTTACTCTTTAGGTGAATTTTAACTTTAATTAAAATATAAACGTTGACTTTCTTTTATCTAGTTGAAGTTTTAATTATCTAGGGATCAGCGTGATAAACGATTTTTGATTTTTAGGGGAGGAATTTGCATCCTTGAAATACCTGACTTCCACAAAGGAGGCATCTAATCATCCAGTCACCATTAACAGAAGATTTCTATTTGACAGATTTTACCTTGCAAGATCTCGAACCTAAAAAAACACCCTTCAATTAAATCTGAAGGTCAGAATTTGACACTTAAAAAACCCACTTACTGTAAAAGTCAATAGTGTGGCAGGAATGAGGAAAAACACAGGAGACCAAGGCAAGTTTGATGTTTATTAAACTCCAAAAACCAACTGCAGCAGGAACAACCCTGCACCGGCGAGCCCGGGAATGTAAACCACGCCCCCAGCTCACAGTCCTGCTGGGTGAGAGGCATAGCCCCTAGTATCCGCCACACAGTCCCCCCCCCGAACACCCAGAAGGGACTCCTGGAAAGAAAATTAGTGTCTCACTGGAGGCTTAAGCAGCCTGCCATAACGGCTGCGCCGTCCCTCAGCCAAAACAGTAGGTGAAACACAGTCCAAAGCCGGCTGAGAAGCAGAACGCTGAACCCGTGAAGACACTGTCGGGGTCCTGGAAGGAGGACGACCCCGATGGGGAACCTGGGCCGGAAACACAACTTCGCCTGCCACCCTGTGCGCCAGTTTAAGACTATCAAGCGTGAAACGCTCCCTACGCCCACCCATATCTAGCACAAAACCCTTAGGACCCGTCTCAAGAACCCGAAATGGGCCATCGTATGGAGGTTGGAGGGGCGAGCGGTGAGCATCATGCCGTACAAAAACAAAACGAGCCGACATGAGCTCCGCAGGCACGAACGACCGCGGAAAACATTGGTGAACGGGGCCTGGAACCCGAGTGCTGTCGGACGAAAAAGGATAAACGGCCGGACGGGGTGGAGGAGCGGAACTCCCAGGCAAAAATTCCCCAGGGACGCGGAGCGGCTGACCGAGCACCAGCTCAGCGGGTGACACGTCGAGGTCCTCCTTAGGAGCCGAACGCAACCCGAGCATAACCCAAGGTAAATGATCCACCCAGTTACCATCCGAGAGCGCAGCGCTGCCTTGAGCGACCGGTGAAAACGTTCACACAACCCGTTAGCCTGAGGGTGATATGCGGTAGTGCGGTGTACCTGCACACCCAAGGATCACGCAAGTGCCGACCAGAGCTCTGATAACTGGGGGCCCCTGTCTGAGGTGATATCTGACGGAGTGCCGAAACAGGCGACCCAGGAGGAAAGAAAAGCGCGTGCAACATCCGAGGATGTTGTGGAGGATAGAGGAACAGCCTCTGGCCACCTGGTGGTCCGATCTACCATTGTGAGCAGGTGCGTAAAACCCTGTGAAGAAGGTAGAGGGCCCACCAGGTCCACATGCACGTGGTCGAAACGTCTGGCCGGGATCGGAAACGGTTCGAGGGGCGATTTAGTGTGCTGGTTGACCTTAGCGCGCTGGCACGCTACACATGCAGCTGCCCACCCCTTGACGTCCTTGCGGAGGCCAGGCCAGACGAACTTGGAACCGACCAACTTCACCGACGCCCGAACTCCAGGGTGCGAGAGGGACTGAATCGAATCGAAAACTCGACGGCGCCAGGCCACTGGAACAACGGGGCGGGGACGGCCGGTGGAGACATCGCAGAGGAGGGCAGGATTGCCTTCCTGCATCACAGCGTCCTCTAGCTTGAGACCGGTACGCGTTGACCTAAGGGCAAGGACGTCCGGGTCGCTGGGCTGGTCGGCAGCCATAGCGGAGAAATCCACACCGAGGTGCACAGGACACACAAGCACACGCGACAGACAATCAGCAACAGGGTTGGACTTCCCAGCCACATGCTGAATGTCCGTTGTGAACTCGGAGATCGCCGCTAGGTGGCGCTGTTGACGAGCAGACCACGGCTGTCACCTTGGACGTCGCAAAAGTCAGCGGCTTATGATCCACATAAGCCGTGAATGGGCGACCCTCCGGCAGGAAGCGGAAATGCCGGGTTGCAAGGTGCAGTGCCAGCAACTCCCGGTCAAAAATGCTGTACTTGCGCTCGCTATCCCGCAGTTTGCGGCTAAAAAATGCGAGTGGCTGCCACGCATTCGCCACACGCTGTTCAACCACAGCCCCCACGGCTATGTCAGACGCATCGGTTGTTAAAGCTATGGACGCCGTGGGTGTGGGATGGGCGAGGAGGGCAGCGTTAGCCAGGGCGCACTTAGCTCCGTCAAAGGCCTGGACCTGTTCGGGAGTCCAGTCGACAGGGTCGTTAGCCTTCTTAAGCCGCAGGGCTTCGTAAAGTGGCTGAAGGAGGTGGGCAGCGCGAGGGAGGAAACGGTTATAGAAATTCACCATGCCCAAGAATTCCTGCAATGCCTTAACAGAGACCGGGCGGGGAAATTCCGCCACCGCTTGCACCTTAGAAGGCAACGGGACCGCGCCTTGCGGCGAAATGCGGTGACCCAAGAAGTCAATCACCAGCAGTCCAAACTGACACTTGGCCGGGTTGACTATCAGGCCGTGTTCGTCCAGACGACGGAAAACCTGTTTCAGGTGCGCCAGGTGCTCTTCAGCTGACGGACTGGCCACTAATAAGTCGTCGAGATAAACGAACACGAAAGCAAGGTCACGCAACACCGAGTCCATCAGCTTCTGAAAGGTTTGCGCTGCCCCCTTCAAGCCAAAAGGCATGCGCATGAACTCAAAAAGCCCAAACGGGGTGATCACTGCGGTCTTGGGCACGTCCTCTGCGCGCACCAGGTCCACCTTAGAGAAAATAGCGGTACCTGCCAGGCGTATGGAAAAGTCCTGTATGTGTGGGATGGGATAGCGGTCATTGGTGGTGACGTTGTTCAGGCGGCGAAAATCGCCGCAAGGCCGCCACGACCCATCCGCCTTGGGCACCATGTGAAGCGGCGAGGCCCACGGGCTGTTGGAACGCCTCACTATACCCAGACGCTCCATGATGGCGAACTCCTCCTTAGCTGTAGCCAATTTTACCGCGTCGAGGCGCCGCGCGCGCGCAAAAACTGGCGGTCCCAGAGTGGGAATGAAATGTTCTATCCCGTGTTTAGTAACCGCGGTGGAAAAGGCAGGTGTAGTCACCGATGGAAAATCCGCCAGCAAACGCTGAAAAACATCCCCTAATGCTAAAAAGTTAGCGTGTGTTAACGGCCCGGCTCCCCGTCTCGCACGGAACAGTGGCGAAAGACACAGCATCAATTAAACGGCGGTTGGCAACATCAACCAGCAGACCATTAGCACACAGAAAATCCGCGCCGATAATACGAACCGTAATGGCGGCCACTACAAAAGTCCCACTCAAAATGGCGCCCGTGGAAGCAAACAGTCACCAACCTTGTGCCAAACGTCGCAATGAATGAACCGTTAGCTGCACTCAACTGTGGGCCGCCGCCTTCGGCCGACCTGTCTGTCTTAGCAGGAGGGAGTAGGCTCTTTTGCGAGCACCAGAAACCGTCTTCCTGGCATCGTGTCCTTAATGAAGAGCAGCTCACTACGTCCGCCAGCGCCCACAGCTGCTACTGGGCGCTGCCCGGGAGTTTCCCGCCGCCTCAAACGTGCACGGAGGGACGCAGCGCCTCGCTTTGCCGCCGAACCGCTGGTGGAAGAAACAGAGGCCTCTCCCGCGCCGTCTCCGGGCAGTCACTTCAGCCACCACTGCCGGGTCCGTGTCCTCCGACGTCGGCTGCAGAGGCTCCGATGCCACACTCTGCACAGAGAACCGTCTGGTAGCCAGCAGGACCCGATCGGCCTCCTCAGCCAAACCTCGGCAGTCACCAGCGGCCAGACACGGGGAGTTAGCCAAAGCCGCGCGCACAGGAGACGGGAGCTGGCGCAGGAAAACGTGCGGGAAAAGGAACCCACCTTCGTCTGAGCCTAGCAGCGACAGCATATTGTCCATGAGATCCACAGCCGTCCCGTCGCCCAAACCGGATAGAGAAAGGATTCTATCTGCCCTCTCTGCGGTAGATAGGCTGTACCTCCGGAGCAGAAGATGTTTGAGGGCGACGTATTTATCGTGTTGCGGAGGGGCGCGCAACAGCTGCATGGCCCGGCGTGTGGACTGCTGGTCCAGCGCAGCGACGACCAAATAGTATCTGGAGTCGTCCGCGGAGATTCCACGCAGGTGGAACAGCGCCTCGACATGCTGGAACCACGAGGCCGGGTCGCTCTGCCAGAACTCTGGGAGCTTCACAGCCGCGGCGAGAACGGCCGGCTGTGAGAGTTGGGGCGGCGTGGCCGAAGTGGATTCACACTCCTCTTCTGCTCCAAACATGTTCAATTCGGGGTCACCAATGTTGCAGGAATGAGGAAAAACACAGGAGACCAAGGCGAGTTTGATGTTTATTCCTCAACTCCAAAAGCCAACTGCAGCAGGAACAACCCTGCCCCGGCGAGCCCGGGAACGTAAACCACGCCCCCAGCTCACAGTCCTGCTGGGTGAGAGGCATAGCCCCTAGTGTCCGCCACAATAGTACTAATATCACAAATTCCTAATACTACAACACATGGTGCTTTAGCTTGTTTTAATATAATCAAATGTTCTCTGTACCCACTATAATACAGTCACACCGCCATGGATTCATCCAAAGTAGATGATAGTAGATTTACAGTTTGGGTCAATGTATTCAAGACTCAGGCTTTTGATTTATATGTGCAGCCATGTGCAGTAGCAGTCACGGTAGAGGTCCAGGAGACAATATATGTATATCCATGTTAAATAAAAGCTCTTGTCTTTATCTCACTTAGCTCTCTTTATGATCCTGTATGAATAGAACATTATATATATATATATATATATATATATATATATATATATATATACAATTAAGCCACCTATGCTCAAATAGTCCATGACAGGGTCACCCAAAAGACTCGCATCACTTGAGATCCTATGCCATCATATTTCAATAGTCTGCTCAATAAATGTTTTCATTTTCTGTCTTTTTCTATGTATGCCCAGTACACCTACCTTGGGTGGCCTGCCAAATTATTTCATTTTTTCAAGGCTATTTGAAATAATCAAGAAACAATTGTAGATATATGAAGGGACTGTCAGAATGAGCTTCAATATTTTTTTTAAATGTTATATTTTACATTTATCAACCAACCTGTCTGGTATATCCGTAGGTATCCTTGTTTGAAGAACATGTGTGTATAATATTTAAATGTCCTGTAATGTTAACATTACATGTTTTAAAGCCGAGCAAAGCTGGGAGTTGGGGGGAAGGATATTATGAGCGTTCAGAAGGAAGGTGATGAGGTCCATGCTCCACTGCCCCTAAATAAAGTACTTAACAGAAATAACATATCTTTGAGAGAAGTCATGAATATTGTATGCCCCACAGGAACAGAAGTGCCTTTACGCGCAATATTTGATGTGATATTATTTGACATGTTTACTTTTACAGAGGAACCCCTACTGAGAACAATGTCCTGTGCTCTGCACACCAGAGATTTAAAAGAAAACACACAACGCAAGGTCAAAACGCGTTTCAGCTCTCAAAAACACAAATACATAACATATCTAGTTGAAACAGAGGCACAATTTTGGAAAAATTCGACATTTCTTACCTTTTAAATTCAAATTGTTATTTTTTTAAATTTATTTCTAGATCCCCTTGTTTAATAGTGTCTCATAAGGTAAGAAAATCAAAGAAGGTTGAATCAGTTGAATCATTCAACCTTCTTTGATTTTCTTACCGTATGAGACATTATTACAAGGTCAAAGGAGGTTGAATCAGTTCATGTGGATCCACATGAACTGATTCAACCTCCTTTGACCTTGTTTAATAAGTTGCTGCACCATTTCGTTCAAAAAAAAAACAAACAAAGAAACACAAAAGAGGAAAATAAACTGCAGTAGGCAATTCTCCACGCGACACTCAACAGAAACTCGCTCTCCCCCTTTATCGACATATAGACGACGTGTACATCACCAAAGTAATGCGGCGAATGAAAAGGTGCTATAATGAACAGCATTGAAAAAGTGTTCAAGTGGAAGTGAAAAACATTTTATGCTTATCAACGAGGCCCCTATATTCAAGGTCTATCATATATTTTCCTTTCTTTCATGTTCTGGTACACAATAAATGCATTGTTCCTGTAAATTCCTGTAAATTTAGCTTTCTCTCAGAATCTGATTTAAGAAAGTTTACCCTTATTTCAGATTTCCAATGACTATACATAGAAAAAAAAACTTTTATTTTGTTACCGCTATCTTTTTAGTCAAAATATATTCAGAAAAAAAAATATTTGGAAATTAATTGGGGTATTTCAGTGATGCAGCATGACAGCCTTGCCTTGAAATATTTATTTCCAGTATTTTGAAGTTGTTAATATCAACCTATATTGAATATGATGTTCAATACAACACACTTTGGGGCTCTGTTTTCACTAATCACCTGGGATCTCCAATCCACATCATGATAGAAACTTCCATCAATGCCCTAATGGGTCCAGTATAGAAAAATGTGGCATGGAAAAAGCTTCTAGCAACTTGTAGTGAAGGTTACAAAGCTGCAGCACGTAAAGATATGTTACACTTTGGAAAGGTTTCCAACTGTGGCCCCATTTTTCTGATAATTTTATGTGTAAAGTAAATGCATGTCCAAAAAGAAGCAGTTACTTCCTTTTAATTGACCTTGAAGGATGCATCCATCAAGCATCAAGCCCCGCCATGTCCCATCACAGCAGATGTCATGTGGATACCCACTCAGAAGATAAAAATTACTCCTACTAACACAGGCTCAGCCCCCAACAGCAGAAACAACCCACACCCAGATGCACCCTGCCCAGACAAACAACCCAGACACACTATTATGCTGCAACATTTTCAGCTCTGGTTTTACTTTAAATAGCTTTATTTCTGAAGTAAATAAGCTGATGCCTTGAGGCTTAATGTCTATCTGGCCCTTAACCCCCATCAGCGCAGACTCCACAACCAAACCAGAACAGTGGCAATGACGAACAGCCTAGTGCAGCCTGCCAACAGAGACCACTCTCATCCAGCTAGAACAGCAAAGATAACAGCTATGCATAAACGCATCTGTACATGAAGTCATCACATCCTTTCTGCACAAAAAAGAAGACACTCAGGGAAAAGATTTTTTTCTTTACATACAAAATGTAAAGGGGAGCTTAAGTTGTATTATAAGAAAGATTTTTAAAAACATGTGTGAGCAGAGGTCTCACTTTGGACTGTGAAATGTGCTCTTTGAAAACAGTGTCAAAAAAAAAAGTCCTGGTGAGTTATCTGACATCTGCATCTACTCTAACCGTGAAATATATTTTGACCCCTGCCACATACAGAGTGACAGCCTGTAGAAAACTGACTTCAAATGAAAAGTATTTTGCCATTTATTGATCTAGATTTGTAAACGCTGAAATATATGCAATAACTTTGCAACAGACTTCTTACTTTGCTCTTTCCTTAGCAAGGTATGCTGTTAAAACTGCTCTATTTATACTCTTACTACAGAATTCCTGATACTTTATACTTCACCTGCCATTTTTCAGTGCACTGTTGTATTGCTATGACCACTTGAAAACCTGTGTGAGGTGAACTGACGATGAAGATGAACTGAACTGTTCTCAGCAGGGTAGCCCAATTCTTGCCGTCCAAAGGCTGCAGAAAACATTGTGATGGGGCCTACCTGTAGTGATGGTGAGGCTGGCTTCAAGACTCAGACGCGTCTTGGCAGAATTGGAGGCAACACAGCGATAGGCACCCTCATCCCCCCTGGTAACCTCCAGAATCTGGAGCACCCCATTAGGGAGGGATATAAACCTGTGACATATCAGCGAAGAATGGACGTGGAGAGACAAGAGAGAGATGGAAAAAATGAAGGTCAATGAAAGGCAGAGAAAGAGGTTTCAGAGCTGTGATGCATCTGATATTTCAATGAGAAACTTTGCTTTCTGCTTTAGCTTCAAAAAGCTCTTACTCCTTCATTTAACAGGAGGTTTACCAATATTAGTAACCACTAGGACACACACTTAAAATTCTATGTTCAAATAAATGGACTGAAATTAAATGAAAGAAGGAAAAAGGTTCTTTTCCGAGCAAAGATGACCTCTCAGTTTGAGTCGGAGAAGGACAAAGTCAAAGCTACGCATTACTAAGTTCCAAAACTGGTTTCATGGGGCATCCCAATGGCTCAGCTGGTAAACCGCATACTGCATAGCGTCAGGCCTTATTGTTTTGTCCCACGTTTGACACCGGCTTGTGGCTTTGTCCCATGTTATCCACTACTCTGTGTTTCCTCTCATACACTATACTGTCACTTGAGCTAAAATGCCAAAACAATGAATTTTTAAAAAAAAGTGATTTCCCCATAAAAAAGGCTTAATTTAAGGCTTCTCATGTATATTTTTGCTCCACCCAATTTTGCCAGATTTTTACAGTAGAGATTCACAATTTCTTCTGTGTCACTTTCTCATGTATTGCGAGCAAACTTTATTATATGGTATCCATCCCACCCTCTTCTCTCTCTTACTCTCTCGCTCTCTAACTTCTCTTCAGAGGACAGGTCAAGTCCCGGACACTGAATCAGTCTTGGTCTGGAGGCATGTACCCCAGGGCCCAGGCATTCAACCACCATTCAGCAACCTCTTACTGCTATCATGGCCTATTAATCCCATCGAAATATGATCAGTGGTAGCCCTGGGGGAAGGAGGAAGAGAGAGTGAGAGGGAAAGAGACAAGAGATGGGGAGGGAAGTAGGAGAGAGAGAGAGAGAGAGAGAGAGAGAGAGAGAGAGAGAGAGAGAGAGAGAGAGAGAGAGAGAGAGAGAGAGAGAGAGAGAGAGAGAGAGAGAGAGAGATGGAGAGGAAAGGCATTCAGGGCAGAGGGAAAAACAAAAGACCAGAGGAAAAGAATGGGATACGGGATGCAAGTTAAACAGAGATGGAGAGAGGAGGACTAGAGAATACTGGATTTCAGTGAGGTGGAGAGAGGAAAGAGGAGCAAAAACAGCAAGAGAAAGACAAACAGATAGAAAGACAATACAAGAATGACAGTGAGAGAATACAGAAAGCCAATGAGACTGATAAACAGAGAGAAGAAAAGAGAAAGATGGGGGGGGGGCTATTGATTCATCTGTGAAACTACTGTTCATTTTTTTTGAGAGGGCTATCAACATGTGGGCATGGACGCCTTCGTGCACGGGCTTACCGAGGCTTGAGCCCCGGGCTCCAACCGAGGACCAGGGGCCCCATGAGACATGTTTTCCCAGGCGGGATGTCGGAGTATTTTAATACTTTAACCTTATTGGTGATGCGCTTTTATGTGTAAAAAATTAATCAAACTGGACTTGTTTACAAGGCAGGATGTCTGAGCATGTCAACTCACTATGCTGTTGTCACACTTACAGAATGAACAGAACCGTGTGCATTGATAAGGCAGGATGTCAAAGCATGCTAACACGCTTGGTGATGAGCTTTTACGGACACAAAATGAATAGAACAAGAGTTATTTTTCAAGGCAGGATGTTGGTACATGTTACCCGCTTGGTGATGCACTTTTCCGTATAAAAACTGAATAGAAACAGGATGGTTTACAAGTCAGGATGGTTTACAGGTCAGGATGTCAGATTATTTAACCAGCTTGATGATTAAGTTTTATGAATAAAAATGAATCGAACTGGGCTTGTTCCGAGAGGCGGGATGTCGGAGCATGCTAACACGCTTGGTGATGTGCGTTTATGCACAGAACAAGGATTCTTTATCTGGGGGGGCTCCAAAACATCCGTAGCCCCAGGCCCTAAAGTAGTAAGGCGCCTATGGGTGTAGGAGAGCCACATCCCAACAATATCGCTTTATAAGCAGTGAGCCCTTTGAGGGTCACTGCTTATAAAGTCTGTGGCTTTCTGTGCATAGCTATTAGGCATGTGCAATAAATCCAGTGACAAATTCAAGGCGCCGAGATCTGTAGAGCCTTCGGGGTCAATATCTTTCACATATTCAAGGCTATGGAAGAATGTGGGTTTGTAATTACAGAATGTTTCCCCAATGTCTTTGAAGCTTCATAATGAATTCATTTAAGCCTAAAGGATGATTCCATATTTTACAACCTGGGTCTTATTTTCACAATTTTTCCATCATACATATCAGTTATGATATTTTACTCACTGGCTTCAATATGGAGGTTTTGAACACAGGACTTAGCTTTACAATGGCATCTTTGACACAAGTGTCAAATATATCTCAACAAGTCCAGTCTCACCCAGTCATCTAAACTACCTATTTGGAGATGATAATGAAACTGCAAGTTAAATGTTATTACACATAATGTCTAATATCATCAAAGGTCAATCCCATTGCTGAGCTACTTCCTGGTTCATCTTGCAGGAACGATCAGCCTATACTTAATCATAGTTAGTGGTTCCGTTCTTCTTTCGGCTTGTTCCCTGTTTCTCAGGGGTCGCCACAGCAGATCTTACAGTTTCCACCGGTACCCTGTGAGGGCACAGAACTGACTGCGGCCGTTGTTAACCCGGGCCTCAACCGATCCGGTATGGTCTTTTTAATCCACATACCGATTTGGCAAAATTTTACATCAGATGCCCTCCCTGACACAACCACTAACCCTATAGACAGGGGCTACTACTTATCATAGTTAGTGGTAACCATCAATATACTACCTGGTCAGCATGGATTAAGAAGTCATATAAGTATATCAAGATGGCGCCCCTGATGGCAGTCTTGGTTCTGCGCTCTCTAGTACTTTTTCTGTTTTTGTTTTTTTTAGTTTCCAGCTCTCACTCTCTGATCACATTCAGCAGGAAATAACATTTAAACCTCCGACTTAAACTGGTCAAACTTTTTTTACCGTTTTTCACTGAACCGGAAAGTTTTACCGAGCTTTTCGTTGGAGGAGCAGCAGCAATATGTGGGCTTGCTGGAGCCGACGACAGGGGAAACGAGCCGGAACGCTCATTAAAACTGCGACAGCGGGGATTTCGAACTGTGCCACCATCAACCCACCTGGCGAATGTCTGCTCTCTGGCCAAAAAAATGGACAAACTGCTGCTCCTCAATAGAACAAACATGGACATGCCGCCCTGTGCCTCACTGAAACCTGGCTTGGTGAGCATATTCCGGACAGTTCACTCCATCTGCCGCACTTGCAACTCCTTCTCTGGACCATGAAATGGAGCTAACGGGGGAAAAAAACTGAGGGGCGGAATCTGCTTTTATATAAACAAAGGCTGGTGAACAGTTGTCACAGTGTTGAAGAAATCATGCAGCCCTCACTTATAGACCATTTTCATTGGCTGTAAACCATTTTATTCACCGTGGGAGTTTTCTTCATGGCTGGTGTCTATATTCCACCCCAGGCCTGTTTTAGTGAGGCGTTACAGCACCTGGCTGACCAGACAATAAACATGGAGCACAAAGATCCAGACTCCCTTCTGATTATTCTTGGGGATTTTAACAGAGCAAACCTCAGCCATGAACTGCCAGAATGCAGACAGCATGTTAAGTGTTCCACCAGGGACAAAAATACACTGGAACATCGCTACGCAATATCAAAGGACACCAATTGCTATGTCCCCTGTGCAGCCTTGGGACTCTGATCAATGTCTGGTTCATCTTTTCCCACAAACAAAAACTAAAATCTGCAAAGCCTGGGGTTAAAAATGTGAGACGGACCAATGGGTAAAAACTGGAGCTTCAGGCCTGCTTTGATTGCACTGATTTGATGGAGTGTTTTGAGGCTGCATCTACAGACCTGGACGAACTTACTGACACTGTGACATCTTACATCAGCTTTTGTGAGGTGTGTGTGTGTGCGTGCCAACCAAAACTTTCTGCAACTTCAATAACAATAAGCCCTGGTTCAGAGCAAGGAAGAGGCCTACAAGAGTGGATATAGGATCCTGTAAAATAAAGCCAGAAACACACTGACAAAGGAGATCATCTTCCGATGTGGGAAGATGTCGGCGCGAATTCACATTTACAACAGCCTCACTCAGTACCATCCATACAGTGTCTTTGTGAACATCTGCATTTAAGTTTGTCTTCATTTGATGGCTGGGAGAGCTGATGCTGGATCGGCTAGGAGAGCTTGGTCTACTGTGTCCTGTGGGCCCAGGGACCACAGCCCTGCCTGGAGCTATGGCCAAAGAGGTAACACCAAGGGCGGTCTGACAGGACGCAGCGGGGCAGGCTAAGCTAACTGCTAGCCCATGCAGAATGGCAGTTTTGATAATACCAAGGGCGGTCTGGCGGCAGCCTTGCCTAGCCTTGACTGTGTTTTTAGTGTTGTCGTGTGGCGTGCGAGGAGGTGTGTCGAAGGTGTCTGGCTGGGAGAGCTAGCATTGGATCGGCTGAGGGAGCTTGGTCTGCTGGGTCCTGTAGGCCCAAGGACCACAGCCCTGCCTGGAGCTGCGCCTGAAGACGAAACACTGAGGGCGGCCTGACAGGATGCAGAAGCAGGGCAGACTAAGCTAACTGCTAGCCCACACAGACCGACAGTTCCGACAGTCATCCTGGCTGGTGTTCGTTCTCCTGGACAGTGATTTTTTTGTTTGTTTAGATATATGTATTAGTTTGGATATATGTGTTCTTTTAGTTCTTGTAGTTTTTGGATGTGTTTTTTTCTTTGTGTTGCACTGCTGTGGGCTGGGGGAAACGATGTTTTGTTTCATTGCATGTGCGCAAGTGCATGAAATGAAATAAAGTGTTTCTGAATTCTTTCTGATTTCTGGTTCCTGAGATCAGAGTAGCCAAAAAAAAGATCCTGCATCTCTGTGGAGAGGCCTGCAGGACATCATCAACTACAGGAGCCAATCCCCCCAACACTGCTGCAAGTTTGATAAGCCCACTCTCACTCCCCTTACCCTCTCCAGCCACATCACACAACCAACTGCACCCCTGCCAGCCCCTCCCCCCTCCCCACTGACCCCCCACCTGCACTCAGGATCTGTGAAGAGGATGTGTCAGCTCTTCCAGAGACAGAAGATCAGGACGGCACCAGGCCCGGGTGGTGTACATCCCTCCTGCCTGAAAGTCTGTGCTGACCACCTGGCCCCTATCTGCACACTGATCTTCAACAAATCACTGGAGCTGTGTGAAGTACCCTCCTGTTTCAAAAGTTCAACTATTATCCCAGTCCCCAAGAAACCCTGTATCTCAGGATTAAATGACCACAGGCCAGTCGCCCTGACGTCATGAAATCCTTTGAGAGACTGGTGTTGGCCCACCTGAAGGACATCACAGGCCCCCTACTGGACCCCCTGCAATTTGCCTAATGGGCAAACAGGTTGCCCGTTATGTTGTATGATAGGATGATGCAGTCATCATGGGACTGCACTACATCTTGCAACACTTCTGCTCCCCAGGGAAATATGCAAGGGTCCTGTTTGTGGAGTTCAGCTCAGCATTCAACACCATTATCCCAGACATCCTCCACTACAAACTCACCCAGCTCCCTGTACCAGCCTCCACCTGTCAGTGGATCAAAAACGTCCTTACAGACAGGAGACAGCAGGTGAGGCTGGAGAAAATTACATCCAGCACCAAGACAATCAGCACTGGCGCCCCCCAGGGATACATGCTCTCCCCTCTGCTCTTCTCCCTCTACACAAATGATTGCATCTCAGGAGACCCATCTGTTGAACTCCTGAAGTTTGCAGATGACACAACGATCATTGGCCTCATCCGGGACGGTGATGAGTCTGCATACAGAGGGGAGGTTGAACAGCTGGCCCTCTGGTTTGGTTATAACAACCTGGACCTGAACACACTCAAAAATATGGATATGACAGTGTACATCTGGAGGAGCCCCCCCCTCACCATACTCAATAGCACTGTCTGCTGTAAAAACCTCCAGGTTTCTGGGGTCCACAATCTCTCAGGAACTAAGGTGGGCGTCCAACACAGACACAATCATCAAAAAGGCCCAGCAGAGGATGAACTTTCTCCATCAGCTCAGGAAGTTTAACCTGCTTCAGGAATTGATGATTTAGTTCTACTCTGCAATAATCCAATGTGTTCTCTGCACATCCATCACTGTCTGGTTTGGATTGGCCACCAAACAGGACAGGAACACACTACAACGGACAGTCAGGACTGCAGAGAAAATCACTGGTATCAACCTGTCCTCCATTCAGGATTTATATGCATCTCCAGAGTCAGGAATTGGGCAGGCAATATCACTGCAGACCCATCACACCCTGGTCACAACCTGTTCCAACTCCTCCTCTCTGGTAGGCGTTTCTTTTCGCAGGCTGTCTGATGAACACTTAACATTGTCATAATAACTCTAAGCAGGCTGTATATACTGTATATTGTACGTATACATGCATATTCTGTCATGTCCACCTACTTCATGTATACAAGTAACCTGCTAACATGTATATTCCAGAATATTTGCATTCTGCACCATTGCACTATTGTCTTCCTGTTTCACCTGTATATAGTCATTGCTTGTATATATTCCTGAAGATTTGTGCTGTTATTCTATATATAAGTACATTGAGAGCCACTAAACTGGAGTCAAATTCCATTATGTGCAAACATACATGGCCAAATAAAGATGATTCTGATCCTGACATATGTAAATTCTTATTTCTTATTAAACAAATGACAGCATTCCATCGTGTAGTAAGCAGCAACATATTAAACTGTCACATCCTTTCCTCTTTTTTGTGTAGCATGGTGCCTTGATGACTGGAGAGAGAGTCTTGCTCTCAGCCAGTCTTGGACTCTGACCTCCCTGTGGGGAAATTTGTGCATCTATAAGTGCCTTAGATGGATAGAGAAAAAGGAAAAAAAAGGTCCCTTTGGCTCCACTGTAGCCCAGTTGGGAAATCCAAAGGTATGCTGCGTCTAGCTAGAGCAGCTTTCAACCACTTCAGTGCCTTGTCCAGCTTGTCAGAAGCCATTTTTTATTAAAGTTTGTATATTTGTTATTGATTTGTTATTCTCGAATCCTAATAAGATAGATTCATTACAAGCGTTTTGGGTGTCTTGAAAAGCGCTATATAAATGTAATTATTATTATATACAACAAAGGAAAACAAACCCTGAGAAAAGCAAATGCTTTAAAGCAAACACCTCAAATCAAACATTCACCTGAGTTAACATAGTACTCAATATAGGTCAACTCTGTGTTGGAATTCAAGGGGGATGATAGTGTGTGTGTGTGTGTGTGTGTGTGTGTGAATGAGAGAGAGAGAGCGAGAGAGAGAGAGGGGCTTTTATGTTATATGTTATATGTGAAGATGGCGGCGCGAATTCATGTTTGCAGCGGCCTCACTCAGTACTGCCCATGCAGTGTCTTTGTCCACGTCTAAGTTTGTTTTGTCTTCGTTTGATGGCTGGGAGAGCTGGCGCTGGATCAGCTGGGAGAGCTTGGTCTGCTGCATCCTGTGGGCCCAGGGACCACGGCCCTGATTGGAGCTGGGCCGGAGGAGGTAACACCAAGGGCGGTCTGACAGGACGCGGGGCAGGCTAAACTAACTGCTAGCCCATGTAGACCGGCAGTTCCAATAACACCAAGGGCGGTCTGGTGGCGGCCTCGTCTAGCGTTGACTGTGTTTTAGTGTCGTTGTCTGGAGGGTGGGGAAGTGTGTCGAAGGTGTCTGGCTGGGAGAGCTGGCGTTGGATCGGCTGGGGGAGCCTGGTCTGCTGCATCCGGACGCGGAACCGGGGCAGGCTAAGCTAACTGCTAGCCATGCAGACCGGCTGTTTTGTCATCCTGGCTGGCGTTTGTTCTCTGGACAGTGGAATTTTTGGACTGTTGCACTGAGTGGACTGTGTTGTTAACTGTTCATGTGGGGTTTTTTTGTTTTTTTTTTTTTTTGTTCTCTCTGTTTTTGTATGTTTTTGGTGATGTCGTTTTTAGGAAATTTAGGATGTGTGTTTTTGTTTTCTGCGCCGCACTGCTGTGGGCTGGGGGAAACGGAGTGTTGTCTCTTTTGTGTACGCAAGTACATGAAAGAAATGACAATAAATTGTTCCTGATTCCTGATATGCATTACATCTTTAGTAGCCTACACATTGCTTACATAAATGGAATTAGTTTTCTGTAGTGGGCGTGTAGATTCCTGCAACATGACTGTCATTATTTTCCCAGAAAAGTTGAATCAGTTGATCTGGACACAGGGTTTAGTGGGAGAAACATTTCATCACTTATCTAAGTGACTTAGTCAGTCTCAGCTGAGCTCGTGTCTAGATGGTCAACCTCGATTTGCAAAACAGCACAGTTGCATAACGGCCGAAACTGTCCATCTAACACCGGTTTCATATGGAGATTGCAGTGACCATTAATTAGAGTTACAATGGCCACGTGTACTGATTCAGCTTTTCTGTAATCCTACACCTGGATTATTAATTTGAATACTGTATCTATATTATTTTTCCAACTTCTCTTTTCCATCCCCGGAATTTCAGTCATAATGCAAATGTGGTTGGTGTACTGCTGTACAGTAATCTGATAGCAGGAAACATTGATTTAGCAATGTCTAAACACAGTGCAACTTAAAACCTCCTGGGGTAATGAGATACTATAAAATCCCATTGAAACAGCAAGTGTGTTAGTAACCATTTTTATCATTTGATATCAAAAGGTGATTACATCTGTTTTAGGCTCTCCTAAACATGAGAACATATGTTATGCTACTGAACTCTGTAGGGAAACTCTTCCTTCTCGCAACAGGAGGTCAAAGTGTCTTTATGCACGCTCAATGCATAAAGGACGTCAATGCAACAGAAGGTCAAAGTGCATTGTCAGCTACAGAGCTGTCCAGTGTCTTGTTCGGGGGGGGGGGCGGGGGGGGGGCTTTCCCGGGATGGAAGAATGCCAATGGAGGGGCATGAGCCTGTGTGAAAGACAGCCTCGCTACTCACTACACTACCCCGTCGTCACAAGTGGAGCCTCTACAAAATTACTTTAAATATCCACTGTAATCCGTCGGGTTTCATTCTAGTGGTGCATACACTGGTACTCAAAAAGTAACAATTTTTTTGTGTTATATGAGATATTGACTATAATCAACTTGTTTACCTGTGCACATTTGTTAACCAAAGTAATTCACACAGAAAAAAAAAATGCTGTACAACTTACAAAAAAAACCATGCTCTATATGTCTTCTGCTTACTATGTGCTTCATACATTTATGCTTTTTGCAACTTGCATGAAAGAGCAAGAGTTGCACGTGAGCAATGCAAGACTGATTCAACACTTGACACGAAGGTAGCCAGGACAACATCATGAGCTGAAAAAATAATAACTTGAAGTAAAAATTCATTGAAATTGAACTGAATTCCAATTAACTGAAAACCAAACTCATGAAAGACACCTGGATTACCACACCGTCCCTTTATACATACTGTCTTGAATGAAAAAGAAAACAAAAAAACATGTCATAACATTAACAGAAGGGCAACTCACCGTGTCTCTGCAGGGATCGCCGCTTGGTCCTTCTCCCAGGTAATAACGGGTGTAGGCACACCTTCAATCTGGCACTCAAAGCGGGCAGCACCCCCAACGGGTACTACTTGAGATGCTGGGTCCTGATGGAACGGCGATAGGCCTGGGTGGAGAGAGTGAGGAGATGGATCACATCAAATAGCTTTCACAATTCAGATACAAACCTTGTGAGCGTAAACTGAGCACATACGCTCTTTACCCTTCCTTTGTCTTGCTCAGTGTCACTCAGTTGGGTCTCAGTTGGGCTCTTTTTTTTTGGCAGTGGGCTGCAATTCACAGGCTTTTCACAACCATATATTTCCAACCTGTCACAGAATTATAATTGATGACCCACCTGTCAAGTCCACTTCACTGAACTCTAGACTGCCCCCCCTAATGGAACCAAGAAATCTCTGGTTTCACCTCGTTGAGGTTGAAGTGCCCTCAAACGCTCACACTGCCAGAGCCATGCAGTTAGTGTTGCCTTACTGAAAGACATGCATACCTTATCAATAGCTACCTTTCCCAATAAATGTGGCATACATACGACTTACCAAGAAACCCTTACTCTGTGTTAGTCCATGTTAGCAGTAATATAATGTTAGTTACTGATTCAAGGTAAGTCTGTTTGTACAGCCCTAAATCACAGTTAGTCTCAGAGGGTTTTAAATTCATACAGCAAAAAGCAGGTATACTATACAGCAAAGAAAAATGGACAACACCATCTATCCTAAGATCCTCAAGACCCTATTGTTAGACCCTTTTTTCCTGGGAAAAAAAAAAGAAACCTCAGAGGGAGCATCAGAGGGGCGATCCCTCTTCCAGGACAGAAAGCCTTGCAAATACATACATCCAAGGTAGACAATGTGATAAGATAAGATAAAAATGTATTGTCCATTCACATGGACAAAATGTGTTTTGCATCACATGCTTTAGCACCAGTTACATATAGTATACACAGCAGCATATAATAAGATCACATCAAGGTCATATGAAATATAATGTCACGAATGATGAATTGGTCATGAACAAAGGACAAAGGCAGACGAGAGTCTTTATCAAGTCAAGTCCCATGTCAATGGGAACAAAGGGTGCAGTACAGACAGAAGCCTCATCTCTCCCATCACCACACTTTCCGTGAGTTCTGATAAGAAAGTATGAAAGAGAGAGCCCAGATACACAACAGGTATTCATATGCTCACACCTATTATGCAGGGAAAAAAAAGACGGGTGCAAAAGCTTTCACTGACGGGTACAGACTGCCACTGGCAGGATGGGAATCTCTTCAATTTGCTGCTAACCAGAAGGACTAATCTAACCTTGCAGTGAGAATAAGACCCTCTCAGGGAGGGGGTTAAGCATATTAAGATTAGCCATTGACAAAGCCAACTAACGCAGAAGGAATTGCTTGTTAAACACTAATGAGAATATAAGTATGTGTTTAGTTTAAACTTGAAACGGCCTCTTTACAGGAATCCGATGGAGTTTTCCTTGCAAGCGACTCAGTTTTGCTTGCAATAAGAATTTCTCACCAAAACACATCGTGCATGTCCTTAAGGTCTAACAAACATGTGTAATACATCTCCTACCTCATAAAACATTCGCAAAGACTTATTTGATGTATTTTGAAAGCTGTATTCTTTGCATTAGCTTGTGATCTTCTTCTCTCTTTATCGGTGCATGTGGCATATTAAAGCCACCAACTGTGAAATTGCATGAAACCAAGTGAAACAAGCTTCATCTCTTCCAGTCAACAGGTTGCTGTCTTCTTTTTCTTTGTGTTTTATGTCTGCAGAAATATGTAATACGCTCTGTGCTTGTGGCATGCATGTGTGTCCTGGCGCATATGTGATATGAATATAATACGAGGACCCACTTCTCCTATTGTGTTCTGCAGACAAGCGGTCTGCGTAGCCATAGAAATTGGATAATCATCATTTTACATTGCACCAAAATGCAGTGAAGGCAACTGCAGTGCAAGTGCATTCTCAGAAATTATGTTTTATTGAAATAAGTGCTTGCACACGTATTTACCTGTCGAGCCCAAAGATTAAAAAGGAACCTTAAGTTCTGTGATATCCAGGTTGACCAGCAGGCGAGCAAAGAATTTAGATTCAGAGGAATTCAAAGTGACTGAACAGCAGAGGGCAGCAGTGCTGTAAACAGCAAGGCCTTTAACCTCTGACCCTGAGATGACAGAAGTGGGTGACACCGCCACATTGCAGATAAAAAAACAAAACAAAACCCACAGCCAATCAGTCAATGTCTCAAAAACACGTCTGGATTTGGTGCAATTAAATTCTATCTTTGACAAATATTCTGAATAAATACAAAACATCACCAACTCATCATTATTATTATTATATCATATGTTCATTATAATGAACCATTCCCTCTAGTCTCAGTGATCCACACTAACAGCAGAACTCAATATGCAACCAACCAAATTTTGTTTCAGAGAACATTTGTGGAATTAGTAAAAATATAAAAATAATACTCTAGCACGGCTGCATTCATGACCACCGCCACTACATTTCCAGAGCGGAACCTGACTACTGGCGTCACTATTGATGATCCACATTTTGGGAACATACATGAATTACATTTGACAAGACATTTCCTCTCGTTTATGAAATGAATACTATTTGGTGCTCTAACGCGCCTGTAGCTTGATCAAATACACTGGTTAATTGTTGACTCTCTTTTAAGTTGATTTGTATACATGCTTCTGCTAATGAGAAATTGTAAATGTAAAATGATTATCATGTCAAAAAAAAACAACAACCTATGTGTGAACACATTTTTACGCTTTCACGATTGAAAAGATATTTTTCTATAACCTAAAAATGTGTGATTCTACTTACCGCTCAGAGTGCAAGGACTTTTCTGAGGTTATTCTTGAAGAAATTACACCTCTTTTTGCAATCTTGCTGCAGTAATGCTTGACTTTTGATCCACCAATGAGAGACTTTTTTTTTCTCTAAAATTCGAATTTGGTCTCATTTTCAACACTTACAAAGGGCAAATTCTGGTATGGCGAGATGTTCAAAAGATTAGGGTGGTGTTATGTCTATTCAGGGCAGTCTACAAATAATTCAGAAAAAAATATGCTGCAGTACAGGGGGCGGAACGTTTCAGGGTAGGCACAGGGGGATGTTATAAACATTAATAACCTGTAGCAAAGATACCACCTGCGGGCATCCGGGTAGTGTGATGGTCTATTCCGTTGCCTACCAACACGGAGATTGGCGGTTCGAATCCCCATGTTACCGCCAGCTAGGTCGGGCGTCCCTACAGACACTATCAGCCATGTCTGCGGGTGGGAAACCGGATGTGGGTATGTGTCCTGGTCACTGCACTAGCATCTCCTCTGGTCGATCAGGGAGCCTGTTCAGGGGGGAGGGGGAACTGGGGGGAATAGCGTGATCCCCCACGCGCTACGTCCCCCTGGTGAAACTCCTCACTGTCAGGTGAAAAGAAGCGGCTGGTGACTCCACATGTATCAGAGGAGACATGTGGTAGTATACAGGATTGGCAGAGGGGGTGGAGCAGCGACTGGGACAGCTTGGAAGAGCGGGGTAATTGGCCGGATAGAAATGGGGAGGAAAAAAAGGGGGGACCCCCCCCCCCAAAAAAAGACACCACCTGCTGCAGAAGGAAGGCTGTAAGTATGATGGAGGACACCATCCACCCAGCACATGGTCTGCTCTCCTTCCCTCAGGACAACGCTTACAGCGCATCAGAGCTCAGATCAGCCGCCTCAAACAGTTTTTACCCCCAGGCGGTCAGAATAATGAACAAACAGTAGGCCCCTCACATAACTTTCATCAATTTTTTACTTTGTGGGATTTCTGATTTCTTATTTATTCTGGGGCACGTGAATTCCATTGCATTTGAAGGTACATGGTACTTTTTATATCTATATGATGATAAAGTGAACTTGAACTATACAGGAAGGCCACGTGTACAGAATGTGTTATTGCTCACGCTTCAGCTTCGTGACCAGTCCACCTGTCGGTGGAGGGACATGAGTTGATGAAAGAAGTGACTGGTTGATTGAAAACAAAAAACAAAAAAACAAAAAAGGCAGAGTTTTATCAATTGGGATCATGCCCAACCTGGTTTATATTAATTGAGATGCCACGTCTATATAGAAGCAGACCTTCTGGTGAGGGCCAGTAGTATTGCTGCACGTTAAAACCATCTATTGCATATACCACCACGCTTGCAAACATCGCCCCAGCTCACTAACTGTGAGGTAGGACAACAAACGGCTTCAAAGTTTCTCATCGATTACACAGAGGCGGACTCGAGCTTGTCAGTGGGAGCACGCTATATTTGATCCAACCCTGGAGAACAAGGCTGGTGCGTGGCCGTCATGGTGAGCAGGGTTGATGATTAACCCCTTCCACTACCAGCCATTACGCAGCATGAGACACGCATGTAACACATCACCTTTAACACTTCCAGGGAGGCCTTGAAGCAGCGCCAGATGCACCACGCGCATGTGTGTGTGTGTGTGTTTGTGTGTGTGTGTGTGTGTGTGTGTGTGTGTGTGTGTGTGTGTGTGTGTGTGTGTGTGTGTGTGTGTGTGAGTGCCTCTGTGTGTTAGTAATTATTTATACATGCATATCTGTTTGTGTGTGCGTAATACGTGTGTGTGCATGCATGTGTGCGTGAATATGTGCGTGCATGCGCGCGCGTGTGTGTGTGTGCACGTGCCGATTAATGGCTGATGTGCAAGGAGAGTGCACATGCACATTAGCTGAAATTAATATGAAGAGGACGGAGGGTGAACAGAGAAGACACTTCGACCATGCTGGGAGGGAACAATGGAGACTGGCTGGGGCTCCAACCTCTGCTCTGTCAACGCATTCATGGAGAAGGGGCATAATAATATTAGCCCTCTCCCTAGAGTTTCCGTGCCCTTCCCCTGGCCTGCTACAGAATTCCATGGTGGCTCCGGGTGACATGATGAAGTGAGCTCACACTTTGCAAGGTTGACAAGAACACAAACCCACACACATATACACACACACACACACACATGCACACAGCTGAATGACGAAGACTTTTTCTTGCTCCCTCCTTACGCGTGGTGACCAGCCAGCTTGGTTTTTGGCTAGTGCAGACGGGGAACAGTCTCAGGAAAAGTTATCCAGTAAGGTGCAGCGGCAGCAAGTGATTCAGATGATTCCTGGCAACACAATATCTACAAGTGATCAGAGAAACAGCACTGAGGCAGCACCTCTGGGATTGCTGCCCAAAAGGTTGCTGCCTCAAGTCCCGCATGGGTTTAAGAGAAAGCCACTTCCTTCACTTACCTCCCTCTTTTTTTTCTCTCTCTACTGCCCCCCCCCCCCCATTGCTCTCGCTCTCTCCCCGCTGCCCTTGACTTTCCCTTTTCTTTCGCTTTGTCTACATCCACCCCTCTATCTATGTCCCATTCTTTGGCCCCGCAGCTATCAGACTGCAGTTTTTCCCCCCTCTCTCCTTGTGCTCGCAGATAACTCCACCCCGACACGCTCCCTGCCTTACTCTCAGGCCTGGTCCCAAAGTGAATCCCAGCAAGCACACTATCTGTCCCAACATATTTTTGATCATTATTTACAGACACATTTTCACATACTCACATCTCACCGCAACACAATAACCTTAAAAACTAGAGTCGATGCAGCCACCTCGGTCAGATTTGGCATGCAGTGCAGAAGAGTAACCCAGTCAATTCCTAATGCCGATAATACCATGTGTGTTCTGTTCCACTCTTCTTCTTTTTTTGTGTGTGTGTCCCTCCGCTGATGTTGGCAAAAAAAGTGCGTATTGGTTGTACATCGTCATGAAAATGAGATAGGCCTCTTTGTTATTTACTAGTGCAATCCATCTAGCTCTCATTTGAATGAAAAGTTGTATGTCAAGTAGTCTTTATTCATGCTCAATAATCCAGGTAAGAAAATCACAGAAAGTTGAATAAGCTCATCTGGACGCAATGCTTCCAACCTCTCTGCACCAGGAAATGGTCCATCCCAAGGATTGGGTCCCCCAGCACAAACAGAGCAATATAGTGTACATTGTTCAGTGCCAGGAGGATTGCCGTGACTTGTACATTGGGGAACCCAAACAAGTGCTGGTGAAGAAGGTGATGCAACACAGGAGAGCTAACATAAGAGGCCAGGACTCTGCAGTCTACACCCATCTACAGGCCAGTGGCCACTCTTTCAAGGATGAGGATGTGCACATCCTTGATAGCGAGGAATGCTGGTTTGAACAGGGAGTCAAAGAGGTCATCTATACACTCCTTTTCCACTGCATGGTACCGGCTCGACTCAACTCAACTTTACTCGCTTTTTTGGTTTTCCATTGGGCAAAAGTTAGGGATAGTACCTGGTACTGGGTACTTTTTTTGGTACTACCTTCGTCGAGGTTCCAAGTGAGCTGAGCTGATACTAAAAGGTGACATGAAAATACCACTATAAATAAATGAATGAATGAATGAAATGAAATGAAATGAAATTTAGATATAAATAAATATGCCCTGTGATGGCTTGGCGGCCTGTTCAGGGTGTCCCCCCCCCCCCACCCCACCCCACCTGCTGCCCAAAGACTGCTGGGATAGGCTCCAGCATCCCCGTGACCCTGAGAGCAGGATAAGCGGTTCGGATAATGGATGGATGGATGGATATAAATAAATATAAATATATGTTTATTTATTTAAATATAAATAAAATCTTTTAAAAAAATCTAGTCAACACGCCCACAAATGACGAGCAGGGCTTCGGTGTGAGGGGATACTATCTGCAGTGGAAAACGAAATCCCAAAAAGTAAAGTGAGTAGAGTCAAATAGAGTAGAGTCAAGTTGAGCCAGTACCATGCAGTGGAAAAGGGGCATAAATGAAGGGGGAATGACCATCCCTGAACCGAGAGGGGGGCTAAGAGTACATCTGTCGCCATCTTACAATGCTGTGATTACAAACATTCCCAAATCCTCTGTGAATAGTACACATGGCCACTGTAACTCTAGTTAATGGTCACGGTAATTTGCATATCATTGTTATGGTCGTTATGCCACTGTATTTGTTATAAGGGTGGGGGTACCTGCAGTCAGTTTACACTGAAGAGGTCACTTAGATGAGTGATGAAACATTTTTCTCAATAAACGTTGTGTCCAGATGAACTGATTCAACTTTCTGTGATGTATGTCAAGTTATACTATCATGAAAATACCCAAAAGAATTCGGAAGCAGTTGTAACCTAGTGGACAAAGAAGCAAGCCAGTTAAGTAACGAGGGTGGCTGGTTTGAATCCCAAGTTATCTTGTTTGGCTATGGCTCACAGCTGGATGGCAAGCTTGTATCAGAATTCCAGATGTGGGACTTTTTGTGCTCTCGGGCAAGGCATGTCACTCCAAAACTGTCCCAGACAGCTCTGCTGATCCTGTGCTGCTCCCAGTCTGGGCAACAGAATGCATACATTTCTGTTAAAAAATATGGACTACAAAGTATAACTTAATTTTAGGGGTTGGGTATTGAAAGCTGGTTCTAACTTTTAACTTTTCTAACAATTCCACATTGGACTAGATTCCAAAACCAGGTTTTGGCTCAGTTTATCGAATCCTGGGAGTAGTATAGTTGTAGCTGTGTTCACAAAACAAGTGAAACTCATTGAGCATTGCAAAGTATCTAGAAAATTTAGTCAATATTCTGCCCAACAATTCCTAAAATGTTGAGTCTCCTTCAGACAAATGCATGACTGACACCCTTCTATTTATGGGGCATTTATTGATATTGAGAAGTTATTTCACAATATTTTGATGATAGTTTAATTTAAGTTTGAATTCTGAAGAATAATGTAGTCGTTTGAGTTCAATATTGCAAGGAGATGGCCCACCCCATGAACCTTAATATCTATACTGAGATTGTTTTTGATTGTAAATATTTAGATCACTTCCCCATACCCTTTGATAAGAATCTGAAATGAGATTTGATAATGAATTGCTTTGATAAGCAGGTAAGTGCATAACACTAACATGAACTTGATAACATGACGACAAAAACATGATGAAAACATGAATTTACAAAGAGAGAAAAGCGCATTTATCATTGTTATGTAAATAGCTCATAAACTGAAAATGTTGTTATTACCGGCGAAAAGAAAAACATTGTAAAGTGCTGCAGTGTTAAAGGCAGATTGAGGGAGATTTGTTCTTAATTGATTGTGTTTCAGCTGCATTTTGACCATCATTATCATTTGCTCAAGTGTGCAAACTGAATTGTTACAAGAAATTAAACATATTTTGCCTGTGACGTGCAATGGAATATGAAAAAAATCTAAACTTCTTTTTTTTTATTATATATTTTTATATTGATCTAGAGTTGGTCTAAATGCAGCCTGCTCTCTCTCAGCAGTCCATATGCTGTTGGATAAAGAAACATGCATGACATCGGTCCCAGTCACTTTCATATAATTGTTTTCCCAGATATGCCATCTTTGCCATCATTCACCCTAATGGGCGGTTGTTAATATACTGTAGGAGATAAGAGCATGTGCTCAGTGTCAGAATTGTTCTGCTCTAGCCCCCAGGCTCGGTCTGCACAGTGACCACAACAGCCTCTCACCACTGATTAGATCTTCTTCACACACACACACACACACACACACACACACACACACACACACACACACACACACACACACACACACACACATTGAAGGACAAACTTAGTCTCTTAAGTATGCCCCACCAAAAATCTTCCCACCTCTACCACCCAACCTTCGCCACCCCTTACCCTGTAACCTTTCTCTATCTCCTTTTTTTCCTGCTCATTGTCCCAATGTCCATTAAACCAGCCACCCTCATAAATAAGTATGTGACAGCTGACAAAGAGAGGACATCCACTCAGGATAATGCCTCATTTTACACAAAGCTAATGAATGAATAAAGACTGCCATTTAAGAGCACGAAATAGAACGAGGGTTTCTTGAGGGAGCGACAAAAAGCCAGAGCCTCATTCCCTGATTCTTTCTCTCCCTTCCTTATCTCGGTGTTTCTAGCATAATGGGACTTAATAGAGTACCTCTTCCCAAGAAACTCACCAGTACCAGACAACTGGTCCCCTGTATAGCCAGACAAGAACCGAGTTCATCTCCAGCCATGCAAGAAAATCCCCTTGAGGAATGTATCATTGTATGTGTCTGTGTATGCATGTGTGTGTATAGCAGCGAAGGACAAATCCATTCAGATTACATTTATATTTCACTGTTGCTCTTATTTAGAGTGCCTTAAAGAGCATGAGCACAAAGGCTTTTTAAAGGATACTTCTGGGGTTTTGTTTTTTTGTTCCCAACCTGGGTCTGATTTTTGCAGTTTTTCGCCATCATGAATATTGATTATGAAGCTTTCATTTTAGAGATTTTGGACACGACACCACTGCTAGACACAGTTTGATAACTATGGTTCAGATTACAGTGGGGGATGAGGGGGATCTGACCCCCCCCCCCATTAAGACTTGGACCCACCCAAAAGAGGAAAAAACAACCGGTCGGAGGGTTTAAAACATTTATATATCGTTCTTATCTGTAATTGTAAATATTACAATATATTTCCCATATTCATGCCTGGAAGAATCTTGTAATATGATTTCAGAAACCCCTACAGTGGACCATACCATTTCTTAACCTTGACGTTAGTTGAACGTCTCGTCTGCCTGCCTCATTGCAGTGGTTTGGGTCCACATCAAAATCTATGCTAGCGTGCGTCGCGCAAGCCGATGGAGATGATGTAGTTAATGTAAGAAGATAGCTATCTTGCTAGTTTAATACACTTTCTTACCTTCAGAGTTTCTGAATTAGATTGTGTCAAGTGTCTATGGATGAATGTTAACATTAGGTAGTTTCTAACTTTTGCCTTAAATTACAGATTAAAACTAACGTTTGCCTTACCTACCATTAGCTAACTAATGCTAGCTAGCTGATAGCACATCCTTTCATTTCCAATCTTGGCTGAATAACTAGCTAGTTAGCTGTGCCTATGGCTTGGCATTTCATTACCAATGTAAAATGTCATATTGTGGTTGACACGTAATGTCTTTATGGACATAATTCACCATACCGTCGTTCATTGTGTTGCTCAACATGTACGTTTTTTTCCCCCAACATGTACGGTTACATGACTTCTTGTGTTGACTCGCTCACTTTAAGAGCTCAGTGCGTAGCCATGGTAACATGGCGACATTATGGGTAATTTGGTTATACTGTTGTCAAGTGACGTAAAAGCCGCGTTGTAAACAAGATGCGTGCGCAGAACGTGTGGCAAAACATGGCCGAGAAACACTCTACCTCTATGAACGTACCTATGAAACTCACAGATGAAAGCATATGAAATCTAAAATTAAATGGAGAAAAGTTAGAAATTTGACAAAATGGAAATCTCAGAATATGTTGAAGGTCTAAGCAAGGAAGACAGAAAGCATTACAAGTTGAAACTTACGCTAAGCACTGGTGAAAAACTTCCCGATCCGTTTATGCTTGCTGAAGCTCAGGGGACAAGTGATATCATGGAGTTGCCAAACATAGGCTGGAGGGATGTGACTGAATACCTCATAGACACGCCAAGCATATTTACCAAAGACTCAATGAAGGCATACAGGTCTTTAGAAGCATACGATTACTTTGTTGGTGGACATGTCCAAGACTGCTACTGAAGGAAAACTAGTTTTGCTTCATCAAATCAAAGGTAAGCCCTCGCAGTTTGTTTGTACAGCTGAATTGTTTGTATTCAGCAAAAATTTAATTGTTTGTATGATTATGAGCTCGAGGCTGGAGTCAAATTATGACCTCAAACATACGACACAAGAAAGCTGATGGAATCGTGGTCAAACTTCAGGGAGGCTAAGCATTAACAACTCAAACTTTGGTTTGGTAGTTGCTCTACTAGGACAGCATCACGTTTAGAGCTGTTACTCAGTACGTATGTTCAATCACAATACTTATTTGTGTAAGGTAGTGTCGGCTGGTGCTAACAATTTTTTTTTTTTTGGAGGAGGGCACAATTTACCTTGGCGCGGCACACCTGACAGCTGCTTTAATGTTCACACAGTCACAGAGTTATTAAGAAGGACAATGTGGCCTATATCAGATATGAAATGTTCTCCACAAATCTTCGTGTTTGATATTTGCTCTTCTGACCACGTCTTCCAGTCGTCCCAACGGATTAAATGAATCCACACCTGTCTTCTTCATTTTTTGATTGGAGTTTTCCCTTTCGGCATGCGATACAAATGCAGATGCTTGTTTTTACTATATTTGCGATTTGTACAACTGACAACACAACAACTGTGAGACGTTTCGTTTTAAATCAATTTCTCTGTGATGATCTCTTCGAAATGAACGTAGTAATGTTTACAAAAACAAGACTCGTGGCCCCTTTTTGCCTCACAATCTGCACATGCACATTTGGCTGATGTAGATAAGGGATCATGGCTATTGTCAGGTTTTCGGTGTTTTGCTGTGTGGGCAGCCCCATTGTGTTTTTGGGGTTGTTAGTGGCCCTGTGATGGCCTGGCGGCCTGTCCAGGGTGTCTCCCCGCCTGCCGCCCAGTGGCTGCTGGGATAGGCTCCAGCATCCCCCCAACCCTGAGAGCAGGATAAGCGGTTTGGATAATGGATGGATGGATAGTGCAGCAATAAATGACACGCATTGGTGTAGTCAAAGAGAGAAGTTGTTCATCTCTGTTTTCTCACAATTTCCACAATATATTATCTAATGTTTGCTAACACTGGTGCTCAGTCATGAGTAGTGAGACAGTGGAGGGTTAGTTGTTGTAGAGGTCCATTTCGACACCAACATAGAGTTTATTATTTCAATTTAATAGTATTTTGTGTAGCTGTGGTGGTTCAAGTGTTTTGCCTTTTTGATATTAGCGTTTATAATAGGTTCCCCTTTTGTTTTCACTCAGAAATGCAGGAGTTTTACCTGGTTGGGTTATTGTATTAGTTCAATTGTATCACTACTTAATGAACTTAGATTAGATTTTATTCAGAGAAACATGTGCAAGAGGAGAGAAATCTGGCATTTTTTGGTGCTAAAGAAGAATAAGTTAAAACTTGTAAGAATTAGGACTTAGATGAGAATGCAGCTTGTATTTTCTGTGGTTGTCATGCAGGCTTAATACTGAGCAAGACAGCATGGGTGATGGCGAGTTTTACATTTATGTGCTGTTGTATTAAGGAAGTAGAAGGAGGTCAGGCGGACAGTGAGCAGGCAGGAGGAGGACAGTGAGTAGGCAGGACCTAGTAGCAAAGAGATGAGTTACAAAGAAGACTGCACTTAAAGACATATGCCATTATACCAGATATTTATTCAGTTTTGCTCTAGAATAATTCGTTTGTGACCCCTGACTACGAAAGTTGTTGTGTGGTACGTTCCCCATGAGTTGGTGTAATGGATTTGGTTTATCGTCATCTGCAGACTGCAGACAGTACATTAAACAAGCAAGATACTGTAAGGAGTGTAAGACTTCAGTTCACTGAGACATGTGCCTGCGCTGTATTGGGTTCCCTTTACATCCTGGAGAATCAGAATCAGAATCAAAGAGAAAAAGTTGAACTCCCCGTTGTCATTTTATAATTCACAGTTTACAACAGCATCTTACCGGACAACTGAACAAAAGCCTCAAAATAAATAAATAAATCCTAGCACCTCAGTTAGACAGTATAGATTGGTTGATAAAATGGCTCCACACCCCAAATGAAGACATACCAGAGACTGGGAGAGAGCTGAAGCTGCTGCATAGATCTCTTTTTAAAGAGAGACGTCTGATTTCAGGCTTTGTTTTAAATGGTTTTATCTCTGGTGTTTTTAACAGTCTTTGCTTCTAATAAATGGGCTGATGCTCCTTCAGCATCCATCTCTGTACATGGCTTTGTGCTGGAGGAGCCCGGCTATGGCTCAGACTTGCCACAGCAACAATGAGACCGGTCAGTAAAATATAACCCGATATGCACCATGGCAAAAAGTACAACAATAAGACCCACGTTGTAAAACAGTGAAAGGATCCCTTAACTCCCCCCCCCTCCACACACACACACACACATACACACACAAATCCCATCCCCCAAGGAACCCTAAATAGGCCTTCAGTAATGCCTCTGTCCAATATTAGACTACATTTAGACTGCCTGGCACAAGTGGCCCAATTCTGATTTTTTGCTTACATGTGGCAGATATGTGTTATGACTTTGTAACCATGAAAAAAAGCACATGGAATCAAATATTTTCTGATTTGACATTGAAGAATATTATATTTGAAAAAAAAAATCAAATATAGACCGAAAATCACAACTGGGCATCAAGACCTGCCGTGTAAATATAGCCTTTAAAATTTTGCTTGACACCTACTTGCCAAGAGCACGGTGATGGTCCGGCTGGTCAGAGCTCCCAGGGCACTGGCACTCACACAGCTGTAGCTGCCCTCAAGGCCCGGGGAAGCATGCCCATCCATAAAGGTGGGCAACAGGAGGAGTGATCCATTTGATAAATGCTGCAGGAAGTCCCGCCCATCCAGGTGCAGGGGCTGGCCATTGCGTAGCCAGGTGACGTTGAAGGGCGGGTCACTAGCCCCCAGGTTGCAATCAAGCAGGAGGGGTGTTCCCGGCTCCAACACCACATGGACAGGCCCGGCCCCACAGCTCAGCTCCACCGACAGAGGTTTCTCTACAGAGGACAGAGCATAGAGAAGGCATTTGTTATACTTTGCTCCTCATTGATTGTTCTAAAGACAGCTATAGTCCCCCCCCCCCAAGTCTGCATACTGCTGCTCACTGTTATTCATCATCTTGAATGTTTCTCTTTTTGAGATGAGAAGTTTTTGCAATCCCTATTTCAGCTGTACAACTGCTTCTTTTTCCTCTATTCTGATATTTCTACGAGTGCAGACAATACAGTCTGAAGTTCTGCGGCGGAGAACGAGGGTTCCAAGAAGAAAGGGAAAAGTAATGAAAAGGCTGAGAGATGAGCGAGAGATAAAAGGGCGACAGAAAAAACTGAAAGAATGAGGACAGTTTCAGACTAACTCCTTAGTAAAATGACAGATCTTAGCATGAAAAACATAGCGGTGAGGAATGAGTAGGTCACATTTAGCGCTGTAGGGAAGCTTTTATACTCTAGGAAAGCATTACACACATCACGCCTTTAAATGGTTTCTTTTGATTCGTTGATTTGTTTGGAGACTCAATCTGGGAAATGAGGTATTCAGTACAAGGAGGTATCTGTTGTCTGGATGAAAGAAATTCACTTATATAAGCAAATGCTTGACTCCTTGAATGTTTTGCTTAAATCACTGCGTCGACTTGCATTCTGCCCTTGTGATGCCTGAATGCAGAGACAACGATGGGTTTCTGTCTTTAATGCAGTCGGCCAACAGTCTCCTTACCTTCAAGAACTTTTGTTGAGCCCAAGAAATTTGATTTAAATGAGTAGAATTTATATTTAACCTGGATCAGCTTACCCCAATTGTTTTTGCATGTATCAGCTTTAGTTACGGCAGTAAGCTTGAATTCAGTCTTCACCAATGGGATGTTTGTTTTCATAATAGCGAGTAAGCAAACAGTCACCTATGCACATGATCTGAGACCAAATATTGATCTGCAATTATTGCAATGGGGTTCTATGGAAGGATAAAGGATTCCATAAAAAAAACAAAAAAAACAACAACAATTCTGGTGCACACCCATGATTTGAGCATTGAATTGATTTGGGGTCATTTAGTGTTCAGCCAGTGAAAACTAAAACCGACAGTCAATTACAAGCGAATGCATACACGTCAGCCTTTGGGGACTTTTGGGACTGGAGCTCACGATTTGATTAATCCACATTGCGGGGCTGCGTAATGTCAACTCATCTTGATGTCATGACATTCATTAAATGCCAGCTGAACAACAAAGTATGCCTGTGATTTGATTCCAGTAGTTTGCTAGGTACTGTACATTTACATAGAGATTATGCTTTGTAAGGCCTTCTGTTGGCCAGTGAGGTCTTCTTCACTTCCACCTATGTCAAAGATTCATTAAGATAAATGAAGGAAACTTTGACTTGACAATTAAGTAGTTTCTTTTTTTTGCATTTTTGGATTCTTTTTCCTCACTGGGTCTCCACGGCTTATACATAATTTGGATAGACTTTGAACCCCTGACCCATCACTTTGAATAAAATAACATCTTGTCTATAATTGCACCCCATAGGTCGACCCTCGCTTCCTTTGGTTCCCAATGTTTGATGAGCTCTTTCAACGACAAGTCCTATTGAGAAGTTGATGCTTAGGAGCTCAAGGATTAATTTTTTTTTTCAAATTAAAGACTTTTTTCCCCCTTGGAAAGTCTCAAAATGCAGGTTATTTCTCTTACTCTCCACCAAATTGTCAAACTTCTGATAGAGCTGATTCACAACCATCAGTGGTTCAACAGCTAGAGTAACTAAGCAAGCAAATACGTAACATTTGTTAATAGTGCATCACTAATGAATATTCATGTGAGAATATTGCACTGTTTTTTTTTTTTAGTTTTCCCCCTTTTTCTTCCCAATTGTAGTTGGCCAATTACCCTATTTTCCAAGCCATCCCGGTCACCGCTTCACCCCGTGTTGATCCAGGGAGGGCTGCAGACTACCATGTCTCCTCTGATACATGTGGAGTCACCAGCCACTTCTTTTCACCAGACAGTGAGGAGTTTCACCAGGGGGCCGTAGCACGTGGGAGGATCACGCTATTCCCCCCAGTTCCCCCCCCCCCCGAACAGGCACCCCGACCGACCAGAGGAGGCGAGGTGCAGTGACCAGGACACATACCCACATCCAGCTTCCCACCCACAGACCCAGCCAGTTGTGTCTGTAGAGACGCCCGACATAGCCAGAGGTAACATAGGGATTCGAACCGGCGATCCCTGTGTTGGAAGGCAACGGAATAGACTGTCATGCTCTCTGGACGCCCAAATTGTCAAACTTCTGACAGAGCCAATTCACAACCATCAGTGGTTCTTAGTGGTAACTAAGATAACAAATATGTAACATTTGCAAATAGTGCATCACGGATGAATATTCATGTGAGATTATTGCACTGTTAAGAATCATGTTAATTAACATAGTAGTGCTAAATGCAAAGCTATATCAATGCAAAGCTATAGTAATTATTTCTGTGTTGGATTCAGAGAGCTCTCCTTGGATCAATACGATTGCCACACAGCAAGTGCAAATACAACCTCTTTCAGGAAGTTAAGCTTTGCACCTACTGGTGCAAATGTTAGGACGATGAAGAAATAATTATTACTTTTAATCCATTTAGGCTGGAATCATAACTAGGCTTTTTAGATTTTTCAAATATTTATAAATTCCCATTTTTGTAAGCAACCATTTTTAATTAAGGTTTAAATCAGGGGTCTTGTGTGGAGGGAAGGGCTCCCGTGGAACATGTCATCTAACCTGACCGTGCTTGCTTCACATTTAAAACATTATGTGAGGGAAATAAAGGACTAAAACTCAACATAAATCAAGATACATTCTCAAAGCAGTCTTTAGTAGACCTTTGCAAGTCTTTTGTTATATTTGTTTTTGTTTGGGGTGATTGTTTTCATCATTATCACTATTACTAAAATTATTATTGGTTTTTTTTGTTATTGCACTGAATTATTAGTGTTTTGTGTGTTCTGTCCTATTTCTAAGCCTTGTGCCTAATCATCTAAATCAATGTGTTTGGATCTAAATTACTTGTCGAATGCTGGCAAACAAATGCTTTTTTTTTCCTCTAGAAAACCTTCACAGATCATTAGAAGTTTAAAACAAAATTCACCTTGTCATAAATGTGAAATGTTTTATCTATTTATGAAGACAACCATGATGAAGTGCCAAATAAACACATATTTCAAACTTTATGCATTAAAAACACACACACACAAAAAAAACAACCTACGAATAAATGCATCTACTTTCCACCACACACACACACACACACACACACACACACACACACACACACACACTGGAGGTGAGGTGGGGGGCGGGGGGGTGTTCCTTGAGCCTCTCTGGTGTTGGATTAATTAAGTTAATGGGGAATGGATTTTTTCCCCCTTGATTAAATGATGCCTGAGCCCTCAGCACTGCTTCCTGGAGAAGTAGGCAATGCTCTTAAAAGCTGCACCTGCCACCAAGACCATATACATGTACACAAAATACATATGAGAATACTTGTACACACATACGTGCCACACGTGGAACCACCAGAGGCATATGGACCCCACGTACCAATCACCCCCACAGCTCTTTTCTTCCTCTCTCTCTCTGCCATTTACGCTAATTGGGTCTTATTAAGTCATTAAAATGTTAGCAGCTATTTCCTAGCTCACTGCCACTGGTTGGAGTTGGCGAGGTCTGTGAATCATTGTGCGTTGGATACCGGGGCTATTATGCCATACAAATCTAGGAGAGTGGGTGTGCTAAGGAACAAACAAACATAAAAAAGGGAAAACAACTGCAGGAAAACAGGAGTCTCTTCGTGTTAGAGATGAATAGGGTATTATGTTTATCAGACGATAGGGAGATGTTCTCTGTATTGGAAAAATAAAACTGAGATCTAAAAAAAAAGGAAGAAAAAAAAGATCACGCCTTTCCGGAAACCGCTGTTGCGTGACAGAGTGTTTTGTTTTTCTCGTCCCGGACACTCAATTTTGCATTTCATCTCTGGAGATATGATTCAACTATGCTTGTATAATCTTTCTCAGCTAATGACCGACTATCATTTAAAATGTAAGAGCAGACATCACATTTTTCAAATGGTACATATCTCATTTGGGAGTAAAACACTCCATAATCATGCGTACTCAGACAATAACCTGTCCTAGATGGTGGTCCTGGATAATTGCCATGTACATGCCCCCCCCCCCACACACACACACACATACTGTCGATATCCAATGAGAAAACAATGCAGTAAGAGGGTTTAAAAAAATTGCCATTTTGCCATTTCCCTGTTCAAGTGGGATCGGCCTGGAGGGGAAAGGCTTTACTCTCACAGATCACTGCTGTTCACACTGAGCTGTGCTGAATGGATCAGAGTGGCACAATGCCAAGCAAATCACAGCTTACTCAATGGAAGTACAGAAACACCATGGTTCACATAGAGAGAGAGAGAGAGAGAGAGAGAGAGAGAGAGAGAGAGAGAGAGAGAGAGAGAGAGAGAGAAGAGGTAGAAATTAACAGACAAAACATACAGAGAAAGTGAGAGCTGAAGAGAGCCTTACATACATGGCAATATTGAAAGACAGCGGGAAACAAACAGAGATGGAGGTCAAGAAGAAAGGGAAAAGAATACATTTTGCGGAAAAATAACAAAATTTGAGAGTGACAAAATCATGTTTTGTGTGTTGGGGGGGTAGATATTACATAAAAATTAAACTCCAGCTCGGCACTAACAAGAAAACTTTAAAAAAAAAGAATCCTAAATGCTTCTGCAAAGCCAGAGCATCGCATCATTTTTCTTTTAATTATTGTTTTATGGGTGGATCTCAGACCGCAGCATTCACAATGAATTCTGGGTATTGTTTGAACGGCTGAATCTATAGTCAGAATGTGACTGTTAGCAGAAAAACTATATTTCTCTGCAAATGTTGCTGCCGTGCGAAGACAACAGACAGTCATGTCCAATCTTGTAAAAAAAAAGAAAAGAAGTATTTTTGTCTTTCTGGGATTATTGTTTGTCTTATTACAAAGTATTTTGTGACTTTTAGGTTGCTTTGAAGAGAAAAATCACAATTTCTGACTGCAATGACTTGAAAATGTAACATAAAATTCAAGGCAGATCACCGTAACTTTACTTGACTGTTTTTTGCCTTTGAGCTGATATGCTTCGAGACAAACTACCACATTCCAGTTTGGCTCCGATGCGACTTGAACAATATCCTGGATTATATTTATGGATAAAAGGAAAGATTACATCTGTAACTCTTACAGATAAAATTTGGGAATAAATAACTTTTTTTATTATAATAATCAACTCAGTTTTCAAAGCATCCCGGATTTGAATTTGGCTCGCGATCTTTGTCGCGTGTTGTCCTTTACCCCATTTCCTGCAATCCTTTACTGTCTTGTTAAATAAGGCTAAAATGCCAACAAAAAAAAAGAAGTGAGGCTTCCGGCAGCCTCCTGCAGTCATGATGGGTGACTGGTTGACTCCTGGATATAAGCCCTTGCCACCAGGACCAACCTGTCATAGCAAAGACAGTGCTACTGAGGACTGCACACTCCCTGTGGCACTCTAAAAACCTCCTTACATAGATCTCCACCTCTGACAATGGAGTACAATATCTGGCCTTATAGCTGGTTGAAGTCTGGTGGCGTCGGGGTGTATGGCGATGGGAGCAGGGTAGAATTGGCTTGGGAGCTCCGAGTCAGAGTTCTGCACATCAGCGGCATGGGGTATTATGGTCGCTAGCAGCTGGGATTGAGTGGCAGCTGATTTTGGCAGACCCCCATGTGACTGAGCAGCCCTATTTAGGGACTACATTGCTCACCCCAATTGGGGAGGGGCCTGGAAAAGGTGGCCTAAAAATTGCCCACTCAACCAACCTCCTGGGTAGGTTACCACACCTACTGGGAATTCCTCCTGCGGTAAAAACAAGAAAATGATCCCATTCGAATTGGCAACATAGAATGTGAGGACTCTCCTGGATAATGACAGCAACAGGCCAAATCGAAGGACCGCGCTGATGCTGAGGAACTGAGATGCTACAATGGGAACATTGCTGCTCTCAGTGAAACCAGGCTCCTGGGTGAAGATTCCCTGAGAGAGGAAGGAGGAGGGTACACCTTTTTCTGGAGAGGCTATCCCTTTGGCGGACAACATCAGTATGGTGTTGGACTGGCAATCAGGCAAACAGCATTCTGGCAAACAGCATTCTGCCCAGCTTCATTGAAACACCCACCAGACTAAGTGAGAGGCTAATGACCCTCTGTATCCCCCTAGCAAAGGCATGCTATGCCACTCTGTTAACTGCATATGCACCAACACTACCATTTGGCAATGGTGTGAAGGACAGCTTCTGCCAGCAACTAGATGAGGCCCTTCATCGTATCCCCAAAAAAGGAAAAGATCCTTCTTCTGGGAGACTTTAATGCTAGGGTAGGAAAGAGCAATTGTGTATGGAGTGGAATACTGGGTAGGCATGGGGTTGGTCAGGTTAATGCAAATGGTCTGAGGCAAAGGTAAAAAAAAAAAACAGTACCTTCTGTACAAGAGTGAAAGGTCATCAAAAGGCTAGAAATTATTTTGGATTAAATGTAGGCATCGTTTTGTGAACAAATAACTAAATTTAGAAGGGATTTTAAAAGGTTTTGGCCTACAAGTGGAAAAAATTTGACGCCATTTTTTTCTCAGTTTCACATTCTTGGAAGTTACTGCCTTTTGCCTATTAAGGGCAAATTCTAAAAATAGAACAGGCTTGAGCGCGCACTGAATCATGGGATTGATTTGAGGACAAACTGCTCCTCGATCCGTAGTGTGCGAAAGTGGTCTTGCACAAGACGTGTGTTTACGATGGCTGGTAAGGGAGCCAAACAATCTAGAAAAGGTGCCACAAAGCATTGCTGCTGGGGAACTTGAAGATCGGATTCACGATATAGAGAAAGGCTGCCTGAAGGAACAGAATTTTTGAGACTCCCAAAGCCAGGAACCATTAAAGATGGCCAAACAGGGTGGGAAAAGAAACGCGAACTGGAGAAGACAGAAAAAGCAAAGAGGTGGCTTCATGCATGTGGAAGGAAAGACTTCTGCCGTCTTTCGGACATTAAGAAGGACACTTACATATGCAGTTTACATTTCTTCGGGGGAAGGGTCCTACGGAGGACCATCCTGGCCCTATTGTTGCCACTCTTATCGAGAAAGAAATGGAGGGTCGTGCTCTTCGTGCTGAACGATTAAGAACGAAGCAAGCCCGGGAAAGCCGTGTTGTGGGCCCTTCTAAAGGCAAAAGGAGCGACTTGAGCCTGAATTACTACTGGAAAAAACTAAATTACTACTGGCCGTGTTTGAACTGAAGGATCGCTAATTGAAGAGTCTAATTCCATGTTAAGAAATACGCTTGCCAGAAAACTTCCAAATTGCTGAAATAAACCACTCACGGGATTGAAACGACGGAATTCCTCTAGATCGTCAGTTCGTGTGTTGCAATGTATGACAGCAGGGCGCGTTGCGCGTGGTTGTTTGGCTTGTTTGTCCGCTTTTCGATCCCAGGCTGCATTGCGCGAAAATTTCGTGACGTAGCCAGCGAGGAGCGAGGATAAGCGGTTTGGATAATGAATGAATTAATTTTTTGTTTGTTTTTTTGTTTGTTTCTTTTGTTTTTGCTTCTATAAATTCAGTCAACATTGGCATACAGTAACATTCACAACATAAAAGCTAAATTTCTCTTTAACAAGAGATTTCACAGTTTTTTCCTCTGGCATTAATGCATTCACACAGCTGACTGGGCAGGGCCATGGTTTCACACACTTAATATGACTGAAATTTTCCTGCTGACTGGCTCTTCACACAACACTGATGTCAAGGCCTCCGGTTTCATATGTACTTGCACGGCCAAACTTGACATCAGTCGGAATAATGATAATGATTCAAGAGTCAAAAGGTTTATTCAAAGCATGCGTCAAGTTCAAGTACAATGAACAGTGAAATAATTTTGGGTAGCCAGGCTCATCTAGCTGTACTGAAGAAAATAAATACGAGCAGGTTTTTTTTAAGCACTAAATTCATGTTGTTCTTGTGTGTTGTCCCTTCATGCATGAATTCATCTCTTCACTTCTCTTCATTTCCCTCACTGTACATTGTGCAAGGCTTTACACTTGAGTCAATGAGGGGTTTTCCAGTCCCGGGACCATTTACAAGATTGTGGCATGTTTAGTGTAAGAGCTGTCTGGGAATTTGCACACCATAGAAGTAGTCTCAAGTTCACTTATAAACGGTTCTGGGGTCTGCTTCATGTTAACTGCAGTATGGTTTGCGGCTGGTATGAAAGCAATCTGGTCGAATTTGAGGAAGTAAATATCTATTGATTACATGAAATGTGTTTGAATGTTGCACACACCCACTATTTCGCATGAAATAAGTGGCAAGGGACCACTGGGGTTGTGTGTGTTGTGGCTCTCCTTACTGCCATACGTGAATTCTCTGCAAGTTTAGAAGCAAAAACACGTCTCATCATTGCTGGGCCATGTGATGCACCAAGGCCTTTCATTATGGTCCATATTATGGTAGTGGCACTTTGCCATGAGGAAAACCAAGAACAGGATGTATAGAAATGGTTATTGGGAGTGAAAAGTGAATGCGACGAGGATTTCCAATACTGCAAACGCCCCACAGTTTAGTAGAATTTTCAGTGTGGAAACAAATCAGCGATAATGAAAAATTTAGACAATCTCAGGTACGGACTCAGGCAATCGACTCAAGCATGACCTTAGCTTTCAGTGGCTGTTGATGGTCTCTGCTCTAGGAATGAGCTGCTACAGTACTTGCTAAGATGTCCTACGCAGATGTCAGGTTATATAGTATATCAAGCTGTTTGAAATTTACTACCCAGTCCAGATCCATTGGCAGGTGTATCGGAATCAGTTGATTTAGACTGAATATCCTCACACTACCAGATAATGTACGCTGACCATCAGGCCGAGCCAAACCTATTCATTGGGATTTTTCTTCTTACCAGATAGGCTCAAATCTGGGGCAAATATCTGGGGCCTGATTATCTTCTTGTAGGTACCCATCTTAAAGGAGGTTTAGAAAATCATTGCGGAGTAGGTGATATGTTCAAAATCTTTTATCACGGTATATGTAATTTTATATCCTGGTGATGGTATATATAGTAATTTTTATGGAGGTTCAATTATGAAACGCTTTACTGCTAAATTAATTTTTCTAACTTATTTATTTCTTTATTTCCCTTTCTTTTCCCCCTTGTCTTTTTCTTTTCTTTCCCTGTCCCTTCTTGATGTAATATTTGATATAATTCTTATCAATATGTTGCTGCTAGTATTGTTATTTTATTTTGCATTTTTATTATTCTGTTTTATAATTAGTTCATGACACCATACTGATTGTGACAACCATCTTGTTGCTGTAAATATTCTGTGTAAAATTGAATAAATAAAAGTGTGGGGGGGGGGAAGAAAAAAAAGAAATGCTTTACTGTTTCATCTTTAGGTGGTATAAGATGTTGCTCATATTTCCACCACCAAAGGCGACTGTCATGCAACACAGATTGCAGAGTATATTTTTCTGTCAGATTTTGTCAACCTGAATAATGTCCACACAATGGAAGTGGCACCTTGTTTAGTAACTAGTTCTTCTCCATCATCTTGTTTTGTTTTTTTGAGAGATGTCCTGTTCTGCATTTACAACTTCGCGCTCATCCTCCGTGTCACTCTCATGTGGAAATCATGTATAACACTTCCACCCCAATCACGTAACGCTAACATTACCATGAAGCAGCCCTGCCTACAGATTTGCAACACAGAACGAGGCATACTAAAGGGAAAGGCTTATTGCCATGGAAATAAAGCCAAATCTCTACCGGTGAATAAATATATACCATTGCACAGCATGTATCCTCATACTATCCAACTCAAGTAAAGAAGATAGTGCTCCTGAAGCTGTCAACACCTGTTCGACCCATCTAGTCTGTAAAGGGCTCAGCTATTCACAAGGGCTGCAATTAGAGGAGGAGAGAAAGTGACCTAGCAAAGCCGATGTTACACCTGGCTGAGCTCAGTTTCAGATAGGACACCCCTGTGGCCCTGAGGCCCGGCAGCAAACAGCTCAGGTTTCTAGAGCCTTTTGTTAGGCTATACAAGATCTCATACATCAGGCTTTGTAGAGGACAGTGGGCAGTCCACTTAGCTTTGGTATTTTTATTCTTTATTAGGGTGAAAGGGAACAGAGGGGAGGACAATGGCAATAAAACGTTTAATCATATGCCGGGGGTAAATATTGCGAGCCGTAGATGGGGGACCACTTGACCAAGGCTGGGCGATATTGACAAAATCACAAAATTACAGTACCTCAACATTGACAACGCGACAATATTTTGGTGATGCCTATTAGCTTTCATAAGATATTTTCACACAATATTTTTTCAAAATGATTTTTAATAGTGTGGATATGATGACTAAGCTGGTAGAGGCATAGCTTGTTCATTTCACTTAGCTAAAACTGTCACAATTCCTGCTTAGACCCTGTGTGTATTTCCCTTGCTTGTTCTGTCTTTGTCCTTGCCTTCAGCACTCTCTACTGTAGTCTGACATTTCTCCACATGTCAACCAGATGCCCCTTTCCTTCCTGTTTACCACACTCACCTGCACACCTGCTGCCCATTCCCTCATCAGTTCCTCAGTACTGATACCAGTCTCTATCATCCATCCCCTGCCAGTGGGTCAGTTACTTTCATTTTCGCCAACCTGATCCTGTCTGTTCTGAGCTCCCCCACGGTGAGGTGCCTCTGTGTTTTCCTGCGGCTGAAGCTTCTGTTCCTTCCTGATCCTGTGGTTTAGACCTTCAGCCTATTTTTGACCTGTCTGCCTTTTCCCTTTTTGGACTTTGTTTGCCTGTTTCAAACTCATTCCCCACTGACTTACTGGAAGTCTTTCATTTGTGTTTTTAGCATAAAAGCCTCCTCATTCAATCTGTCTGTCTGCCGAGTCTGCATTTAGGTCCTCCACCTGTCTGCTGTTATCACTTTTAACAGTACGAATTGGCCAGTATGGACCCAGCAGATCTGCTCAGCCTGTTGTATACTTGGGAGGATTTTGGTGTGTCGGAGGACACTTTAAGAGCCAGGCTTCTTTAAGCTCCTCACTGCTACCTGGAAGCGGAACCCTGACTTTGCCCAAGAAGTGGCTTTCTTCAGGTGGAAATTCCAGTTGAATTCAATTCCTCCCAAGCCCATCTTTTTCCGCTACCCAGCTTGTCAGATTCTCCGCTCTCCCGTGCCACTGCTGATGCCCAGCCAGATCCTGAACCATCAGCCTTCCCTGCCGATGCCCAGCCTGTTCTTGAGCCGTCGGTCCCCTTTGCCGACACTTAGCCTGTTCCTGAGCCGTCGGCTGCCTTTGCCTTTGCTGATGCCCAGCCTATTCCTGAGCCACCGGCCACCTTTGCTGATGCCCAGCCTGTTCCTGAGCCATTGGCCACCTTTGCTGACGCCCAGTCTATTCCCGAGCTGACGTCCGCCTTTGCAGATGTCCCAGCCTGTACTCACCTTTGCCGACATCCAACCCGTTACTGAGTAGTCGGCCACCCTTGCTTATGCCCTACCAGATCATCAGTGGTCGGCCTCGCCTGCCAGACCTTCAGCAGTTGGCCATTTCTGCCGACCTCCTGCCTCTTGGCTGCCCTTCTAAGTGGCTTTATCCATGCCTTGGTCCTCAAGTTCTCTGCCCTGACCATCTCAGCCAATCTCCAGAGTGACCCCATCCATCTGTCCTGTCTACCAGTCATGGTTTCAAGCCCCCTGGCAATCCACCTGAGGATTGCTCTGCCCCTGTCCTGTCCTCAGGCAAACAGCTTGAATTCTCCTGCCCCATTCTTCTCCAGTGGTCAAGTCATCCATAGTCTTGGTTCTGCTCCCTGAATCCTGAATCCTGCCACCAGACCCCCTCCACTTCCCCTTGTCAGTTTGACCTCCCTGCCCTGATCAGCCTGAAGGGACATCTGGGAGCTGTCCCCTGTTTTTGGTTTTGGGTTTTTTTTGGAGGGGGGGCTACTGTCACAATTACTGCTTAGGCCATGTGTGATTCCCTTGCCCTTTCTGTCTTTGCCCCTGCCTTCAGCACTCTCTACTCTAGTCTTTGCCATTTCTCCACCTGTCTATCAGACGCTCTCGACTTCTTTCCTGTCTACCACATCCACCTGTGCACCTGCTGCCCATTCCCTCAACAATTCCTCAGTACTGCCCTCCATTCAGGACTTGCACATCTCTAGACTCAGGAAACGGGTAGGCAACATCACTGCAGACCCATCAAAACCTGTTCCAACTCTTCCCCTCTAGCAGGCACTACAGGGCACTGTACCCAAAAAAAAACAACCAGATATAAAAACAGTTTCTTTCCACAGGCTGTCATTCAAATAAACACTTAACGCTGTCAATAAATCCAACCATTTTGTATCTATTGTACATATACTGGTACACTGTCATGTCCATCTACTTCAAGCATGTATGGAAGTAGCCTGCTAACATCTATTTCAGCATCTCTGATACATTATTTGCACCTTATCACCTGTTGTTGTTGATCTATGTTAGGTACACAGAGAGCCACGAAACCGGAGTCAGATTCCAAGTATGTGCAAACCTACATGGCCAATAAACATGATTCTGATCACCTCCGCAGCAAAGCTGCTATTCTGATGCCCCTGTTTTCCTGTGCCTGAAGCTTCTGTTCTTGCCTGATCCTGTGGTTTAGACCTTCAGCCTGTTTTTGACCTGCCTACCTTTTCCCTTTTTGGACTTTGTTTGACTCTTTCAGATTCATTCTCCACAGACTTACTGTTATTTGTGTTTTGACTATCAAAGCCTCCTCATTCAACCTGTCTGCATTTGCTCCATTCTAATTCGAAGTTCATAAAATTGTGTAACTTTACTTTAATGCAGCCTTTAAGGCCGGGGGATGACAACATTTAAATGATACAATAACCGAGATATCTAATCTTATACCACAAAATAAATATTACATTGATTACTAAGCTATACTTTTGACCACCAGACCTTGAGCCTTGGTTATGTTGTACACACATGAGATGCATGCCCAGGGACAGGCAGGGTTACGATAAAAAAATACATCCACAAATGTTAGCCGTTTTGGCTTTGACATATTTGGCTGTCTCCCCTTTCAATGGTAAATAGCAAGAGTTAATGATTTTATGTGTATCAGGCATGGCGAGAAAGCAACACCACTGTCTCGTTTCTGTGCCCTGTAAGTATCGGGTGGGTCTGATTCCAAATCTGGAAAGATTTGGAATAGGCTCTGCATGCAGCGTGGAGGAAGTCAAAAAAAAAAGAAGGTTGAAAGCATTAGAGGGGGGAGAAAGTTGAGCCAAAGTTTGGCAGAGAACGAGAGGGACAAGGAAAGAGAGAAAGACTGGGGGAAGAAACAGCATTGCAGATGACATCAGTGCACATGTGACTTTCTTTGTTTTCTCTCTCAAAAGAGCACAGCAAAATGATTAGAGATGTTGTTGTGAAGAGGGACCATGAAAGCATTCAAAAGCACTGATAATTAGATTACTTTGTACTTCCCCTGAATTGATACAGCGGCAGTCAATAATTGCTATGAGCTGTGTCTGAGTGATGTTAGCAGTTGTGTTGTGCTTGAGTGTGTCGAACGTACTCGTCTTAAGAAAAAAAGGGTTAGGACATCACTGTGCACACTGCACCACTGCAGACTGGGTGAACGCAGACAGATGGTGTGATACCGCTGAGGTATTGTCAAGCTCACCAGGAAAAGAACGTGTTTGTGTACCTATGGGAGTGTGTGTTGTGTGTGTGTGTGTGTGTGTGTGTGTGTGTGTGTGTGTGTGTGTGTGTGTGTGTGTGTGTGTGTGTGTGTGTGTGTGTGTGTGTCTTTGTCAGGTCCAGCATCATCAAAAAGAGGTAATGCATGACTTACTGCATGCTCATGCACCCCCTACCTTTTCATCAAATAAATAATTAAATGCAGCATACTTTTTTTGTGTAATTGAGTACTTTATCACATCAGCTTCCCCTGTTGTCAAACAGTTGCCCTTAGTTAATGAATAACGGTGTCATCATTAATTTGACGATTTGTTTCAAGACCTGATGGGGGGGGGGGGCGCCCTCTTACTAAAAATTTGACCAAAAACGATTCAGCCGTTGGACAAATCAATGCATTGCAAAGCCAATGCCATTATAATCCAGACAGAAATATTTCTGGGTATAAAAACCACATCTTACAATATGCACTTTATCTATGCTCTTTATGGTGCTCCGTCAGCAGTCTGAAGTGGATGTGAAGAAAAGGACGTGCGCAGGGGCGATTCTAGGATCAGAGCTTTAGGGGTGCTGAGCACCCCCAAAAATGGGCTAGAAACGCCTATGGACGTGCGTGTACACGCACTGGGATGGGTGGAAGTTGTCACAGAAAGTTGAACCAGTTCATCTGGACACGGTGATTACTGAGAGAAACGTTTCGTCGCTCATCTAGGTGACCTCTTCCGTCTCAGCTGACTGCAGGCGTCCCCACCCTTATAAACAACACAGTGGCATAACGACCCAAACCAGCGATCGGTTTCATATGCAAATTGCCGTGACCATTAACTAGAGTTACAATGGCCATGTGTACTATTCACAGAGGATTGGGTAATAGCTTCAATCACAGCATAGTAAGATGGTGACAGACGTACCCCCCCCCCTTCGGTTCAGGGATGCTCGTTCCCTCGTCACATAGATGGCCTGTTTGACTCCCCGTTCAAACCAGCGTTCCTCCCTATCAAGGATGTGCACATCCTCATCCTCTTGGCCAGCGTCTGTTTGGTTTTCCCCAATGTCACGGCGATCCTCCTGGCACTTCTGGGCGACACGGTGGCGCAGTGGTCAGTGCTGTCACCTCGCAGCAGGAAGGTCCTGGGTTCGAGCCCCGGGGTTGTACAACCTTTGGGGGGAGGGGGTCGTCCTCTGTGTGGAGTTTGCATGTTCTCCCCCGTGTCTGCGGTGGGTTGTTTCCGGTTTCCCCCACCATCAAAAAGACACGTGTTAGGGTTAATACTCCTGTCTGTGCCCCAGACCGAGGCAGGGCAGGGCGGGACGAACGAACTGGAGCTGGTCCCCGGGCGCTGCTCCTAGCTACACAGCTAATGTGGAGCGCGGTTTCCCCACGGGGATCAGTAAAGTAGCTCACAATCAAAGAAGAAAAAAAAATCAAACAACTTAACAGCGTGCACTGTTTGTGCCGGGGGGGACTCGATCCTTGGGGCGGACAAATTTCCGTTTTGGGGTTTGAAAGCAACTGAGACGCGATGTTTGGAAAATACGCGTCTCAACTGTTCCGACGCTCCCGCCACATACGGGATCACCGCTGGTTTACGCTTACACACACAGCTGCTGTCCCTCTCCTCCCCGGGAGAGGGTCAAACTCACGCCTATACGGACCAGGGAGAGGGTCAAACGGACCAGGCCTATACGGAGCAAGGAGAGGGTCAATCTGACCGGGCCTATACGGACCAGGGAGAGGGTCAAACTCACGCCTATACGGACCAGGGAGAGGGTCAAACTCACGCCTATACGGACCAGGGAGAGGGTCAAACTCACGCCTATACGGACCGGGGAGAGGGTCAAACGGACCGGGCCTATACGGACCAGGGAGAGGGTCAAACTCACGCCTATACGGACCAGGGAGAGGGTCAAACTCACGCCTATACGGACCAGGGAGAGGGTCAAACTCACGCCTATACGGACCAGGGAGAGGGTCAAACTCACGCCTATACACTCAGGGAGAGGGTCATACTCACGCCTATACGGACCAGGGAGAGGGTCAAACTCACGCCTATACGGACCGGGGAGAGGGTCAAACTCACGCCTATACGGACCGGGGAGAGGGTCAAACTCACGCCTATACAGACCAGGGAGAGGGTCAAACTCACGCCTATACGGACCAGGGAGAGGGTCAAACTCACGCCTATACGGACCAGGGAGAGGGTCAAACTCACGCCTATACACTCAGGGAGAGGGTCAAACTCACGCCTATACGGACCAGGGAGAGGGTCAAACTCACGCCTATACGGACCAGGGAGAGGGTCAAACTCACGCCTATAAGGACCAGGGAGAGGGTCAAACTCACGCCTATACGGACCAGGGAGAGGGTCAAACTCACGCCTATACGGACCGGGGAGAGGGTCAAACTCACGCCTATAAGGACCAGGGAGAGGGTCAAACTCACGCCTATGCGGACCAGGGAGAGGGTCAAACTCACGCCTATACGGACCGGGGAGAGGGTCAAACTCACGCCTATACGGACCAGGGAGAGGGTCAAACTCACGCCTATGCGGACCGGGGAGAGGGTCAAACTCACGCCTATACGGACCAGGGAGAGGGTCAAACTCACGCCTATACGGACCAGGGAGAGGGTCAAACTCACGCCTATGCGGACCGGGGAGAGGGTCAAACTCACGCCTATAAGGACCAGGGAGAGGGTCAAACTCACGCCTATATGGACCGGGGAGAGGGTCAAACTCACGCCAATGCGGACCGGGGAGAGGGTCAAACTCACGCCTATACGGACCAGGGAGAGGGTCAAACTCACGCCTATAAGGACCAGGGAGAGGGTCAAACTCACGCCTATACGGACCAGGGAGAGGGTCAAACTCACGCCTATACGGACCGGGGAGAGGGTCAAACTCACGCCTATACGGACCAGGGAGAGGGTCAAACTCACGCCTATGCGGACCGGGGAGAGGGTCAAACTCACGCCTATACGGACCAGGGAGAGGGTCAAACTCACGCCTATGCGGACCGGGGAGAGGGTCAAACTCACGCCTATACGGACCAGGGAGAGGGTCAAACTCACGCCTATACGGACCAGGGAGAGGGTCAAACTCACGCCTACAAGGACCAGGGAGAGGGTCAAACTCACGCCTATATGGACCGGGGAGAGGGTCAAACTCACGCCTATGCGGACCGGGGAGAGGGTCAAACTCACGCCTATACGGACCAGGGAGAGGGTCAAACTCACGCCTATGCGGACCGGGGAGAGGGTCAAACTCACGCCTATAAGGACCAGGGAGAGGGTCAAACTCACGCCTATGCGGACCGGGGAGAGGGTCAAACTCACGCCTATACGGACCGGGGAGAGGGTCAAACTCACGCCTATGCGGACCTGGGAGAGGGTCAAACTCACGCCTATGCGGACCGGGGAGAGGGTCAAACTCACGCCTATACGGACCAGGGAGAGGGTCAAACTCACGCCTATGCGGACCTGGGAGAGGGTCAAACTCACGCCTATATGGACCAGGGAGAGGGTCAATGCCGCAAAGCCTGTGCCTCGTATACTTGTTAAAACTCTCATTCATTCCCAGCGGCTAAATGTTAACACATAACATGTTGTGTTATCAGACAGGCAAAAGCTCTTACATGTGAGCATGTCATGTCACATGTTAATATGTGTACACTAATTAACATGTTAGAATACATGTGTACACGTTATCTTACTCGTCCACATTTAATTTTGACCCTTTTCACCCACCATACACACACACACACACATGCATAGTTGCCGACACACTTGTATGTGTTTGCACATGCAGATGCATGTATTTACATACACACTAATACACAGTCACTAACACACAAAAACGCACAAAAAGACACTCAAACTGTTAGGAAAAATCCATAATAATTTTTTTTACTGGGATGTGTGCTCCACTGTACAATAATACATCTCCAGGAGCCTTGCCTTTTTTTAAAGTTTTTAAAACTTTTTCTTGTTAACTTTTCCAAGTTTATAAAGTGCTCCACGCGGTCAGCGGTGATAAAGGTTCTGCAGAGTTCTAAGACGTGTTGTTATTCCATCTCCAGCGCTGCTGTGAGTCATTCTAGCATGTCAACAGCTGCCGTGTCAGATGTTCACCATTCCAGCTGTGTTCCCTCCTCAAAGCCTGCAGCAGTGTCTCTTGCACCCAGCCATTTAACTGCACAGTGCTCACAGAGCCCTTATCCGGACACATGCACATACAGTACTCGCACCACCGTCACTTACTCTGTCATGAATCAATTTATTCTTCATCATGTGTCTGGGGAGTGAAGAGAGGACCGATTTTACAAATGCACTAACAGACGGACCCCGACACCCACATGCAGACTACAGCTGCATGCCCAATGGAGAAGAAGAAAAAAGTATTCACGTTGCAATATTGATAACTGCTATTTCCAAATTGCAAATATTTGTCATTTTTGCTTGTAGGGAAGGGCGACTCAGACAGCTCTCTGACCGGGTGTTCTGGTTCTGGTGCTGTGTATGACCCCTGGCCTGCAGGTCAAGTTGAAATTTGGGGAAAATGTTTCAGTTTGTACATTCCTAAAGCTCCTAAAGGACTCTTAGTGGCGTGTTATGAGTGAAAACACACACAGTCAGTCAGTCACAGTCACACATAACCGTTGAGTTCTTGGAAAGATCACACTCTGATCCTTTTCCCACAATCAGCAGAGCAACAAAAGGTAGACAAAATTAAAGATTAAAAGGGAGCGAGGAGGGGGAGAAAAACAGTGTTGCTACATATGTGCATAAATGAGAATGAGCGAGCGAGTGAGCGAGAGACAGACAGACAGACAGACAGACAGACAGACAGACAGACAGACAGACAGACAGACAGACAGACAGACAGACAGACAGTCAGAGAGAGACAGACAGACAGAGAGAGAGGGAGAGAGCATTTTATAAATTTTAAAACAAGACTTTATTTAACAGAAAAAATTATCAAAAAAACAGACTTGAAGTCTTTCTAAACATATAAACAATATTTGTCAAATTACAAACACTCAACATGTATCTTTTAACTATCCCAAAAACCATCATTCAACAACAACTCAAGGCATAAAAAACAGGGAAGACCCCTTTTATCCGAGCTCTGCAGCAAAGACCAGCTCATCCTTCATGGTGGAACACAGCAGCCCTTCATAACCCCACAACGCTGTGAATGTGTCCACATCTTTCACTGCTTTGTAATAATCTAAATCTACTCTTATCCTGGCCTTGACTCTTATCCTGGCCTCTAGAGAAAGAGAGAGAGAGAGAGAGAGAGAGAGAGAGAGAGAGAGGGAGCGAGAGGGAGAGTGAGAGAGAGAGAGTGAGAGAGAGAGAGAGAGAGAGAGAGAGAGGGAGCGAGAGGGGGGGAGAGGGAGAGCAAGAGAGGTCGGGAGGTCCCCCTCCCAGTTTCTGATGCCTGCTGCTCTATGTACAGTTCTCATTCATCCAAAGTCTGGCCTCCTCCAATCACAGAGCCGTGTTCCTGTATGCTATGCACAGGGCCTCTCAGCAGCATGGGGTTAGGGGCCTCCGCATGTCTATGTCAAGCCCCAGGGCCACATCCACGGGTTAACAAAGCTAGCAACAAAATCAACATAGGTGCTCTGGTGCTCCGACTCAGAATAACCCAGCACAATAAACGTACAGTAGTTAGCAAGTGGTGAAATCAGAGCTGCGGGGTAATAATGACATTGGGAGTTTGACAACACACACACACACACACACACACACACGGTACAAGGACAACAGCACAAGACAACAAGACTTCAGGCACATGACACGAGAGGCCAGAATGATGAATGAGACTCTGTATCTCTGTGTGGAACAACTATATACAAATAAACAGAGCTGTAAATGTCAAAATTTGCAGATCCTCTTACGCCGAGGCTCCATTCAGTCAAGTCTTTTCTACTAATGCGTCTCGTGCTTAGCCGAAGCTCACATGGGCCCCGATCCATTCCACCCATTCAGACATGTTGTGTTTGTGGCTTGAGCAACAGGGCCATTTCTCTGCACCGCGTCCACCTACTCTCAGACCGCCTTCGCCCCACATGCAGCGACCTTTCCCCCTCCCCCTTTACTGCCCCATTCTCCATGGCCAGCTCCCATGCTACTCTTCCCTGGTCATGTGATGTGAGCGGACAGCATTGTGGAATGGAAGGAATGTGATCGCATGTCACGTTACCGAATGAGCACCGCCGGGGAGAGACCGCAGCTTCAGACGTATACAGGGGTGCGCACATCAGCCAAGCATGCATTAATGCAACACACACACACACACACACACACACACACACACACACACACAAGCATACAGCCATGCAAAGCTGCAACAGCAGGTTTCACAACTTGCAGGACACCCGGTGTTACTGTGACAGCCAGCTAAGTGCTTTCCTCCCTCTGAGCTTTTGACAAGCTTATCACACAAATTATTGATCCAGCGTGATTGATCAGTATTTAAGTGTTTACTTGTTGCAGGGCCACCGACGCCACCACAAAAATCCCCGGGGCAAGGGCTAGGAAATGTCCATTTTAGTCTTATATCTTTAATTTCCTGAGGTAAAGGTGTCTTATTGTACGGTTGTTTTCTTTGCTTAAAGACCCTGATGACTTCAACCTTAATGTTCCTCTACTAATTAATACTAGAATGAATACGCTGCGGGTCTGCCCATATCTTTTAGAGTATATTCCTACTGGGGAGACAAGCTTACAGGACAGACAGGATGAGCTCTGACTGGCACTTCCGTTTTACCCTGACTTGGATATAAACAAACAAACTCACCAAAGTCAAACACAAAGCTCGCAAAGGGTAAAGATCAGGAAATCTTTGAGGCCATGAATTTTGCAAACCAGGAGACACCAAAAAGAAAAACTAATCTGTGCAATAACGTAAACATATACAGAGAGCAAATGATTAATTGAAATGGATTTAAAAGCAGACCTGAGAGAAAATAGAGGACTTTCAGTTTTAACAAGGTCAAGACCCCCCCCCCCCAAACTATCACTATGAAACTGCTTATTTGATTTAGTTCAATTTAAAGAATCAACATGTTCACAAACAAAGATCCAAAACACCCTCGCTTGGACAACGTGAGCCTGTTTGCAAGGTGTATATGTACAACACCATGTATTGTACATTTAAACACACATGTTTAATTTACCACTGATGTGTATGAGCAGTTTTCCACTGGCACTGCTTTGTAGCAAATACTTGTACAAAGTGAATGAGAACTGTGCATATAGCAGCAGCCAGGCATCAGGAACTGAGAGGAGGACCCCCCCCCCCTCTCTCTCTTTTGGGATCATAAAAGCTGGCTCATAGAAATTATAATTTAGAAAATAGATCCCCAGAAATTTGGGCTGAGACACATTTTAAACAATGCTAATGACTCCATCTCGGAGCAAAGTGATTTGCAGAATAATATTTGCATGAATATATCATTTACAATAAAACTCATTAAGGGAATGATAATGCAAGAGGAGTAGCCCATAAAGGAGGACCTGCTTACAAAAGGCACGGGTGCAGAATATCTCTCAGCGAACAAATATGCATTAGTGCATAGCTAAGATGGGGAGGGTTGGAAGCGGAAAAGCCTATAGTAGGCTATTGAGAGATTATGTCAGGACCAGGGGGTCCATGAGGGAATACAGAGAATTATGACATCACCCTACCTCTAATCACGTAGTATAATGAATGCTTAGGTACTTGTCTTGGTGGCTTCCATGAAGAGATGTTGACAAGCTACAGTAGAGTTTTGCTATACAGACTTAAACAAATGACACATAGACAATGGGACCTGACTGGAGAAGTAAAGGGACACTCATTGAGACGCAAACATTAGGCAGCACCAGGCAGGGGGGCAGCTGGAAAATAACTGGTGCCATACACCTGAAAACTGATGCTGAAATCGCAGGTGCATAACACTGGACCGGTCCAGAGTAGAGTAACATCTTAGGATAAGCATCAAAATATAAGGTACCTATATCATACTGTGCAAAGAAGAAGGCAGTGTTTGAAGCCTGCCATTAATGAATGCAGAGCACATTAACACAAAATTCACCACTAACTTGAAGGGGCATTTGCGGGAGTCATTTGCAGTTAATCAAACAATTAATTAAGAAAATTGAAATTAACTGAACAGAGAACATGACTCACGAATGACATGTCCAGCAAAAAAACAGTCCTTTGTCTATTCATAATGGCTCAAAACTGATATTGAAACATGTCTAATGTTGCCGCTGTCCCCTCCGATCTCAGATCGTCCTACTGGAAGTATTCAGGCAACTTAACTTTAAGTAAATCAAAGATACGTTGAGTGCACATTTACTTGTTTAAATTTGTATAAAATGACTGATCTTCCTCTCAGGCAATACGAATCATTAATGCAAATTCTTACATATCTTTACATCTGTTTTATTTAACCTGTGAAATAGACTTTGCCCAGGGGCACACTGGAAATGTGCGAGGAATAAATGGTTGACTTTACTGAATGCTCAGACACTATATCTTTTTTACTAATAAAAAAACCCCCCCAATAAACATTGCCCTCTTGTAACTATGGCGCAGTTTTCGACGAGTTTAACATGAATATTATTTCACAATAGCCAAACTGAAACGACCTTGTCTGACCCGAACAATTGTAAAGACATGTCAATGTTATGAAAAAATAAATGAGTTTGAGCAATTTATACATACATATACTAGTATGCACTCTTTTCGCTGCTGAAATGCAGAGGGGCTTGCTAGCTAGTATGTTAGTGAACAAATCATGTTCATACTACTAGCCTCATAATGTCACAACCGAATATAGAAAATAAGATATCAAGTTAAGCCAGGGGTCGGGAATCTGACCCTATCGCTGTAAATGGAAGCAAATTAGCGTCAGTTAAAGAAAAAAAAGAAAAAAGGAAATGGAATGAACAAGACTGTGATCGGTATGTAGTGTAGTGTTTCAAAAAGTCTCCAAATGACCTGCAGTTTGTGTGACACTGCACTGACAGCAACTGGAAATGCATGCAGTTTCTTCACTCTTTCACATGGAAACTGCTTTTGCTTCATCAGTGATAGCACATATATATAATTTTATGGGCTAACATTAAAGCCACTAATGATGAGATAAAGTAACATTTTATTCATTTAGGTGATGAAGTGCTGTAGGAGCAGAGATATTTCTTTTGTTCTTTTTTGCTTGTCCATTAAAAACTAGGCAGCATGCTTGTACAAACACACACAGAGACACTCACACTTTCTCAGCATTCATTTGATCGCGATGGGCTCACTGAAGTTGACATATTTTCATTTGATCTTTGGAATGGGAAAAAAAAGCTCTTTGTTTGTGGATCTGATGCAGCGATGCCCCTTGACCTCAAATCCTCTCCACCAACTCTCCCGTCAATTCGTCCCTGTCCCAGTGCAACGCCCAGCCCCCACTCACCAGCTTTAGTTCCCACAATAACCCCACAACCACCACCACCCACAACATTCCTGTTCCACTTTCTGAACCTTACATAAAACACACACACACAGACCCATACACGCACATACACACACTCGCACAGTCAGATGGTCACCCTCATTGTCTGGCTTTGATTGATAACCTTTATGGTAAGTTAATAATAGGTAAATAATAACAGGTGATACTACATGAAAACATCTTTTTTTTTAATCTGATGCTCAGTTCCACTTCAACTATCAACAACTAAGGAATTACTTAAGATGTGGATATTCTTTTACAGCAAAGTTCAGAGAAAAAGTTTTATCAACTCAAATAATGTATTGTTATATTTTGATTTGATACTGCAGGGTGACAGTTGTTGGATACAAGGTGTCCTTTCACCCAGTAAAACTGGTACAAACAGGCATGGCCTTGTGCTTTTAAGGTACAAACTGAATGACTATGTGTAGTGCCAAATTGCAGTAATTAAAATGTCAAAGCAAATCTTAGCTCATTGTAGAAACTTATTTCAATGTACCTCTCATCATAGCCAAATATCAGCTTTGTAACAACATACATTATTTTAGCTTTTATTTGAAAAGCTTGAGCAGACACAAATATAGGCTAACACTCACACAGACATACAGGATAACATCAACATAAAATATACACGTTGAAATCAATTCTGGAACTAACTGGTAACCAATGGAGGCTTTTAAGGTCTGGAGTGATGTGATAAAGATGTCAAGTGTAAATACATACACATATATGAGCTGCTATGTTCTGACCACATGTTAATTGTCTGATGGATTGTAATGAAGAACAAGAGAAAAGTGGATATAATCATCCAATTTCATTGAAATGAAGGCATGCAATGTTATTTCTGAGTCAGACAGACAGAAAATGTCTTATTATATACTTACAAGGAAACAGAACATTTCTCTTTTATTTATATAAATATGCCCCCTGAATGTCAGATTGCATCTATGATCACCCCAGGATTTCTGACCTGAGCATTGCTCTTCGAAGTTAGGCTCAACAAATGCAGGGGTTTTCTGTCTATGTGTTCTTAGTCCTTCAGTGTTGCATTTCAGTGTTATCACTTCTGACTTAGAAAAAATGTTTCAGACATTCCTGAATTTATATCCTCAATACACTGAGTCCATAAGATTCAGATACTAAGAGATAAGGAGATGTAAAGTTGCACCCTGATAATATTACTGAGAGGAAGCATATCAATATTAAACAATAGGGATCCAAGAATAGACCCCTGTGGGACGCCACAAATATCATTTTTAGAGCAGAATACCAAATCCACTTTTAAGCCATTATGGGAATGGTGCACTACTTTGAGATGAACAGGTGGTTACATGTTAATGGAAGGAGACCACTTTCCTAATCAAGGGCAACATATTTAATGAATTGAAAGCAAATTCAGCCGGAAAGTTTCACAATATGGTTCGAGATATGGACACTCAAACCCATGGGTAGTGGAAAGCTCAGTATAGAAATTGGTGTATTCTAGAAGTGGGCATAACCTACCTCCTACGATTCCATGCTGGGCCCCTATTTTTACTGAACATAGAGATCCAATTGGTAAATTTGAATACATTAGCTGCCCAGTGATAATGGGTAAGACTGAGTAAGCCTAAACAACTTACCAATTTGGGATTCTCTTAAGTAGACTTTCTGCATCCTTGGGCTGGGTTTATCTACTACTACTTTCGGCTGCTCCCGTTAGGGGTCGCCACAGCGGATCATCCGTTTCCATTTCTTCCTGTCTTCTGCGTCTTCCTCTGTCACACCAGCCACCTGCATGTCTTCCCTCACCACATCCATAAACCTCCTCTTTGGCCTTCCTCTTCTCCTCTTCCCTGGCAGCTCCATATTCAGCATCCTTCTCCCAATATACTCAGCATCTCTCCTCCACACATGTCCAAGCCATCTCAATCTTGCCTCTCTTGCTTTGTCTCCAAACCGTCCAACCTGAGCGGTCCCTCTAATATAATCGTTCCTAATCCTGTCCTTCTTCGTTACTCCCAGTGAAAATCTTAGCATCTTCAACTCTGCCACCTCCAGCTCCGCCTCCTGTCTTTTCGTCAGTGCCACTGTCTCCAAACCATATAACATAGCTGGTCTCACAACCATCTTGTAAACCTTCCCTTTAACTCTTGCTGGTACCCTTCTGTCGCAAATCACTCCTGACACACTTCTCCACCCACTCCAACCTGCCTGCACTCTCTTTTTCACCTCTCTACTGCACTCCCCGTTACTTTGGACAGTTGACCCCAAGTATTTAAACTCAGATGTCTTTGTCACCTCCACTCCTTGCATCCTGACCATTCCACTGTCCTCTCTCTCATTCACGCATAGGTATTCCGTCTTGCTCCTACTGACTTTCATTCCTCTTCTCTCTAGTGCATACCTCCACCTCTCCAGGCTCTCCTCAACCTGCACCCTACTCTCACTACAGATCACAATGTCATCCGCGAACATCATCGTCCATGGAGACTCCTGCCTGATCTTGTCCGTCAACCTGTCCATCACCATTGCAAACAAGAAAGGGCTAAGAGCCGATCCTTGATGTAATCCCACCTCCACCTTGAACCCATCCGTCATTCCAACCGCACACCTCACCATTGTCACACTTCCCTCATACGTATCCTGCACCACTCCTACATACTTCTCTGCAACTCCTGACTTCCTCATACAATACCACACCTCCTCTCTCGGTACTCTGTCATAAGCTTTCTCTAAATCTACAAAGACACAATGCAACTCTTTCTGGCCTTCTCTATACTTCTCAATCAACATTCTCAAAGCAAACATCGCATCTGTGGTGCTCTTTCGTGGCATGAAACCATACTGCTGCTCGCTGATCGTCACCTCTCCTCTTAACCTAGCTTCTATTACTCTTTCCCAAATCTTCATGCTGTGGCTGATCAACTTTATACCTCTGTAGTTGTTACAGTTCTGCACGTCGCCCTTGTTCTTGAAAATCGGTACCAGTATGCTTCTTCTCCACTCCTCAGGCATCCTCTCACTTTCCAGGATTGTGTTAAACAATCTAGTTAGAAACTCCACTGCCATCTCTCCTAAACATCTCCATGCCTCCACAGGTATGTCATCAGGACCAACTGCCTTTCCATTCTTCATCCTCTTCATAGCTGCCCTCACTTCCTCCTTGCTAATCCGCTGAACTTCCTGATTCACTATCCCTACATCATCCAACCTTCTCTCTCTCTCATTTTCTTCATTCATCAGCCCCTCAAAGTATTCCTTCCACCTTCTTAGCACACTCTCCTCGCTTGTCAGCACTTTTCCATCTCTATCCTTGATCGCCCTAACTTGCTGCACATCCTTTGCAGCTTGGTCCCTCTGTCTAGCCAATCGGTACAAGTCCTTTTCTCCTTCCTTAGTGTCTAATCTGTCATACAACTCACCATACGCATTTTCCTTTGCCTTTGCCACCTCTCTCTTTGCTTTACGCTGCATCTCCTTGTACTCCTGTCTACTTTCTTCATCTCTCATACTTCATACTCATCACTCTGTCTGACACTCTCTTCACCTCCAGCACGCTCTTGACATACTCTTCCTTCAGAATTACCCCTACCCCATTTCTCCTCCCATTCACACCATGGTAGAAGAGTTTGAACCCACCTCCGATACTCCTGGCCTTACTCCCCTTCCACCTGGTCTCTTGCACACACAGTATGCCTACCTTTCTTCTTTCCATCATGTCAGCCAGCTCTAATCAGCTGTCAATCAGCAGTTGACATTGACATGTATTTTTCAATTGAAGCCTGAAAAACTGAGAGAAAAAAAACCCCGAATATCTCTATGTTAGAAAAAAATTCAGTTCTCTTCACCAAACACATTTTGTATGATCATTTTATACACGGATATGGGAGCCTTAATGCACGGGCTTAAGTCCCCGGGCCCCGGGCTCTGACCAAGGACCAAGGACCTCACGAGACACGTTTTCCCAAGTGGGTTGTCAGAGCCCGCTTGGTGATGTGCTTTTACACGGCTGAGTCCAATCAGCAGGTGGTTTTTTGGGGCTTTTTTTTTGGTGCAATTTTCGTCCTTTTTATTCTGCTAATGATAATGGTCTGCGTCCTTGGAAATTCAACTCGGTAAATAATAACCTGCGAAGCGCAATTCAAAGCAAGTACAAATAGGAACTGGCAGATGGAGTTGGGTCATATGCATGTTCTTGTTGCACTGATTTCAGACAAGTTTCATAAAACAGGGCAATGACTAAATGACAATTAAGACATCTTTAGTGGTTGCTGTCCGATCGATTGGTGCTGAAAAACAACATAAATTCATAAATCATAAGAGAACTAGAACTCAAAACTGTATGTGCAGTTGTGCACCCTGATCATTTAATAGCATAGCACCTGTTTGTTCATTTGGAGGCTGCAAGCGGAGGCGTTCCTCTCTGGCACAATCAGATTTTTCTTTTCTTTTTTTTGTCACATCGTGTCAGGCAGCAGTTCAGCCTGTCTTTGCAGCGTATTGCTTAGAAAAGATCTCAAGGTGATTTATTTTGTTTAATTGAAGAAGAGTAGCCTATAGGCTTTATTGTTTCAGAAATTAGATTTTCACATTAATACACGGGCAAATTGGCAGTGTTAGAATCTTTCGTTTGCAAAGATGACAAATTACTTCATTTAGGTCCTTCCACATACCGGTTCCATCCCAAATAGGGGATTTTGTATTAAGGCGCCTATGTACACGGACTGTTGATAATGCCTTCTGCAACTGCTGTGCTCGAGTTCATCTCAAAGGTGCTCAGTGGGACTGATATCTGAGACTGTAGGGCCAGGTCATTAATGTAATTTCATCTGAATGTTCCTTGAGGCATTACATGATGATTCTTGCATGATAAGAAGGAGCAAGATCTTCTTGAAAATACTCAACTCTTTGGGGGTACATGATGGCCATGAATGGATGAATCTGCTGTGCTATGATGCTAAGGTATAATCTAGTATCAAGGCATCAATCTACATGTATTAATGGCCCCAGTGTATGCTAGCTGAGTGCCCCCCCCCCAATCTATTACACCTCCACCTCTGGATGATGGGCCATGATCGCCTCATGTTGTTCACGCCATACCCCGAGTCTACCATCATCGTGGTAGTGTTGGAACCACGATCCATCAGACCAGACAGCCTTTTTCCAGTGATCAACAGTCAAGCGATGTTTCTTAGCCCGCTGCAAATGCCTGAGTGTCTAGTGCTATTATCCATTCATTGTACACCTTTGAGATTGCTGCCTTCAGAAAGCCCAGCAACCCTTCAGTCTTGGCAATGCTTCAATCCCGCTCTCTAGCACCCACAATCATGCCTTTTTCAAATTTGGTTACATCATGCTTTAAACCCATTCTCTATTACCCTTTCAGCAAGTGGGAAAATGGAGTTGCTGTTGCATGCACCTACCTATTTGTGTAGTAACACATATGCAAAGGGAAGGGAGGGCCCACTTCTGCAGGGGCATTGTTTCTATTTTTGTTTATGTATAACACAACATGCCATTATGGCTATTCAGGGTTAGCACGGTGTTAACACGCTCGACCTTACATGCGCTACCTTGTCATGACTATTAGCTCCATGGTTATCCATTTTATTTATTTGTAAATCCTTTTAAAATGATTAAAAAAAAGTCCTGGTAAAAATACCTTGAAAGCTATCCCAACAGATATGACATATTCTATTTGTGCATGTCAGACACAATTTGCAACACTTCTCATGAAACACACCCACTTCTACCAACTGACGCATAACTCATGGCTTGTTCTGTGTAAACTCAACACTAGCCTACTCCACAGTAGGCAGCAGAAGGAGACTCATTGAGGTCCTTGATATTAGCGAGTGCTAAAAATGCACAAAAGAATGCCTGAGTATACACCAAATGAGCAACACACACACACACACAAATTGCTTTCCTACAATTCATCTTCTTTTGAGGTCAGTCTAGTGCCACATTGTCCTCAAGAGGCCATTTGAATTTGAAATGACAATTTGAATGCAACCTTGCAAAAATCACAAAAGAGGATATGATGAAGATGATATGGAGATGATAATCAAATAGACTAATGACAAAAGTTTTCCTCCTGTCCTAGACACACACACATACATACACTCACTCTCTCTCTCTCTCTCTCTCTCTCTCTCTCTCTCTCTCTCTCTCTCTCTCTCTCTCTCTCTCTCTCTCTCTCTCTCTCTCTCTCTCTCTCTCTCTCTCTCTCTCTCAAAATCAGATTCAAATTTATTGCCAAGTAGTTCAAGAAGATAGGAATTGTTCTTGGTATGTTGGTGCAAGAGGGAAAATTAATGGTATATAGTAAAGATAAAAGTTAAAAGAATGGTAAAATATCTGTACAAGATAAAATAAAAAATAAATAAAAATAAGGTGCAATAAGGTGCAATAATGGGGAAACACTAGGAATATGACAAGTACTCTACAAAATGTTAAATGAGAATTTTAAATAATAATTTATCTACAGAATAAAGTCATTGGTGGAATAAGAATTATTTACAGAGTAGTGCGGGCTTTATGCAGAAGTGTCCATGTACAAAGGGCACAAAAGGGCAGATGGATATAGATATTTATATTGCACTGTTTGTGCATGTGAGCGTGTGTGCATGTGTGTAAGTGTGTGTCATGTTTTGGTGTGATGTGGAGAGAGGAACAAAGGGGGTGAGGGGGGGCAGTGTGAGTATCTGTGGGTGTCTGGGGGCTTGTTGGAAAGGCCTACTGCTGTAGGGAAGAAGCTGTTCTTGTGGCGCGAGGTTGTGGTTTTTTATAGACCTTAGCCTCTTGCCAGAGGGGAGTTTTTTGAAGAGACCGTGACCTGGCTAGGAAGAGTCGACCATGATCTTTCCTGCTCGCCTCAGTGTCCTTGAGGCGTACAGGTCCTGGAGGGTTAGCAGGTTGCAGCATCTCAGCAGAGTGAATGATGTGCTGTAGTCTGCCCTTATCCTTGGCAGTGGCAGCAGCATACCAGATAGTGATGGAGGAGGAGAGTGTGAAATTGCACCATCATTGGTTCTGGCAGGTTGAACTTCTTCAGCTGCCGCAGGAAGTACAACCTCTGCTGTTACTTCTTGGTGAGGGAGCTGATGTTCAACTCCCACTTGAGGTCCTGGGTGTTGATGGTGCCCAGGAAGCTGAAGGTTTCCAAAGTGTCAACTGCAGAGACACACAGGGTGATGGGGGTGGGTGGGGCTAAGTTCTTTCTGAAGTTCACAACCATCTCCATTGTCTTTAGAGCATTGAACTCAAAGTTGTTTTGGCTGCACCAGGACACCAGATGGTCAGTCTCCCACCTGTAGGCAGACTCATCCCTACCAGAAATGAGCCCAGTGAAGGTGGTGTCATCAGCAAACTTCAGGAGCTTGACTGACTGGTGACTCGGGGTATAGCTGTTTGTACACGGGGAGAAGAGTAGAGTGGAAAAGGACACAGCCTTGACGGGAACCAGTGCTGATGGTCCCGGAGTCAGAGACATGTTTCCCCAGCTTCTTGTGCTGCTTCCTGTCAGATAGGAAGTCGATAATCCACCTGCAGGTGGAGTCAGGCACATGCAGCTGGGAGAGTTTATCCTGCAGCAGATCCGGATGATGGTGCTGAAGGCAGTGCTGAAATTCAAAAACAATAATCTGCTTTTGGTTCCTGCAGAGTTCAGGTACTGGAGGATGAAGTGGAGCACCATGCTTACTGCATCATCCAGAGACCCGTTGGCTCAGGAGGTGATCTGCGGCGGGTCCAGGAGTGGGTCAGTGATGGTTTTAAGGTGGGACAGTACAAAGCGCTCAAAAGACTTAATCACCACAGAGGTCAGCGCAACAGGTCTGTAGTCATTGACTCCTGTGGTCCTTGTTTTTTTTGGGGGGGGATGACGCTAGAGGTCTTGAAGCAGGCTGGTATGTGGTATGTCTCCAGTGAGGTGTTAAAAATGTCTGTGAACACCGGAGACAGCTGATCGGCACAGTGCTTCAGGATGGAGGGGGAGACAGGGTCTGGTCCAGCTGCTTTGCGAGGGTTATGTCTCTTGAACAGCCTGTTAACGTCCCTCTCCAGGATGGAGAGAGTCGTCATTGTGGTAGGGGAGGAGGGGGCCTCTAAGGTGGGCAGTTGTGCAGAGGCCCGGGCCCCTGCTGAGGCAGAGGAGGAGGGGCTGGTGGTCAGGAGCTGGTGGGTGGAGTCACGGTCTCTCTCTCTCTCTCTCTCTCTCTCTCTCTCTCTCTCTCTCTCTCTCTCTATCTCTCTCTCTCTCTCTCTCTCTCTCTCTCTCTCTCTCTCTCTCTCTCTCTCTCTCTCTCTCTCTCTCTCTTCCCCCCTTCTCTCTCCGTCTCGCTCTCTCTCTCGGTCTCTCTCTCTCTCAATTTCCATACCTTCCAGCACACACTTTCTTCATCTCTCTCTCTCTCTCTCTCTCTCTCTCTCTCTCTCTCTCTCTCTCTCTCTCTCTCTCTCTCTCTCTCTCTCTCTCTCTCTCTCTCTCTCTCTCTCTCTCTCTCTCTCTCTCTCTCTCTCTCTCTCTCTCTCCCTCTCGCTCTCGCTAACACACACACACACACACAGTGACTTCCCATAGTCTTGTTTTATAGCCTTCAGAAAATGATAATGAAAATAGCAGTCACGGTCAAGTAATTACACTTGATAAATACCAGTATGTTAATGCAGTGATGAAGCTTGGTGTATTTACCAGTGTTTTGCATCTAGAGAACAAATCAAGATGTGGCCGCATACTATATGTTGACAGATTCCAACTTATTACCACAGAGAGATCATATGCAAAGACAAGCCACCCATAACTTCTGCATACATCTTATTTATCCTATGTATGTACAACGTATGTTGGCTCTTGATAGACTAACAAGAGCCTAAATCGCCTCAACACGGTGCAAAATACCCTGTCTCTGCCCTGAGGGCTCCGGCAGAGTGTTCTACCTAGTGTACACTGACACTCCGGCTCGTCTCCCAGACTCTATGTCATGTAAATGCTGTGGGTAGTCTCTCACCCACTCGTCTTCGCCTGTGTGTGGGCCGTCTCCGTTTCCCTTCTGGACCGAGAGCCCACCGCAACGTCTGTGAGACTGAACCGCTTTTAGCAGCCGCAGCTCACCCCCAGGTCACATGGCCAGCAACTAGTCTGTCCCAATCATGTGGTAATAAATAACTGGTCCCAAAAAAACCCAGCATAATTCTGGGTGACATTTAATATAGTATCTGCACAGGCTTATCCCATTGGTTTGTTTGTTTTTATAGCCAGTTAGTAAAAATGAGAATATATTGCATGCATATGCACGCGATCTGCCTGCGCTGTTTTAACTGTTACAAAAAGAAAAAAAGAAAAAAAAGTTCTTACGTTTCATTCACCACATTTTAATTGAGCCGGCGGCGGGTCACTCAATTCCACCAGAACAACAAAGAGGAGACCCCAACACTTAACAGTCTCCGGTCCCCCCCGGCTGGATCGCTTCCCCCGGTCCGTTCGAGGACCTCCGGCCGCCCCCGCTGCAACAACGGTCATGCGCCGCTGCCTCCACCGCTGCACGGGATACCACACTTGGCAATAACCGTGCAACTTACAAACAAAGCGCGTCCTGACCGAAAAATGACCGCAAAGAAGAAACGACTCGCAGCCCCTCCGGCCGGGACCGGAGGGGCTGCACAAGGTGAACCCACATGCGGGAGCATATTGCACCGAGCGAGGCAAGGTGAACGTTTCCCCCAAATGAATATCCCACCAATTATACGATCACGACCCAGGTGCACGTACGGATTAGCTGCACTTTATAGGCGAACAAGTCGCTCACTTGAGCGACCTGCACACTTCTCGGCAAAGCGAGCAGACGTATTAAAGCCAAGTAAAGGAGATTTACCTTGCGTGAACGGACCACAGTATGCCAGCGAAAGTAGACAGAACAGCCAGATAGTACTCTCCACCGCCATGAAAAGCCTTTGATTTCCACCAGAGGGGTAAGCAGCGTGTGTGTGCGTGTGTCTGTGCAGCCAGCTATACCGTTATAGTGACATGCATATGCCTGAATTCGCTATTGTCTCCGCCGGTGCGTAAAGAAGTCTTTTCCAGGGTTCGGGTCTCTCTGATTGTGGTCCCCTGTGTTTCCTAACAATGAGGTCGCATTATTCGGGGGAAAGCTGTCGTGTCTCTCGACGCTTCATCGCCATGTTGTGGGCGAATGTTGTGTGTGTTAGCTTCTGATACACACATGCACGTGCACACACACTACGCATATGCGCGTGCACTGGCAGTCGCGCGCGCACACACACATATATATTTATATGTGTGTGATATATATATATATATATATATATAGATAGATAGATAGATAGATAGATAGATAGATAGATAGATAGATAGATAGATAGATAGATAGATAGATAGATAGATAGATAGATAGATAGATAGATAGATAGATAGATAGATAGATAGATAGATACATGTGTGTCTATGTATATTTATTTATTTATTTATTCGCGGACACATACATACATGCACACATTTACCAGGCACAGGCTTGGTTTGCTTTTAAGTTTCGAGTGAAGCCCTGAAAAGCTGTGGCAAACACACCCCTTCCTCTCTTATTTTTGTTCAGCTCCACGCTTTTCAGTAAACTCTTAAGCCCCCAGCCCGAAAGTGGACGTGGTGCAAACCCTCTCACAAAAGCATCTGCCCAAAAGGACGTTTAGTTCCTTACACCCCCTTTTCCTTTTCTCAGAATTCACTCAGAACGTTGCTTACCCCGCCTTCTAATAAGCAATTTTACAAGGGGTTGACAGAAGAAGAAAGAAAGAACAAAAACAAAAACACAAAACGTTCGGTGCACAGATTTTAACACACAAATAGCGTGCTTTGACAGTTCATTTACTAAAGATACTGCATCTGTGCCATCTAAGCAGGATCGATATCATGTGTGTGTCTACACATGCTGATGAGAAAACATTTGTGAGCATGCACAGGCACCAATGTGTATGCAAACCCATGCGTGGGCCAGCACGGCCACATGAATGCTTGTGAGGGGAGAGCAGGTCTGGATAAAAATGGAGACCAGGGATGGCCCATGTGCTCCCTGAGCAAGAACAGGGGAGGGGGAGTGAACAAGGAAAGGGTGGGGTGTGTGCATCCCAGTCAATCAGCTTGCCTCCTGCACCATGTGCTGAGGGACCTGCTGACTTTCGCATACAAACATATAGTGGGAGCCAGCTGGAGCCCAGCCTTCCTGGAGCAGACAAAGACTCGCTCTGCACAGCGCTCGCAGCATCACTGACACCCACAGCATCCTCGTGTACTGTACATCCTGCATACCCTGGTGCATGTTGGGCCGGGGAGGAAAAACATACAGAGGTGCAAGCTTTCGCTGGTCAGACTGAGTTAATATCCTCTCCTGGAAATGCACATGTGCAACACAGCTGGTATTTATTACACTTTAATATGGCAGTAGCAATAAAACAGCTTGCTACCTTGTTTTTCAAAAGATAGGAATCTAGACTCTAGCCATACAAAAATTGTCATATACTTGTGCAAAATGATATTTACAAGCAAATAAGCATATAGGCTGTTGTTTAAGTCATGAGTCATTTTCAATATGCTTCACTGAAGGTTGAATCACTTGCATTGCTTAAATGTGTATAAAATATTCTTTTAGATAGTTAACTCGGCGCTTCTGGGGCCACACATACTCCTTAACCAGCCTGTTGTAGGTTCAAATCCCTCCAGTGCTTCCTCTGCTGAATCTCCCTTGCTTTTCCCACTGTTTCGCTTGACGACAAAAACAGAGAGGATGAGTGAAGTGTCTGCAACCCCTAAAAAAATTGGCTGTTGAATATCAAGAAGCTTCTTTTTTTTCCTTCCCCGAAACGAATAGTGTGTCACAATACAGCATTTCATTGTCTGTCACATGAGGAGGAACACATTACAATTGTAAAGGCGTGAAAAATAAAGGGATTTCCTCTGGTAATGACATTCTGTGTGACTTGTCATTTGCCCCGAGTGTATTCATTTAATGCTGAGGGGAAAAAGAGATTGATTTGAACTGATGAAATGAAACGGGGTATGCATTTCCCAGTAGTCTGATTGAAACAAATTTCTGGACCAGTGGATCATGTGATCGGATTGGAAAGCTAATAGCGTTGCTGCATTCTACATGGTTGTGGTCCTGCTGTAATTCTCCTGTACTGCAATTCTCCAGTGTTTCGCCGCAGCTGCCATGACATAATGAACACAAACTACCAGCTGCTCACCAATCAGCTCACAACGCAACCGCCACCTAAAGCAAACAGCTTAGATCAATTTAGCCACACACTATTGGCATGTGTCAGTACTATGATGGTAAATTTAGGCTGTTTTTTTTTTTTGGGTCCTTGTATGTGTAGGTATGTGCATCATTTTTCTTTTTAAAGGTTATTTTTTGGCATTTCTGAGAGAGGATGACATGCAGCAAAGAGCCCAGGCTGGATTCCAACCCAGGCCACTGCGGTAAGGACTCAGCCTTGATATGTGGTACGCGCTCCACCAGGTGAGCTACTGGGGTGCCCAGGCATGTGCATAATTAAGTAGAAAAGTGATCAGCTGTTGCTATGTAAGGCTTGTGGGGTGGCCGTTGTGGACCATCAAGGTGGCATACTGTAGGTAAAGCTGAAATGTGTGATGCAAGATATTTCCAACAAATACCACAAGGCTTATTTAGCCAACGGGACACCGTAACCCGTTACGAATTTTGCCCCTAATATGGGCAACCTTGTCCTTCAAATCAAAATCCCCAGAATGCACTGAAACCCAAGCTTGAGCCCATCTTTAATTTGTTACCCCAGTTGAGACATGCAGGGTTCACTGTAACAAATATCTGTTAAATCCACCATAAGTTACTGTGTTGTGGACAGTAACTTATTGTACAGTGCAGCTCTGCCATGCCTCAGCAGTTTTCGTGGCATGGAAGAGCTCTGCTCCCTGGGGAATCCTGCACACCGTACGGCGGCTTATCAGGGTTGAGTGTTGCACAGACGAAGGTATTCCAACATCATTGCGAGCCAGGAAATCTGTAAGTACTGTATAGTCCAAGCTAAACCACTTTGCTTCACTATAACATTAACTTTGAATGAGTTCTATAGTCTCCCTTGATCATAAATTATCCAGCTAATGTTAGCTAGCTGGTGATAGTTAATTGGCAACCCAGCATTAAACTCTATCAAAATGTTTTTTATTATGCAGCTCTAATTTGCTTGATAGGCTAACATACACAGAGATCTTGCAAACTTTAGACTTCCATGTGGGATAGCAAAATGCCCTACTACGTGTGTGTCACTTTGTGAACTTAAGTTGTACATGTACCAATCCCACAAGGGGACAGGTAACATAAAACCAAATGCACATCGAAGGGGTTGACTTGGCCTACAGAACTGATGAATGTAGTTTTGTGTCGGCAGTTTTTTCAACCTTATATGAGCATTTTCAGTGGCATATTAGAGATGGAAGAAAAGCTTCATGCCTGTATTCAAAGTATTTCCGTGTACGATCATATTTTTCCTCACACTTGAGCAGGAAGCACAAAAGCACATCTCCTTATCCCCCATGTGGGCGCCATGCCTCTAGTAGCACTGCCAGCACGGTAGCCCAGGGGTTAGCATTGGTGGCCTCGTAGCAAGTAGGTCCTGGGTTCGAACCCCAGGCCGTCCCAGGTCCTTTCTGTGTGGCGTTTGCATGTTCTCCCCGTGTCTGTGTGGGTTTCCTCCGGGTGCTCCAGTTTCCTCCCACCATCAAAAAGACATGCATGTTAGGGTTACTACTCCTGTCTGTGCCCCTGAGCAAGGCAATGGAAAGAAGAACTGGAGTTGGTCCCCGGGCGCTGCAGCTGCCCACTGCTCCTATACAATAGGATGGGTTAAATGCAGAAAACAAATTCACTCTAACCTGTACAATAACAAAATAAAGCGGGGTTTTTGTTTTCTGCTGCAACACAGGCGTGAGTCGTTCCATAAACAGTTAAACTTGTTAAATCTGAGACAGACTTGGGTGATGGGAATAAAAACTCAAACGATGAAGCGTACGGTAATGATTTCATGAAGAATCTTGCCATGTTTTGTTTTGTTTTGTTTTGTGTTTTTGGAATGCAGGCTAAAATGCTTTTACCAGCCAGTGTAATTCAGACCTTAACTGAAGCGTTTCAGGGAGTACACAATAACTTCACCCACCTTCAGGCCAGAATGCACAAAGACCTAACAGAGTGGAATGTGCCTGAAATTCAGATTAGGAAGCTATGTTTGTTTGTAATGTTGTTGTTGTTGTTTTTTCTCATTGAGTAGATGAGACTATGCACGTCATACCACTTATGTGATGAGGTGGGTATGATGTCACACAGTTGGCATTTGCCTCCTATTAGGCCTCGTGAACATGTCCCTGACCAATATTTAGTTGATTTTTACATCCTTCAGTAGGGTTAAGATTTCAAATGAAGAGATACCGCCCTTATTATAGATATTAGAACTTCTGTGTTGGTCCGAGCCTTTAAAAGACCAGTTTGGCCCTGCGCTGATCAAGTGGCTTATCGTTCCTCAGCCTACGAGTGGCTGATCTCGATGTGCACATCCAAAGACGATACGTGTTTATACATATTCATATTAACGTCTCATATTTAATGGGTTCCCAGTCAGGATTACTCCTGATTCCAGCAAGTGCGGTGCCAAGGCACAAATGAGCCACAAGACTGGCAGGATGGTTCAGCAGAAGACCTCAGCTATGAACCCTCGTGCCATCTCCTTCATATAGGACTTTATCAGGGACTTCAGTTGGCAGAAGGACTAGGTGCAGGTGAGGTTTCGATTATAGGTAATGGTAATAAATCTAAAGATAATGAATTTCATTGTTACCGTTGTTTTTAAAAATGCACACGTCCAAAGACGGCAGCTTTTCTGCGTCTGTTAAAATGTGTACAATAAACAAGACACGGAGAAAGAACTGGATATGGCACATGTTAATTCCATAGGTAGGGCAGAAAGTCAAAACAAGGAGGACGGAGAGAAAGAAAAGAGAAGGTTTTTAGAAACTCTAAAAACAATTAACAAATTGTACAAAACAATGATGACAGTACTGTAATTAAAAATACAGTAATCTACTGTAAGTATAGTTACAGTAACTTACTGGCAACTAGCTACCAGTAAAATGCTGTAAATTTCACAGCATTTTTTTGGGGGGATTTTCCCCCCCTTTTTCTGCCCAGTTGTACCCGTCCAATTACCCCACTCTTCCGAGCCATCCTGGTCACTACTCCACCCCCTCTGCCGATCCGGGGGGGGGGGGGGCTGCAGACTACCACATGCCTCCTCCAATACATGTGGAGTCACCAGCCACATCTTTTCACCTGACAGTGAGGAGTTTCACCAGGGGGACGTAGCACGTGGGAGGATCACGCTATTCCCCCCAGTTCCACCCCCCCCTTTGAACAGGTGCCCCGACTGACCAGAGGAGGCGCTGCGGCTTCCCACCCGCAGACACAGCCAATTGTGTCTGTAGGGATGCCTGACCAAGCCGGAGGTAACATGGGGATTCGAACTGGTGATCCCCGTGTTGGTAGGCAACAGAGTAGACCGCTATACTACCCGGATGCCAGATTTCACAGCATTTTTTTTTTTACAGTGGATTTACTGCACTTTCAGTACAGATTTACTGGTTTGAGAGTACAGTACAAACGTGTGTTAGATATTACAGTAATACAAATGGTACTGTAATTATATCACAACATACCAGTGAACTCAATGACAGTATCTTTCTGGCCACTAGCTGCCAGCAATTTCCTGTAAATATCACAGTAATCTTCTTAAAGCGTTGTGAAGAGATTTGTGGTGCTGTGATTGTGCATTGGTATTTCATTACCACATTTAAAGTAGTTATGTTCAGGATAACACAATATGTGCCCCCAGGAATCACAGGATGCTATTACACTGGGGACTGTTTTCTATTCACAACAAAAACAAGCCAAACAGAGCTGGCCAAGACAGCCAAAGATAGAATAGGCCGATTCCAGACAAAAATTATTCGCACATTTGATGCTCTGCCCACTGAGGCCAATTACGATAGTAAACTTGTCAGGCTTGAGCCAAGCTGTGTGAGGTTTTCGGAGTTTCTCTTGGCAGACCATGGTAAGTTGGTCTTACTTCTTCTTCTTTGGAAACAAACTGGGTTTGTTTTAACTTTGGAGGGAATTTAGATGTGATTAGTTGGCAAATGGCTCTATGGACAACTCCATTGTGCTGCAAAGTATATATAACTAAGCAAGTCGTTTAATCTTTGATTCAGGCCTAAAGCTTATATTTTCTTCGTTCATTCAAATGAGATGAGATAAAATCAGGCGTAGTCCCACTGCTGCTCAAATGACCTCCAAACCGTCACAAATTAAATGATGTTGCATGAAACATTACATTTCTGCATCATGTTTAAACAAGTGACATGATCTTGAATAATGACTTGCTTTACCAAAAAACGACAGTTTTGTCATTATGTCTTCAAGCAACCGGAGGACAGCGACAACACGGATTTCTCTGTCACGTTTCTCACATCCTCAGGTTTTACAGAAGCGGCAAGATTTTTTTTTTCGACATCTGCTTATTGTTGGAAGTAGGTCCTACTTGGTGAGTTGCTCGGGTGTGATTCTTCACGGTATTTCTGATGCTATGCAGCTTAATAATGGGACAGCATAGGGACCGTATGGCAGTCAGTCACCACTATAGCAACAGTCTCCGTAAGAATGACAATGACTAGCCTCACGGGGTAATAAGGTCAGCCCTGTCCTTCTTTCTGTTATAATGTAACTTGCAAAATGTTAATTTTTCTGTGTGTCAGAATACATTATACTAGCCAGGACCTGAAGTTAGTCTCTTGTTTTGTCTGTTGTACTTAAAAAGCAGTTTGGAAAACGATGCTTTTCTGTAAAACTCTGTTATTTAGGCATAATCTGCTCATTCCTTTGTGATATCATGTAATTTTCAAGGGAGTCCCGTCAGAAAAAGCAACAGTAAGACAAAATGGAAAAGCAAACGATATATGAAAGAAAAAAAAATTGAAAATCCCATCACTCAAGGAAAGTCAAGTCTGACTGTATTTATATAAAACAAGCTTACTAAAAGGAGTGGACATAAGAAGAAAGCCACTTTATTTTGTCGTTGTACAGTTTTTCAGTTGCAATAAATTTGTCTTCTGCATTTAACCCATCCTATTGTATAGGAGCAGTGGGCAGCCGCAGCACCCGGGGACCAACTCCAGTTCTTCTTTCCACTGCTTTGCTCAGGGGCACAGGCAGGAGTATTAACCCTAACATGCATGTCTTTTTGATGGTGGGAGGAAACCGGAGCACCCGGAGGAAACCCACAGCAGACACGGGGAGAACATGCAAACTCCACACAGAAAGGACATGGGATGGCCTGGGGTTCGAACCCAGGACTCTCTTGTTGTGAGGCAACAGTGCTAACCACCGTGCTGCACAAAAAATCATAATAGTGCAGCAATAAAAGCTATTGTTATAAAGTGTTATATTGTTATAAAGTGTTATATTGTTATAAAGTGTTCAAAAGCCCCTGACACTATTTGTCATGAGAATCAGTCATGCAACCAAATCACCCCTGTCCCTCTTTCTGTTGTCTATGTTCTTACCTCGAGGCTACAGAGTTCACAGTCTCGAGGTGATGCGATGATATTTTCTTTTATTGCTGACCACAGCAGCCTCAGTGGTGGCAACGCTCAGTCAAGGTCAGAGACACTAGACTTCATCTAACGGCAGTACGCTTCTCGAAGAGGTAAGACTTATCATCGACTAGTAGTACCACAGGACCAACACTACTGTAGACTGACAGTTGGTTATGACAGCGTCCCCATCTGGAAGAGTTCTAGCAAAACCATATCAACCAAGGCACAAGCGTCCAGCATATGAAGAAATATGATATGTATTGTGCAAAAATAAATTCTGCTAAAAAAATAAAATAAAGTTTTAACTTATTCATGCATAAAAACTTTGTGTTTTCTTTCATTTTTTTCTAAACTGGTTTCCTTGTATTGAAGTGTGTATTCTGGAATTAACATGGTGGAATATATAATACATCCTACCACTTTTCCAGCTCAGTTTAATCAAATAATGTGAAAGGTTTAGCGAGCAAACAGAGTACATTACGGTCCATGGTTCATGTTTGGATATGCAAATGAGGTTGGTATATGATTGCCTTGCCACAATGTTATTCCACCTCCTTCCGCCGGAGGGGGGGTCGCCTCCGCATGCTTGGTGTGGAGGAAGGGGTCTCCATAGAAACCAAGACAAGGGTGGCACATGGGCTTAGATGGTGACTGGGGCAAATGGTTTATTCTGGAAGACAATGGCACTAGGGCACACTGGCAGCGGGCCTACATTTAGAGCGCCGAGGGAGCATATTGAGCATCAGAAACAACAGGAACATATTCTTACCTCATTTAAATTACATTTACTTGCCTTGTTCTGGGGAAAATAAATCAATACGAAACATGTGAGCATTTTGAGTTAGATGTTTAAATAGCCGAACTACTTGAGTTAGATGTTTCATTTACTTTTAACAAACACTTATTCACCATTGGAAAGGTCATGGTTGAACCAGGCCAGCGGTGGCTAACCATGTGCTATCGAGAGCCATGTGTATGCAGGTTTTCATTTCATTTTCATTCATTTCATTTCACTCCACGCCAGGTGATTTCACTAATACATTCTTCCTCTTTGGTTGAGGGATTGCTAATCAGCGAAATCACCTGGTGTGGATTCGGGTTGGAATGAAAACCTGCATACACATGGCTCTCCATCACACATGGTTAGCAACCCCTGAACTAGGCCTACCTCTTATTTGGCTACTATATCACTGGCTCTGTGTGTGTGTGTGTGTGTGTGTGTGTGTGTGTGTGTGTGCTGGGCTGGGGTGGGATGGGATGGGATGGGATATGTTATATGTGCATGTGCATTTGACAATTTGCATAATAAAGTAATACCTCCGCATGTCTAATTGAAGAACTTCATTCCAAAACTTTATAGCCACCCAACAAAAGGCAGGCGGTTCAACGCTGAAGCTAAGATTGCCGAAAGATTGAAAGCGGGACAACGAAGCGCTCGGGTAAGAAAAATGGGACCACTTTACGGGTTGCACCCTCTAGTTTTAGAGAGATTGAACACGAGCTTCAGGTGGTGATTTACTGCAAGGCAGGCTCATCCTCTCTCACACTTCTTGTTCCTCCATCTTCGCCTCCCTCTCTCATTCTCTCCCCATTCTGCCCGCTCGCTCTCCCTCATTCTGTTACCCAAAGGCAAAAGTAAATGCAATACCCTGGCCCAGTAGACGGCTACAGCCTATTTAGGCGAAAGACAAAGTAAACCGTGCCAGAAAGGGTCTCATTGTCCTGCATCAATGCCGTGTTGGCAAAGCTGATGGGGAACGCTGACTTCCCCATTCTAATCTACACGGCGAGGAGCACTAACGGGGAGCCTGTAGGAAGAAGAATTTGGTGAGTCCCTGTTCACAGAGAGTAGATCCACCCCTCAAAAAAAAAAAAGAAAAAAGAGGAGGCTCTCGTGTCAGCTAGCTTAAAAAGTAAATTGTGAATTTGAATCTCAGTGAAAAATTCTGCGGACTCAAAAAAGGAGCTCATCTCAAGGGTCCGAACAGGGGTGGCTTTGTTTGCTGTGCAGGAGAGACAGGCTGGCTCAGAGACAAAGACAGTAAATGGTACAGGAAAATAAATAAATAAATAACTAAATAAAAGAGTGAAAGAAAGACGGAGAAAGGCCACTCCTCTTTACTATGCTCCGGGTTACAATATAAGGTCCGTGCCAGCGATAGTCTTAACAGAGCCTGTCAGAATTGTCTAGACTGGAACTACTGTTGAATATTCATGGCAAGGGAAAAAGACAGGAGGGGTAAATGAGAGGCAGGAGATAAGGAGAGAGAGAGAGAAATGCAGGAGAGAGAGAGAGACATGCAAGGCCAGGCCACTGGGGACTGAAAGCTGGCTTAGAACATCTCACTTCTTCATCACCACTTTCACATTTCCAGCAGTGAACCACTGATGGCAGGTATTATCCTCACGGTCCGCATATTTGAAATGAAATGGCCCTAATCTCTATTCTCTCGGCGAGGAAATGCGTCAAAAGCAATAAACGCTGTTCGCTGCTATCCATCCATTTTGGCCAAGCTACCGATCGTACGCAATCAGTTGGATTGGTGAACTAACATATGGAACAGGATTCTGTGCTGGCCGAGTGAGGTAAATGATGTCTCAGTGAGTCGAAGAGACCTTCCATCAACCTCTTTGTGTCCCGTCTGCAGGGATTTAAAAAAATTAAAAGCTATGGTTTAACAAGCTGCAAGTATTTCATTCTGTAGCCTTGGCGAATAGGGAAAATGATTCAGATGCAACATCACCTCTAGATGTAGCTATTCTCCAGCACGGATAAATGCCACAATAGCATATGGCATTTTTCAAGTGGGTATGAATCAGTTATACTCAAGCCTCAAGAAGGCCACTGGCCTCCTTTGCTGTTGTGATGGATGTACAGGTTAAAATGAGAAGGCCTCCGGAAGCATAGATTTCATTATCCAACTGTCATTACCTCATTCTGGGGGAAATCACTTTTCCGTCATGCATCTCCATTAGGTTTATTCTTCAAAGATGGCTGAGGGCTGATCTGCCCAGCTTTTCCCTTCTGCAGACCATCCTTACTCCCCAGTGCAAGCTCCACAGCAGTCGTACTACACCACAGCTGTAAAAGGTAAGAGGCAGCAAAGCGACTTAGTTGTTAGCACTGCTGCCCCACATTGAAGGCGGATGGGCCTTCTTGGTGGAGTTGACATTTTCTCCCCCTATTTGCGTCGCTTTCCTCTGGGTGGTTTCCTGCCACGGTCCAGTCTTAAACCGCATGTATGTATGAATGGGAATGTGAGTGGGTGTATCTCTGCTTATGGGGCTAGCGACCTATGCAGCATGTCTCCCTGCCTTCTGCTGAATGTGTGCTGAGATAGGAATCATCCCCCATGACGCTGAAAAGGAACAACAGTGCAAGTAAAAATCAATGGATGCAGTGAAAATTGTAAAAAAGATGCACATCGAAATAGACGTAGAGGACAACATTTAGGCAAACGTGGATTTTTTTTGTGTTCATTTTGACAGCTGTTGACTTAGACAGTTTGATAGAGTTTGCTTGATAGTGTGAGTGGCATTTCTAGTGGGTCCCTGCAGGGCAGAGTTGCCAACTCCTTGAAATGGAACTAAGGAACAGGGGGCAGGGACGGGGGTTGGATGGACGGGGCGGCGCGGGCATAACAAATATAATGTGCCTTACACTATACACACATACACACATATGTATATATTATTCATATATATATTTTATATATAATAAGGAACGATTCCTTATTTTAAGGAATGATTGGCAACCCTACTGCAGGGTTACCATCATTTAGAGAGTGACAGGCCCCTCAATACAGAATCAAGACTCATGTTTGTCAACTTTTTTTAAAATTTGCAAACACAATACACCTCCATTTAAGGTTAATGTAAGTCTTAATCAAGATTTATCATAGAATACATCATAACACTAAATAGCCAATCTATTTTGAGTTAGATGTTTAAATAGCCGAACTACTTGAGTTAGATGTTTCATTTATTTTTAACAAACACTTATTCACCATTTGAAAGGTCATGGTTGAACCAGACCAGCGGTGGCTAACCATGTGCTATGGAGAGCCATGTGTATGCAGGTTTTCATTCCAACCCAACTCCACGCCAGGTGATTTCACTGATACATTCTTCCTCTTTGGTTGAAGGGTTGCTAATCAGCGAAATCACCTGGTGTGGATTCGGGTTGGAATGAAAACCTGCATACACATGGCTCTGCATCGCACATGGTTAGCCACCCCTGAACTAGGCCTACCTCTTATTTGGCTGCTATATCACTGGCTGTGTGTGTGTGTGTGTGTGTGTGTGTGTGTGTGTGTGTGTGTGTGTGTGTGTGTGTGTGTGTGTGTGTGTGTGTGTGTGTGTGTGTGTGTCAGCCCTGTCTGATGGCCTGGCGGCCTGTCCAGGGTGTCTCCCCACCTGCCACCCAATGACTGCTGGGATAAGCTCAGTGTCCCCACGACCCTGAGAGCAGGATAAGCAGTTCGGTTAATGGATGGAAGGATTCATGTACAGTGGGATAACTGTTAGGTTGCAATAGATTCATCACTTTCCTAGTTCTTTGTCACTTCTATAAGCCTATATAGCCTTTGATTTCCCATATATATATATATATATATATATATATATATATAGTTCTCTCTGTTAGACTCTCACATCACATAAGGAACAACTCCCTAAAAGAAACCTTTAAGGACAACCTTTAACCAACAGGATGTTGTGTTGCTGTAAAGTCCACCGAGGCAAATTTGTAATTTGTGGCAAAGGGCTACACAAATAAAATTGAAATAACTTGACTTCTGTTGGAAAAGAGGGGAAGTACAACAGCTTTTTTTTTTTGTAACTTCTTTGGGCAGGGCACCCATCAGACAAGCTATATTTTAGAATTATTATGCCGTCGTTTTTCAATTGGTCTTGTCAGTTTGACAGGGAAACAATTTAAGGGAGCATAAATAGTTTTGCATCCGGTGCTGCTTCAAGCACCTTCTTTTGCAGCAACTTGAGTTGAGTCAGCTTAGGCCTACTTGTCTGATCAGTGAAGGATGACATACACGCTTCACTTCACCTCAGTTTTTCAGATTGGTAGTGTAGTGAACCAGATTGAGACTGCTTCTCTCCCCTGCTGTGTCACTTGCAAGTTTTCTTTATCCCAGCAAACTCTAGCAGTTACACAACTCCTGAAAATTGGCTTTATCAATATCAGATCACTGTCTTGCAAAGTGGTGCTGGTAAATGACTTGATCTTGCAGCATGGTTTCTATGTGCTTGGCTTATGTGAAACTTGGCTAAAACCCAATGTTTTCCTGCCATTAAATCATGCCTCACTGCCCGACTCTACGAGCGCTCATGCTGCTCGAGCTACCAAACAAGGCGGGGAGTTGCCCTAATTTATAACTCCATCTTCAATCTTACCTCTAAATTTGACACTTAATTCGAACCTTTTGAAGTGCTAGTCACGTGTCCCTCTGCAACAGCCGTGAACAGCTCCATCCAGGGAAATGGACTTCTGTCAGTCAATCAATCAAGTTCATTTTACCTTGTTGTACTCTACTGGCCATGTGGGCCCTTTTCCCAATTTTTAGACGATTTCACAGAATGCATGTCAGACCTTTTTATTCATGATAACAATGACTTAATCCTTGCTGATTCCAACATCCATCTGAATAAGGCATCGGACATCGGCGTCGCCAGGTCATTTTGCTGGGGCTTTAAGCCCCGAACGTTTTGAGTGTAGCTTAATTTTAAAATTAAACCTATGTGAAGCCCGACAAAAACGTGTGTGAATGTCCAATAGTCTTCGTAGCATAACAGCCTGTCAAAATAAATGCAGGTCTCTAAAGTCTAAACTAACTGTGTGTGTGTGTGTGTGTGGGGGGGGGGGGTCTGATCAGTGCTGAGTGACGAGTAGAGGAGAAATGGCAAAGCGTGCAGGGAAAAAAATCTTTTTGGATTTTTCCAAAAGAGAGGGAAGGGTAAGAATTTAGCCTATGTTGTTACTTTTCAATAATTGGTTGAATTTGCTTGTTGATTTATGATATGAATTGGGTTCGGCCGCTACAATCATGATGAAGAGAAACATCATGATGGTAGGTGCCGTTTAGCTAGCAGGCCATACTTGTCTGATCCCACTGCATACTTTTAACTGTCCTCTAGCAGGGGTTTTTTTCTCATAAGTAAATCAAATTTCAATAAAACGAACTAAAACGGCAATGACTCAAGCCACCTATCACAGTGGCAACACTCTTGATCTGATTCTAGCACATGGTTTAGCTGTTTCTGATCCGACTGTCTCCTCTTACATCTGTTATGTCAGACCACGGTCATATTAAATTTCAGGCAGCACTTCCTTGTCGCAGCTGTGGCACCGACGTGTTCAGCTCCCGTCATATTGCCTCATCAACCCTGGGAGCACTTGGTGATAGATTGCCAGAGGTCCTGGCTCCAATCATTGTATTTATTGGTTCTGTCAACAGATTTACTTTGACCTAAAGGCAACTATTTCTAATCTCTTCGAGTCCGTGACACCCCTAACTGCCAAATTTAGACACCAAATGAAATCAACACCTTGGTTTAATCATGAGATGCGTGCTCTTAAACTGGCATGTAGGAAAGTCGACTGTAAATGTCATGAATCCAAACTTGAAGTCTTTCACTTTGCGTGGCCAGCTAAATCAGCACATTTTTTCTCGCTTAATTAATATCAATGAACACAACCCTAGATTTCTATGTGACACTGTAAATTACTTAACTTTGACACTAAACTTACTTAAAAGCAACCTTCTACTAGCTGCTCCTCTTTTACTACCAGAGGTGGACAGTAACGAAGTACATTTACTTGAGTACTGTACTTAAGTACATTTTTCAAGTAGCTGTGCATTACTTGAGTATTTTTTTTTTTTGTGGAAACTTAGGACTTTTATCCACTATATTTTTTTTTTTTGTGGAAACTTAGGACTTTTATCCACTACATTTGAAAGAAAAATATTGTACTGTTGACTACGCTACATTTCTCTGAAGGTTCCCGTTACACTGCGCTCACACCGGCAACAACTTTTATCGCTGTATCTCACCAAGTCACTGTTGCTGGCTGCAGCTAGTCGCTGTTGCTGGCTGCAGCTAGTTGCTGTGTCGCTGTCGCTGGCTGTCATTCACTGCGTTCAGCTAGAGCTGCTGGTCAGTCCTCAGCTCTATTGCTGCTAGATCTGTCAGCTGCCTTTGACATGGTTAACCACCAAATCCTCCTCTCCACACTCACTGAGCTTGGTATCTTAGGAACTGCCCTTCATTGGCTCATATCCTTCCTGTCAAAGAGATATTTTAGAGTATCTTGGAAGTCAAGTCAAATCAAGTCAATTTTATTTGTATAGCCCAATATTCATCCATCCATCCATCATCCAAGCCGCTTATCCCAATCGGGGTCGCAGGGATGCTGGAGCCTATACAAAATACATACGTATTTGCCTCAGTGGGCTTAACAGCAACACAACATCCTGTCCTGAGACCCTCTCATTGGATAAGGAACAACTCCCTTAAAAAAAAAAAACCTTTAACAGGGAGAAAAAATTGGAAGGGAGAAGTGTCCAAACAGCATGGCTTATCTACAGGGGTTCCTCAAGGGTCAGTGCTCGGTCCCCTTTTCTTCTCAGTATACACCACCTCACTTGGTGCAATCATCCACTCCCATTGTTTCTCATACCATTTCTATGCTGATGATACCCAGCTCTTCTCGTCATTCCCACCGGAAGACCACACAGTCTCGGCTCACATCTCGTCATGCCTTGCTGATGTATCAGCATGGATGAAAGAATGCCACCTTCAACTTAACAACTTAACCTCTCTAAGACTGAGCTCCTTGTCATCTCAGCCAGTCCCTCTTTACAACAAGAGATCAGAATCCAGCTTGAATCAACAAAACTCATGCCCACAAAGTCTGCCCAAAACTTGGGTGTCATGATTGATGACCAACTAACATTTAAGGTTCACGTGGCCTCAATGGCTCAGTCATGTCGGTTTGCCCTATACAACATCAGGAAGATAACACCCTACCTGTCTGAGCATGCAGCACAACTCCTGGTACAGGCTCTTGTAATATCATACATTGACTACTGCAACTCTTTACTGGCTGGCCTCCCCATGTGTATGTTCAAACCTCTGCAGATGATCCAAAACGCAGCACCACATCTGGTCCTCAACCAACCCAAAAGAGCACATACCCCCCACTGTTCATTTCCCTTCACTGGCTCTCAGTCGCTGCCCACATCCAAATCAAAACCCTGACATGCTTACAAAACAGCAACTAAAACAGCTCCCACCTATCTGAACTCCATCATTCAGGTCTACACTCAGTCCCACTCACTACGCTCTACCAATGAAAGACCCTTGGTACTACCATCACAACAGGGCCTTAAGTCACTAGCTAGACTCTTCTGCTTCATTCATTCTTCTTCACTGCATTCTCCTGCTTCTGGTGTGGGAAAATGGTGACGTGAACTCACCCAGTACTCTTGTGGGAAGATAGCAGCACAAACTTACGTTTGCGGTGGCCTCACCCAGTACCATCCATGCAGTGTCTTTGTCCATGTCTGTGTCTAAGTTGTCTTCGTTTGATGGCTGGGAGAGCTGGCGCTGGATCGGCTGGGAGAGCTTGGTCTGCTGTGTCCTGTGGGCCCAGAGATCACGGCCCTGTTCAGATCTGTGCCCGAAGAGGAAGCACTGAGGGCTTTCTGACAGGATGTGGAAGTGGAGCAGGCTACACATGCAGACCGGCAGTTCCGATAACACCGAGGGCAATCTGGCGACGGCCTCGCCTGGTGTTGACTGTGTTTTTGGAGTCGTCGTGTGGAGTGTAGTGTCTGGCTGGGAGAGCTGGTGTTGGATCGGCTGGGGGAGCCTGGTCTACTACGTCCTGTGGGCCCAAGGACCACGGCCTTGCCTGGTGCTGTGCCCAATAAGGAAGCACCGCAGGCAGTCTGACAGGATGCAGAAGCAGGGCAGGCTAAGCTAACTGCTAGCCCATACAGACCGGCAGTTCCGACAGTCATCCTGGCTGGCATTCACTCTCTTGGACAGCGATTTTTACCCCCCGGATATGTGGGATATATATGTTTTTATAGTTTTGTAGTTTTTGAAGTTTTTTGTAGCTTGGATATATGTGTTCTTTTAGTTTGGATATGTATTTTTGTCTTTGTGTTGCACTGCTGTGGGCTGGGGGAAATTATATTTCGTTTCATTTCATGGATGCAAGTGTATGAAATGACAAATAAATGTCCCTGATTCCTGATTCTGTAGTTCCGCAGTAGTGGAACAAGTTACCAAACTCTGTTTGATCGGCAGAGTCCCTCTCAATCTTTAAGAAAAGACTAAAGACCCAGCTCTTTCACAAACACCTCGGCACTTGATAGACTGAAAAAATGAAAGAAAAAAGAAAGAAAAAAATCTGCTTCTATGCATTCTATGTACTCTGTGATAAGATAAGAAAACCCTTATTCATCCCCGAAGGGGAATTCATGAATGTATCGCATTGCCTCTGTGCACTGCCTGTGGCACCCACGTACTATCCGACTTGAATTTATTTATGGCACTTACTCGTGTGGTTCACTCCTGCTAAGCTCCTTGCTTGTGTAGTATCAGCTCTCAGATGTACGTCACTTTGGATAAAAGCTCCTGCTAAATGAAATTGTAAATTGTAAATATCAAAGGATATTATTGAAAACTTTAATTTAATCATACTTCAAGAAGAGTTTCAAATGCTGAAAGGAGATCACTAGTGCTTTACTAGGATTTTAGTAAATTTGGCTTATTTGGTGAAGGTGTCATATTGTATGGCCACAAAAAGAGTCTTGGGTTTAGTATCCATCAGTAATGATAAGATCATGCAATATCTTTACAGCAGGTCCCTGTGAAACAGAAAGCTTGTTGATACTGTAGTGTGTTGTGAAACAAATAGTTCAGGCCAAACAAATTGAGCAGCAAAGACATGGTGCAACCATGCTAACAATTCTGGTAAAGCATACCTAGTTCAGCAAGGGATGCCTACATCATCATAATAGAAACAGCGAACAGCGGAGATGGAGCACAGCCTATCTGGGCTCAATAATCGAGCATCTGGCCTCATCAGTACAGCCTTAAAAGGAGACTGGAGGGAGGCCAAGCTGAGCTGCTGTTTGAATAAGCAATACCTGTGTCCTGGCATGTGTTGTCAACATTAAACATGATGTTGAAGCTCTTTGGACACCAGTTTTCCAGTGATCGGATCGCCTTTCATGCCCCCCCCTCATCTCTCCCCCCCTCTCGCTCGCTCTCTCTCTCTCTCTCTCTCTCTCTCTCTCTCTCTCTCTCTCTCTCTCTCTCTCTCTCTCTCTCTCTCTCTCTCTCTCTCTCTCTCTCTCTCTCTCTCTCTCTCTCACACACACACACACACACACACACACACACACACTATTGGTGATAACCCCATGTCAACCCACTTGTGCAGGTGTATCCTGCATGAGCACAGGTTATGACATTATCAGATCCATAATTACAGTAAAGAACACCCTTTGATAAAAGTAGATATAAGCTTAAATGGATGCACTACTGAGAAGAGCTAGCTACTATCTGTGACAGCCATCATGTTGTAGACAATTACATTTCCTGTTCTTATCTGAGAGGCAGTAAACAGCTCTGATTGGGCCTTATGAATATTAAAAATTTGTGGGTCAACAGGAGAATTTCTCAGTGATGGGAAATGATTTTGAACAAACAAGATGACTCAGACCTGTGAAAATCCTTCACGTGGGCAGACTAACTATTCAAAACACATTTGCTTTGTTTATTCAAATGGCATATGTATTCAAAGCATACACCTGTGGCCTGTATGTTCAGAAGTATTTTTTTATTATATTTCTTATACTGAAACTATGAATGTCAAGTGCTCTGAGAGTTAAAATAAATCTTGTGTGGCAACCTGATAGTGTAGTCTTGCGATGATGATGGCAAGTGTTTCTTACAACCTCCTGGGGTTATTTAGCTTTAGCTTGTAGAAGAGGTTTGAAGAAAAAAATATAGATTTCTGAATCAGGCTTGGCCATTCTCTGAGCATGTGGGCAATTTCCATTCCTTTACAGGTGTGATAAAATATTAATTTCGCAAATGACCACACTTAACTCACACCTTTGCATTAATTTCTATGTTGTTAAATGTAAAAAAAACAAGTTTGATGCCTTCATGATTTAGATTTTTTTCTCAATATTGCAAATGTTGTTTGTACAAAAAACTGTATGTGCTTCAAGCCATGTTTAGCACTTCAGTGACGTGCACAAATGCAAAAAAAAAATTCTCACTGATTGTCATGACATCAAAATTGAATAAAATGTGTCATTAAAATTGAGTGAAATCATTAAAATGAGTGAAAGATCTAAAAAATAGAAAAATCAAATAACTGTCAAATAGGATGAACAATTTGCAAAAAAAAAACAAAAAACTTGTCCCTCAATTTCATGTCACTGGTGTTACCCTGCAAAAAAGCCCTTCTATTGAAATCAACCAAATCCCCTAAAAAGATCTTTTTTGCTCAGAGAAAAGAGGGACCACTCACTTTTTTATTTCCATTTAAACGTTTATTTAGGAAGGGACAAAGTACATTAATCAAAATTTGAAACAAATGTAAAAGTACCCGAGTTAGCTAAAAGGCTAGTTTCCATCGGCAGTCCCTTTGCCTGATGTTGTTAGGCATCCTAGGATAAATAATAAAATAATAATAAAATAGTACAAAAAAATACATTTTACACATCTATTAATTTCATGTGTGGCCTTTAAATGTGTCATTGGTATTTGTCAGGTTAACATCTGAGGAAAAAGATTTTGATCCAAGTAAATTATTAATTCGCATGAATTATTGACATTGCATGACAAATGAAAATGGTTTGAGTAAGTGTTGCGTCCATCTTGGAAAAAATAAATCAGGTTTCATGCCATCTTGTCAGTTGGTGAAACAGCTTCTCATTGGGACACCAGTGACTGTGAGCGACCCAGTTGACACATGTTTTAATGAGGTTTCACCAGATTCATTTACATTTGGCCGGCATGGTGAAGTTACATGCAACAGAAAGACAGAGGCTAAAGACATGGGTCATATATAGTTCTAAAGCCAGTTAAACCTGGTGTGTGTGTTTGTATGTGTGTGTGTGTGTGTAGCAATGATTGTTATTAAGTTTAACTGTTATTAGGTTAAACTGGCTGTTGAACTATATGACCTCCGGCTTGGTCGGCGTCCCTACAGACACAATTGGCCGTGTCTGCGGGTGGGAAGCCAGACGTTGGTATGTGTCCTGGTCACTGCACTAGCGCCTCCTCTGGTCAGCTCTGCTTCATCATTAATGTCAACTGCAGACTACACAATTTTAGCCCTGATTTTCCTGTCTCCAGACAGGTTTTTAAGATCAGAGACAAAAATTCCAGGTCAGAGCCAAAACTTGTGCCTGTCACCAACGCTCATTAATTACTAGCCTGTGCTCTTAAAAAGAGGCAGACCATCAATATTCAGCTGTAGTCTAAAGGCATGTCTATTTGGGAGAACAGACTACACATCCATAATCTTATGAAATGCATTCAGTCTTCCAAAATAGTGAAATATTCCACCTGCTAAAGCCTCAATTTTGAATGTTGTTTTTGTTCTGAGTAATGTTCATCCATCTTTGGGCAGGAAAGGATGGTGAAGTTTCAGGATGGAGAGCAGGGCTGATAGAGCAATCAGGTAAATGCCAAACTCAATGGCCTAGTCTGCCAGAGAACCCCTTAAATCACTAATGCTCTCACCGCATGCATCGGCATGATCCATATCCATCTCATCAAACTCATCAAACCCATGTTCTGCCTCCATATTTAGACCGTAATCACTCTCTCCATCACCATCAGCTTGCATCTCTTCACAACGGCCTGATGCTTCAATATTTAAGCCTTCTTCCACATTTTCATCACATTCTGCACTGTCCTACTCATTTTCTACTGATTCTATTGGTTCTTGAACTTTTTTCACTGCTTGTCTTCTCACATTGCTCCGCTGACTGTAAGCCCAATTCCCCTCCATATTACCCTAAGTGCAGTTCTGCTTGATCCAGAAACAGTGTCAAGCCCAAACACAGCCCTGCAAGGAAGGAAGATTTAAGATTAATATAAAAAATTTAACTGTGCAATAATAGCAATAATAATATCAATACATACAAATACTGTGACAACTATTTATTCTGAATATCTGCAGTCGCCAAGATTTACTGGCCGATGACAGATACGTTAATGTTAGGTTTAGAATAAATTACATTACATTAATCTATCTGTACTGTTTCAATGATTTGCCAACACAATGATAATACTGTACCTTAAGTTTGCTTTTAGGTAAGCCCTGCACAGCCCTGAAATAAGTTAAAAAAAATATGAATGACCAACTCATTCAAAATAAACTAGTTCAAAATCATAATCATTTTCTACCAAGAGTATAACCAAATCCATATCCAACTCTCCTTGAGGAACGTTTATCCTCCTCACTTGCAGCAAGGCGATGGCAATGTGTAAGACAAGAGACCCTTCTCCACTGCTTCGGCTTGATCATATCAGAAAACATCTAGAAACCATCTAAAAACTGTCCTTTTAGCGATCCAGATACAAATTGGTAATTAAATTGGCTTTGTTCCAGTTGGAAAGCTGGTGTAAAGGCTGACATTAGCTGCTTTAAGTAGGTAGCATTCTATCCTAATGTAAGAAAACTTGTGTCCCACAGAATACAACATAAAATAGCTTGCATGGACATAACACCAATCAGCCAAAACATTAAAAACCCCTGCCTGCCTAATACTGTGTAGGTCCCCCTCATGCCGTCAGAACAGCTCTGACCCTTAGAGGCACGGACTCCCCAAGACCTCTGAAGGTGTCCTCTGGTATCTGGCACCAAGACGTCAGCAGCAGATCCGTTAAGTCCTGTAACTTGTGAGGGGGGCCCTCCATGGATCGGCCTTGTTTTCTCAGCACACCCCACAGATGCTCGATCAGACTGGGGGGGGGTTGCGTATTTTGTAATGCAAATATCATGCACCATGATTGGCACCAGCAGCACGCGGCGCACTTACAGGCTTTCTTAACTAAATAGCACACACACTGAAGTAGATCATAAAACGTTCAGATGACCATGTTAGAATAAAACAGAATGGCAATGAGTGGAATACGCGTAAAGAATAGGAGGTAATGCTCGCACATTTCTGTTCATGCAAATGGCGCCAAAATGCAGAATACTCCGCAGTAGGCACCAACAGCACACTATACAGGCTTCCACAATAATGACATATCCCATGAAGTTCATCCATGTGAGCCACGACATCTTTGTGCCATTAGTCATTTGACTGATGTTGCTGGTCTGATTCGGGTGATACGTGAAAAATAAATCCAACTGGTGTGGTTTCGGCCGTGTGAAAGATCGTTACGTCTCTCACCCTCCTAGTTGTGTCTCTCACCCTTCTCGTTGTGTCTCTCACCCTTCTCGTTGTCGTGCCTCTCTCCCTCGTTAGTGTAAACTACTAATAAGACACGTTAGCCCCTAGTTAACGGGTCTGGCCCTTTAGTCGTGCGGTTAGTGACGTCGCCTTGTGGTGCAGTACACCCCGTATCGAATCCGCACCGGGCAAGAAAATAACCGGTGGCAGCGGTGGGATTCGGAAGTGTGCAGATCTTCGGAGCGCGGAATGACAAAGCGCGAGGGCGCGCTTCCGGGGAGGGTGACGACCGTAAACTACTAATAAGACCCGTTAGCTAGGAGACCCGTTAGCCCCTAGCTAACGGGTCCCTTTAGTCGAGCGGTTAGCGATGTCGCCTTGTGGTGCAGTACACCCCGTATCGAATCCCGCACCGGGCAAGAAAATAACCGGTAACATTAGCATCATGTCTCTCTAGTATCTCCTCGTTATCTTGACTCCTTCTCTTGTTAGCGTGTGTCTCTCCCTCGTGTCTCTCTCCTTCCTCGTTAGCTTGTCTCTCCATCTCTCCCTCCTTGTGCTCCTCTTCCTCGTTCCTGCTGCTAACATTAGCTAGTTTAATCGTTTTGGTCATGGCGGGCTGCATAAACATAGTTAACTTGGCACATTTAGCTGCGCCAGCCACAAGGCTTTTCTTCTTCCTCTCTCTTTCTTTTCCAGCACCTCCTTTTCTTTTCTTTTTTTTACTGTTTTCTTCTATTCTTAACCTTTTATTGTTGAACTCGGCCAAAGACGAACTTGACCAACTCGACCGCACTGTGATTGCAGGTAAGCCTAGAGGCCTTGAGGAGGGGGAGGGGCCGAGCGCCCCCTCCCCAAAAAAAAGTGGGCCGGGGTGTGATATGCGCTGTAGCCGCCTGCGTTGAATTTATTTAGGTACAAAAAACCCCCTTTTTTCTCTTCTCAGAATATAGCTACCCAAAACTGCAGCGGCCCTTCTGGCATTTGCCAGAACTGCCAGATTGCCTGTCCGGGCATGATGCAATGGCAGTGCGCATTGTCCTGCTGAAAGAGGCCACTGCCATCAGGGAACACCGTTGCCATGAAGGGGTGTACCTGGTCTGCAATGATGTTTAGGTAGGTGGTACATGTCAAAGTAACATCCACGTGAATGCATCAAACTGCCTCCGCTGGCTTGCCTTCTTCCCATAGTGCATCCTGGTGCCATCTCTTCCCCAGGTAAGTGACACACATGCACCCGGCCGTTCACATGATGTAAAAGAAAATGTGATTCATCAGACCAGGCCACCTTCTTTCACTGCTCTATGGTCCAGCTCTAAAGCTCACATGTCCATTGTAGGTGCTTTCAGTGGTGGACAGCGGTCATCATGGGCACCCTGACTGGTCTGCAGCTATGCAGCCCCATACACCGCAAGCTGCGACGCACTGTGTGTTCTGACACCTGTCTATCATGGCCAGCATTAACTTTTTCAGCAATTTGAGCTACAGTAGCTCTTCTGTGGGATTGGGCCAGACAGGCTAGCCTTCGCTCCCCACGTGCATCACTGAGCCTTGGGTGCCCATGACCCTGTCACCGGTTCACTGGTTGTCCTTCCTTGGGCCACTTTTGGTAGGTACTGACCACTGCATACTGGGAACACCCCACATGATCTGCCGTTTTGGAGATGCTGTGACCCAATCATCTAGCCATGACAATTTGGCCCTTGTCAAAGTCACTCGGATCCTTACAATTGTCAATTTTTCCTGCTTCCAACACATCAACTTCAAAAACTGACTGTTTACTTCCTGCCCAATATATCCCACCCCTTGACAGATGCCACTGTAACAAGATAATCAATGTTAATCACTTACCTGTCAGTGGTTTTAATGTTTTGGCTGATTGGTGTATATGCACCTTATGTTAAGTCAAAAAGTTATTTCTCAATCAACAATATCCAGAAACTGTACATCTGGAAAAAAATAATAAAAATAAAGTTACCTCCTGTCTTGTGCTTATGAAATTAACCTGCCGCTGGCTCTTCAAAAACTGGTGCTGATCAGTACGAGTACGTTAACATCCCATCATCCTGCTCGTGCATCCCACCCCTAAAGCGTCTGTCCAATTATATTTAATTAAAAAAAACAATCTTTCATTTATTGTTCCATCATTATTGTATTACATATATTAATCTTGCCATTATATTTATCACAAATTGTTCATGTGATGAAAGAGTATTATTTCAATTCTTCATTTTCACTTCCAGGCAAACATATATGTGTGTATGTGTGTGTGTGTGTGTGTGTGTGTGTGTGTGTGTGTGTGTGTGTGTGTGTGTGCGTGTGCACACACACACACACACACACACACACACACACACACACACACACACACACATACTACTACTTTCGGCTGCTCCCGTTAGGGGTCGCCACAGCGGATCATCCGTTTCCATTTCTTCCTGTCTTCTGCATCTTCCTCTGTCACACCAGCCACCTGCATGTCTTCCCTCACCACATCCATAAACCTCCTCTTTGGCCTTCCTCTTCTCCTCTTCCCTGGCAGCTCCATATTCAGCATCTTTCTCCCAATATACTCAGCATCTCTCCTCCACACATGTCCAAAGCCATCTCAATCTTGCCTCTCTTGCTTTGATATATATATATATATTTACATGAATAATTGTGCAAAAGTAAGTAACCTGAATCTGGTCTTTCAGGCTAAATACAATTACATTTAAATGCAGTTTAAATGCAGTTAGATGCAATTACATGTACTTCACCCATACCAAACTCCGTAAGACACGATTGTATTAGGTGTGTATATATTCTAATTTGGGGTGGTGAGGTGTGAGATGCAGTCAAGGCAGAAAAACCATTTCAAGTTCTAGACCCGACATTTCTTTGTGGTTCACACTTTAGAGAACATATGTGGGCCAGTTAATATAAGACAGATCGAGGCCACATAACCCCATCCACAATCAGCCCACATGTTGTGTGCAATCACTTAAACATTGCATCATTGCCAGACCTGGCCCACATTCAGTGAACATACTACTTACTGATGCCAGCACAGTGCCGGCTTGAGGCCACATTTTGGCCAGAGTCGTTCTGCTATGAGGGCAGTGGTTGCAAGTGATTCATGATGCTATCAGCAGCCGCAGTCCATACTTTGTGAGATCGCCTGTCAATACAGGGTGAGTCTTATAAAAATGAGACATCCACAGATCAGAATCAGAATCATCTTATTCGCCAACGTACATCACATGCACTAGAATTTTACCTGCCGTTCTTCATGCAGCTCAGTACAGTACAATAACTAAACAGAACCCCCATTAAATCAAAACAGTGTGTAATACAATAATGGATACATGGCGTACAGTATAGAGTACAATACACATTACAAAATCTACAATATACATCTACAATACAATACAATACAATACAATACAATACAGTATACAATGCAACATACAACACCAGGATAGGTGAGTAGTATTAATTAAATATAAATATAAATAAATGATAAATGATAGATGATGTATAAAATTCACAGTAGTTAAGTGTTAATGTAGTATGAGTAAGCAATGCTGAAGGCACAGTGGTACCACATAAATACAGAAATACAAGAGTTCAGGAGGTATTGAGAAGGGCTACCGGTTTGGGATAGAAGCTATTCTGATGACGTGTGGTTTTAGTCTTGATAGACCTGTACCGCCTTCCAGAAGGCAGGTCTTATGAACAGGCTGTGGGCTGGATGGAGGGATCAGCCACGATCTTCTCTGCATGTTTCCTGGCTCTGGAGCTGTGTAGGTCCTTGATAGAGGGCAGGTAGCAACCGATGACCCTCTGAGCCGCACATATGACTCTTTGTAGCTTGGCCTTAGAGCGAGCAGATGCAGTCGTACCAGACAGTGATGGATGAGGTCACGATGCTCTCTACAATAGCCCTGTAGAACTGAACCAGAATGTGTGGGCTGACATGGAGCTCTCTTCAGCTGTTGTAGGAAGAACATCCACTGCTGTGCTCTCTTAGCTAGGATGATGATGTTGTTGCCCCATTTTAGTGTGTTGGAGATAGTAGTACCCAGGAACTTGAATGTTGCACTCAGTGACAGTGGTGATATTAATTCCAGGGGGAAGTGGGATGGAGCATTTTTGCGGTAGTCCATAACCATCACACTGTTTTGTGGTGTTGAGCTCCGAGTTGTTGCGAGCACACCATGACACAAGGCAGCCAATCTCCCTCCGGTAGTTGGATTCGTCATTGTTAGTGGTGAGGCCTACCACTGTGGTGTCATCCTCGAATTTGAGGATTTTAACAAATTGGTCGCCAGAGGTGTAGTCATTTGTGTACAGGGAGTAGAGCAGGGGGGATAGCACACGGCCTTGTGGGGCACCCGTGCTAACTGTGAGAGGATCAGACAGGTGAGGGCCCTTTCTTACGTATTACGTCATATTGGTAAGAAAGTTCGTAATCCACTGGTAGATGGAGGAGTCAATACTCAGATGGGTCAGTTTGCTGTGGAGGAGGTCTGGGATAATGGTGTTGAGGCTGAGCTGAAGTCCACAAACAGGACTCGGACATATAAGTGTTTGGTTTGTCCAGGTGCTACAGGATGCAGTGGAGCCCCATGTTGACAGCAACCTCTACTGAGCTGTTGGACCTGTATGCATACTGCAAGCGGTCCATAAGATGTTCAGCGGACCAGGCGTTCGAATGTTTTCATAACCACAGATAGAAACAGATGAGAGAGGAGGGGGAGTTAACAGATAATTAGAATAGGTATACCTATTCTAATGATGATTTGACATGATTGAAAGAGAACTAAATTTAATTGCAAGTATACTTGCAATTAAATTTAGCTCTCTTTCAAATCATAACATCAAACATTAACATTTAAGATCCAGGAATTCACATTATAGACACTACCACTAGCTATCCCTGTGACAAACTGGCCACGATTTTGAACATTGCCCCTACACGGTCCAGCCATATACTAGCTTTTGACCTAGTCTTGCTTATGTTAACACAACCTCTCTCAGATTTATTGTGCAGTGATGTTTCCAAGGTATGTGTAATTGGAGCATACTAGTGAAAAGTATGAATTGAATTATGGCTATCTCAGTGAACACAAACCCTTCAGCGACATTTCATCGATATTTACTGAGTATAATCATCTTCAGTAGATCCAAAGCAAACAACCAATTGAGGATTACTGGTGGAGCAGCTTAGCTCCAATATTCATAAAGATTGTGCATTTTGTGATAAAAGCACCAACTTGGTACATATGTAGCTCAATATATTTAGAAGAAATGTGGATATGGAGAAACTGAAAATTAACCCTGTAGTGGCCATGGCAGGCATGGACGTTATTAGAACGCTTTTAGCGGGGCTGTGGTCTCCCTAAATTCATATTGACGAGACAGAGGAGAGTGTTACCTTTCCAGAGATACCAATATTATTGTTCTGGTCCAACCAGAACCAGAGATATGCCATTTTACATATCGATGTCACCAATGCATGGTGAAAAAACTAAGTTGATAAGCAGTTACTTTTGTAAATAAAAAAAAACAATAAAAAAACAATAAACACTGTTGAAGTACTGAATTGTGTATTGTTTCCTGCAATTGCTGGTTCTAAACCTTGCCCAACAGAAGAGGAGTGTTTAGGTATAGATGCCTATACATAGTGTATAGATGACTAGAGGAGTGTTTAGGTATAGATGTCTATACAGATGTATAGATGACTAGAGGAGTGTTTAGGTATAGATGTCTATACATAGTGTATAGATGAATACAGGAATGTTTAGGTATAGATGTATATACGTAGTGTATAGATGAATAGAGGAGTGTGTAGGAATAGATGTCTATACAGAGTGTATAGATGAATTGAGGAATGTTCAGGTATAGATGTCTATACAGTAGTGTATAGATGAATAGAGAATGTTTAGGTATAGATGTCTATACAGAGTGTATAGATGAATAGAGGAGTGTGTAGGTATAGATGTCTATACAGAGTGTATAGATGAATAGAGGAGTGTGTAGGTATAGATGTCTATACAGAGTGTATAGATGACTAGAGGAGTGTTTCGGTAATAGATGTCTATACAGAGTGTATAGATGAATAGAGGAGTGTGTAGGTATAGATGTCTATACAGAGTGTATAGATGAATAGAGGAGTGTGTAGGTATAGATGTCTATACATAGTGTATAGATTGAATAGAGGAGTGTTTAGGTATAGATGTCTATACAGAGTGTATAGATGAATAGAGGAGGTTTAGGTATAGATGTCTATACAGAGTGTATAGATGAATAGAGGAGTGTGTAGGTATAGATGTCTATACATAGTGTATAGATGAATAGAGGAGTGTGTAGGTATAGATGTCTATACAGAATGTATAGATGAATAGAGGAGTGTGTAGGTATAGATGTCTATACGTAGTGTATAGATAATAGAGGAGTGTGTAGGAATAGATGTCTATACAGAGTGTATAGATGAATAGAGGAGTGTGTAGGTATAGATGTCTATACAGAATGTATAGATGAATAGAGGACTATGTAGTATAGATGTGTATACAGAGTGTATAGATGAATAGAGGAGTGTTAGGTATAGATGTCTATACAGAATGTATAGACGAATAGAGGAGTGTTTGGGTAATAGATGTCTATACAGAGTGTATAGATGAATAGATGAGTGTGTAAGTATAGATGTCTATACAGAATGTATAGATGAATAGAGGAGTGTGTAGGTATAGATGTCTATACAGAGTGTATAGATGAATAGAGGGAGTGTGTAGGTATAGATGTCTATACAGAGTGTATAGATGAGTAGAGGAGTGTTTAGGTATAGATGTCTATACAGAATGTATAGATGAATAGAGGAGTATGTAGGTATAGATGTGTATACAGAGTGTATAGATGAATAGAGGAGTATGTAGGTATAGATGTCTATACAGAGTGTATAGATGAATAGAGGAGTGTGTAGGTATAGATGTCTATACAGAATGTATAGATGAATAGAGGAGTGTTTAGGTATAGATGTCTATACAGAGTGTATAGATGAATAGAGGAGTGTGTAGGTATAGATGTCTATACAGAGTGTATAGATGAATAATGTCTCAGAAGGGACTGGGAACTTAGTTTTCCCAACATGCATTGGTGCCATCCGATATGTAAAATGGCATATCTCTGGTTCTGTTTGGACTAGAACAATGATATTGGTATCTCTGGAAAGGTAACATTCTCCTCTGTCATAATAGCCGATATGAAATTTAGGGAGGCCACAGCCCCGCTAAAAGCGATCTAATAACGTCCATGCCTGCCATGGCCACTACGGGGTTAATTTTCAGTGGCTTCATATCCAGATTTCTTCTAAATATATTAAGCTACATGTGCACCAAGTTTGACGCTTTTATCACAAAATGCACAATTTTTATGCTAAGCTGCCCCACTGTACTGCTGGACAAAAACCGACGAGCTCAAGAAAAGGACTCAGCGCCACATCGTCCCCATAGAGTTCAGTCCTTTGGCGCCACCGTGTGTCCGATACGGTGTATTACATTTGTCAGATCGCAGACATGAGTTGATTACTCTCATTATACAGTATCTCATAATGCAAAAAAAAAACAAAAACAACAAAAAAACTGCCACTTTTTAATGCATAATACTTCTCATCTGGAAGTCTACATACGTCCTGTTGTATTGTAGCTTTCATGAACCCTTCTTCAGCCTCGTTAGCAGCGCGCACTCTTTCAATCTTCTCTCCACCGCACCATCCGTTTAAAGGACTACGCCGGTGGTTATTTTTGCAGGTTTTAGCCGCTCTCCCGACCGTTTTCCAAAGCAAACCAGGCATGATTTTTCAGATTTATTCGAATAAGGTTGTCCTCATCCATGGTTTCCCTCCAATTCAGTACGGTATGAAAATCAACTTGCAGAGACTTGAAACGTGTATATGTAATCTATCCAATCATCGTTGTTTTCTTCCAAAACAGGGACATAATCGTTGCAAGATAAAGTTGCAAGATAAGTTGAAAAGATTTTTTTTCGCGGCAGTAACGTAACTTTGACCCCCCCCTAAAACAAAACAAAACAAAAACAAAAACAAACAAATAAAATAACTGTTTGCTGTGATGGATTGCATATTTTAAGTCTCTGCAGATACATTTTCATACTGTGCTGAGATGAACAGAAACCAATGGGTGCCTGGAAGGAAGGAATAACACATTTCAACCCATCACAAAACCACATGATTTGACCCACTCGGTCGGTCCGCTTCAGCTGAAGGTGCGCCTGTTGTTTCTATCGGTTGGGACCCAGATAGCAGACACATTTGGGCCTAATCTGGGGCACTTTGGGTACTTACTGCTCAGTTACAGCACTGGCAAATTGTGTGGGCCAGATGCGGCCCAAATATCATAAGCCGGGCCTGACTTGAGTTACGGCAAGTGTTGTGTGGGCCAGATGCGCCCAAATGTAATGCACCGGGCTTGATTTGGGTTACAGCACATACTATGTGGTCCAGATGTGGCCCAAGTGTGGCCCAAGTGTGGCTGAGCTGAGGCAGCCACACTCAGAATGAGTCAACGCCGTCATTCAAGGCCAAAGTGGGCTGTAAGATAACTGCAGATGTGGGCCATATTTGGGCCAAAGATTCTTTGCCATCTGGGAAGGAAAACCTGCATACTGTTGTTTATGTCTACACAATGCATGCTTTGTAAACTGGCCATAGGTCCCACGCAGCATAATTACATTTGTAACACTACTGCCACTTCTCACACTTTACTCTTTCAGACTATTTTGCACACTTTATATTTGCATAGTAACTGCAAATTGTATGGGATAAACCGTCTGTATTCTCCCCGGATTTTATTTTAACTTCTTTAGCATTTTACTCTATTTTATTCTTTGATTGTTGTTGTTCCACGTCTCTTTTGAAGCAGAGTTTTCGGGGTTTGCCAAAGAAAGCTGCTTGTTGTACCTGTATGTGAAGCGTGTGGCGAATAAACCATACAATCTTGAATCTGCAGTCAGTGGGCTAGACGCAAACGCACCGGACAGGTGTTACGCCACCGTCTGAGACCGGTGCGCACCCCCCCAACCCCCAGACTGTTACAACTGACCCATACCTAACTATCCATCCCAACTTTCACACAGAACCCCACACCTAAACTTAACCAGGAGGCGGGAGGAGCTGGAGATGTGCGCCAGTCCGCCGCCAAACTCATGTGGACTGTTCTCCACTTTATTTTATTTATTTTTTCTGTGTCGCTGAACTGTTGTCCAATTTTCGCAGATTTTGGTTTCAGGTACTTCAGCCACCACGGACAGAGAGAGAGAGAGAGAGAGAGAGAGAGAGAGAGAGAGAGAGAGAGAGAGAGAGAGAGAGGAGAGAGAGAGAGAGAGAGAGATGAGAGAGAGAGAGAGAGAGAGAGAGAGAGAGGAGAGAGAGAGAGAGAGAGAGAGAGAGAGAGAGAGAGAGAGAGAGAGAGAGAGAGAGAGAGAGAGAGAGAGAGAGAGAGAGAGAGAGAGAGAGAGAGAGACGCCGATTGGACCGCGAACAGGCCCCTCAGCGTCGCGGATTAAGCGGAAGCCGCCCATTGGTCCGGGCGACAGGGACGGCAGGTTTGACGCGTAATAATAATAGAGGGCGGCAGCGACGCGGTTAGTTACTCTGATGACATTCCTAAGGACGCGCTGCGATACTTCATGACCGGCGAGCAGAGACTGCCAGCCGGGTTACCTGCCCTCCGTTCCCCCGTCGACGACCGGAGCATGCCGGGGAGAGCGGGCGCTCTGTGAAGCGAGCGGGCGAGCGGGCGGGCGAGCGAGCGGAGCGAAGAGCGCGGCTTCTTATCCCAGGAGGTAAGAAGATTATCTCTCCCATGGAAACACTAATTCCTCGTCATGATGGTCGAGTGTCTGTCAAAGTGTCAGTAAGCTACTTCCAGACATGCTGCATATTGAGTGTGCATGGCTCCGGTTAACTTTCTCGAGCGCGGTTGGGTGAGCTGCGCGCTGTTATCCTCGAGCGTTTGTTATTTTCTTCTGGCTAAACTGGAACCGGAAGCCATCCGGTAGAATCAACAGTTCTCACATATGCTGGTATGGAAATGGTCCGTCAATATATCTGTCCCGGCGCTTATCAGTGTGCCCCAATGTCCGATTACCACATATACAAAGAGGACTGTGTTAGTAAAAAACTGTCTGATTTGTACTTTTTGCTATCCTTGCAGGTTCAAAATATTGAGGAACAAATCAGCTAAGCGGCACAATCGCCACTGCGTCCACATGGCTGGTAAGCATTTGCATGGTAATTCCTTGGGGATGGCGGACATTGGTTTATCATCAGTGGGCAGTGTTGACCTTAAGGAACAACTCGTTGCAGAGCCCAACTTCCCCCCATTGCCTGGCTTCCTGCCCCTGAAGCCGTGTTTCTACCAGGACTTTGAGGAGATTCCCGAGCAGCACCGTTCTCTGTGCAAGAAAATGTACCACCTGTGGATCTGTGAGTGGCTATCTGGGCATTGTGTTGCGTCTTGTGTGCACGTTAGGGGAAGTGTGTTTCTCATATACTGTCCATGCTTCGTAAACCGGATTTTCTGTAGTTTTTATGACATGGAAAATTAGCCAGTTATCCCCCCCCCCCTTTTACCTTAGCTAAAACAGTGAAATAATGATAAGTACTACGTAGAGTGTTAACAGCAGATCACTGGGTGACCATTCTTTTATCCTCTTGTTGGAAGATGTAGAGATAATAGATATAGATTGATTACTAGTATGTATTTACTCTTAAAAAATGCATGTGTATCATATAAACAGTTTATTGTACTATTCTAACCAGTCACATATGTGTATTAATATACAGACTGCATCACCTATTTGTTCATCTTTACAACGTTGCCCAATATCTCACAGGTGTGGCGGTATGGGGCTGTCTGAACGACGGATACATTTGGAAATATAATCTATTCAAGTTTATCCACAGGAGTTGAATCGAGTGCAACTGGACTTGGTATATATCCGTGAAGACGTTTCGCCTCTCATCCAAGAGGCTTCATCAGTTCGTGCCTTTCTGACTATCTTCACGGATATATACCAAGTCCAGTTGCACTTGATTCAATTCTTTGGATAACCATGACCTGGATGATGAGAACCTTCACAGACTATTCAAGTTTAGTTATGCAAATTATTTCCATTGAATCATTAACCGTGTTCTCTTAAAATAAACGTTTTCATTGATTAGAATTCTATGAATTTTGTTGATTGGAATCACACGCAAATTAAGTCCTTAATTGACAACATAGAAATTGACTTGATAAAAATTTGAATTAATCATTAGGTGTTCTTATCAAAACACAAACAACTGCAGCTAAATTAAGAGTGACTGCATGCCTGAACTCACTGTGGTTGTGATTGACGGAGACAAACATTACACTTTTAGGGACGAGCAGTTTTCTTAGAGACAGAGAAGAGATAAGTGGTTACTGGAAGGGGCCTTTTCAGTGACCATTAAAGTATTTTATGCGTGAGCTCGAGTGCTTGTCTCAGACCTCACAGGTTGTTTCTTGATATTCCCACTGTGGAGCCGACCAAGCCAAGGAAGCTCTGCATGTAGATGTTTTGTTGATACCCAGGAAAACTATATTAAATTATTTCTCTGGACCAGACAAGCTTTTTTTTTTTTTTTGCAAATTACTGCAGGTGATAAACTGAACAGAAGTGGCCCAGCATGGGCGGCACGGTTGCCCAGTGGTTAGCACTGTTGCCTCACAGCAAGAAGGTCCTGAGTTCAAATCCCAGGCTGTCCCAGGTCTTCTTCTGTGTGGAGTTTGTATGTTCTTCCCGTTTCTGTGTGGGTTTCCTCCGGGCGCTCCGGTTTCCTCCCACCATCAAGAAGACATGCATGTTAGGTTAATACTCCTGTCTGTGGCCCTGAGCAAGGCAATGGAAAGAAGAACTGGACTTGGTCCCCCGGGCGCTGCAGCTGCCCACTGCTCCTATACAATAGGATGGGTTAGATGCAGAGAACACAGTCATTGTAAGAATACAATGGCAAAGTAAAGTGGCTCTCTTCTTTCTTTTGCTGTTATTAAGTTGCCCATTCTTTAGGTTTCTATGTTCTTTCATTCTGTAACACTTTATTCCATCAGTTTTTCTTGAGTTTACAGTACCTCCTCTTTACTATAATGTATACACTGTGTGCACAGCTGCTCCTCCTTTCTCTAATGTGTTGGTTCGACATGCACGGCAGATCTTGGATGTACACAGTACATCACTTTCATAAATTTCCATAATTTATGTTTTGTGTAATATTGATGTTAAGATCGCCTCATTGTCTGTAACGAAACAACAATGGCGCATTTTGAATTCTATGTTGGGCCTTTTAGAGGCATACTATGTGTCTGTAGCTGTGTGTGGGTCTATAACTCTTGATGTAAAACACTCTTAATTTCTGCTCTGGACAAATTCGGCAGTTTTAGAGAGAAAAGCTGGAGCCGAGTCGTGAATACAGAACTCCAGTTAGCATAAACTGTAAAGTGTGTGGGATGTACTAAAGATTTGCTAAAAATATGTCTTGATGCATGCTCAATAATCCCGGTATGGAAAATCACAGAAAGTTGAATCAGTTCATCTGGATACAACATTTATTTGACAGATATGTTTCATCACTAATCTAAGTGACCGCTTCAGTCTAAACTGACTGCAAGTATCCCCACCCCTTATAAACAATACAGCTGCATAACGACCGTACCAATGACCAGTTTCATACGCAAGTAGGTGTGGCCATAAACTAGAGTTACAATGGCCATGTGTACTATTCACAGAGGATTGGGGAATGTTTGCAATCACAGCATTGTAAGATGGTGACAGATGTACTCTTAGGCCCCCCAGAAGAGCTAACATGTCAGGCCAGGACGCTGCAGTCTACACCCATCTACAGGCCAGTGGTCACTGTTCTTTTTTTTTTCTTCCCCCCAATTGTATCCGACCAATTACCCCATTCTTCCGAGCCATCCCGGTCGCTGCTTCACCCCCGCTGCCGATCCGGGGAGGGCTGCAGACTACCACATGCTTCCCCCGATACAAGTGGAGTCGCCAGCCGCTTCTTTTCACCTGACAGTGAGGCGTTTCACCAGGGGGATGTAGCGGGTGGGAAGATCGAGCTATTCCCCCCAGTTCCCCCTCCCCCCCGAACAGGTGCCCCAACCAACCAGAGGAGGCACTAGTGCAGCGACCAGGACACATACCCCACATCCGGCTTCCCACCCAGAGACACAGCCAATTATGTCTGTAAGGACGCCCAACCAAGCCGGAGGTGACACTGGGATTCGACCAGGCGATCCCCATGTTGGTAGACAACAGAATAGATGGGACCGCCACGTCACCCGGCTGCCCAGTGGCCAGGAGGAACACTGGTTTGAACGGGGAGTCAAAGAGGCCACCTATGTTGAACCGAGATCACTAATGATGTACTAAGATGTACTAAGAGCACATCTCTCACCATCTTACAATGCTGTGATGGCAAACATTCCCAAATCCTCTGTGAATAGTACACATGGCCATCAAAACTCTAGTTAAAGGTCACGTCCACATTTGCATATGAAGCTGATCGTTGGTTTCGGTCATTACGCCACTGTATTGTTTATAAGGGTGGGGATACCTGCAGTCAGTTCGGACTGAAGAGAACGCTTAGATGAGTGATGAAACCTATCTGTCAATAAACGCTGTGTCCAGACGAAGTGAGTCAACCTTCTTTGATTGCCGAGAATAAACAGAGAAGGATACCAGCAGAGGGAGTACTTGGAAAACTGAAAGAGAAGGAAGACATTTCTCTAAAAAGCCATGCTGTGAGTCAAACATGGCAGTAATTCGACAATATGCTTCTTTGGCTGTTAATATCTTCCTTTTCCAACATCTGCGCCTTCCTGCTTGTTTAAATCTGATTGTGTGTGCATAGACATTGGTGTGTGTGTGTGTGTGTGTGTGTGTGTACACCCTCGCCAGTAATCTGCTCTTTGCCATCTTCCAGTGAACAGTGCTACGCTTGTTGTGAATCTGGTTGGCTGCTTTGTGTGGATGTTTGGTGGAGGTGGCGTGACCAACTTTGGCTTGGCTATCATCTGGCTACTGATGTTCACTCCCTGCTCCTACGTCTGTTGGTTCAGACCCATCTACAAAGCCTTCAAGTAATGCAAACACAAAGTAATACACTGCAAACATTGATTCAGCTACACAGCGTTTTGTAATTAGGAAAACAAGATCGATAGCAATACGTACATAACATGTTATAACAAACACCAGCAGCGATTCCTTTTGGCTTTGCACACTTAGTGTATCTTTGATAAATCACTGTGTCAGCGGCAATGGTAGCTGCATTCATGGCTTGAATTAATTTTAGCTAACACGATTAACTTTAAATTGAAGAATTGTTTCATATTTTACTATTATCAATTGCACATTAGTGATATGCAGCAGAAATGAGCATCAGAATTCTCTCTCAGCCTACCCATTAGGATAAATGGCTTTTTGGCTTACAACAATCGTTCTTATTGCATAAACAGAGTATGAAATATTATTTTACCCTGCAGGATAAAACAAAATCCAACAATAAAATAACAATAAAGCAGACTTACACATTTGGGGGGTGTGCAGCTGTGACTGTGTCTCACTTTCTGTGTTTTCTTCTCAGGACTGACAGTTCCTTCAACTTCATGGCGTTCTTCTTCGTGTTCATGGCTCAAGTCGGCATCAGTATCATCCAGAGCATCGGCATCCCTGGATGGGGAGTATGGTAAGAAGTGTGTGTGTGTGTGTGTTTGTGTGTGTTTGTGTGTGTGTGTATGTGTGTTTGTGTGTGTCACCACAATATGAAATGTTAACTGAGCTTTAGTGTAGTTTTCCAGACAGTTACTAAAGTAAAAGTACAAGCTGTTCCAAGAGCTTTTGTGCTCCCTATAAATAATGTTCCACTTGCTTCTGACCCCACCTCACTTTAATATTGATTTTGATATGGTTCTTGTAAACAATGTTATGGCTGAGTGCAAGGATTTATTTTTTTTAGTATTTATTTATATTGTTATGATATCAGCAAAGCCACATAGTTGGTAAATCCTCCAGGATTGATAGTTAAAATGTTATTGAACTCACCACTTTTATGTCTTATAATGAAACTTATGCTAGTCAGATGACTTGCACACAGATTCAGCTGATTTATTAAAGCGCCAACATTTCGACCTGTTTTCAAGGCTGGCCTTGAGAAATGCTCGCACATTAATAAATCAATATAGAGGTGTATCTGTGTGTGCGGGAGTTACGTGTCGCCTAACATGGGCTTCACGTTTGGGGTTTAATTCTCACCACGACGAGAGAGAATACACACAGTGGTGTGCCCCCCTTGCCCCCCTTATTTAAACCACATTTAATCACATAAAACAAGAAATAATAGCTCAATAATTACTGCAGTAAAAGAGCAGAGTTACAGGATTTTGGCTTATTAAAGTAATGATACTAATAATAATAATCATTACATTTATATAACGCTTTTCTAGACGCCCAAAGCGCTTCACATTGAAGGGGGTAACTCACTTCAACCACCACTAATGTGTTTCACCCACCTGGGTGATGCACGGCAGCCATTTTGCACCAGAACGCTCACCACACGTCATCTCGAGGTGGAGAGGGAGGAATCATTGAGCCAGTCGGCTCTGTACGTAACTGTGCATAAGCGGTCCTATTCTGACCGTACAATGGTGTCGTATCGTGTTCCAGCTGGGACCAAGTGTGCTTGGGTTTTCATTTCAGCAGTGCACCGTTCTAGTGAGTTCCCTGAGTACTTCCTCCTGCTCTGATCTACATGTGATATAACTGTTGAAAGCAGACAGTGTAGTGTTGAGAAACACTACTGTTCTAGCATGACTCAAGCATTGTATTCTGACTACTTTTTTTTTTGCAATTATAAGTGTGAAAGTGATCGTTCATCTCTATCAATGTTCGCAATTAATTTATTCTGTTTCAGCCCACACATCTATGAGGTTATTATTATTGCAGTGATGCTATGAAACTTTAATTCATGTATTGATGCATGCTCAATAATCCAGGGAAGAAAATCCAAGGAGGTTGAATCAGTTCATCTGGATACAATGTTTACTGACAGATACTACGTTTCATCACTCTTCAGTCTGAAGAGGTCACTTAGATGAGTGATGAAACGCATCTGTCAATAAACATTGTATCCAGATGAACTTATTCAACCTCCTTTGATTTAATACATGTAAAATAAAACTTTATAGGGGTACCCAGTGAGTCTAAATAAGATGTGTTTACATAGGACATTATTCTTAGCTCTCCTTAACATGATGGGGATGGACAACCTGCAAGTGGCCCTGTGTTATGTTTATGGTAGTCCTATTACTATAATTTGAGAGGTTGCACAAGGTCATCTGACTCGTGGCGATGATCTGAATTTAACATTATGATAGCTTCCACAAAGTTGATAAATGTCTGTCTTTACAATCGGGCAGCTTTATGTATTGGTTGTGAAACTTTTGACATGCATGTCCAAAAAATGCTCAAAATTGATGGCATGTAAAAGCTGACGCAGGCATAGCTAACAGGAGCAACAGCTAATGCACTTGGCCCAATAATGAATTCCTGACACCGTATTGTTTAAACACACACTATTGACAACTTGCTATCAAGTCATGTTTGATGCCATTTTGTTCATATTTGTTTCTGCCCTTTTAGTGGTTGGCTGGCCACCATCTCATTCTTCAGTTATAATATTTTGATAGCTTTGATCATGCTGGTCCCCACCATCATGTTCACTGCTGTGGCCTCGCTGTCCTTCATTGCCCTCACCAAGGTAAGGCAAGTTCCCGAGGATGCGTTGTAGAGGGTTACACGGTACATGGAGGGGGGGGCTATGGAAAGAAATGTGGTACTTTACTCAAGTACAGTAAATTAAGAGACATTTTACTAAAGTTAGTGAAATAAAAGTACTCTCCTAAAACCCCAAACCCCCCCCCATCAGGTGATTTTCCTAGCTTTTTGTGGAATCTTTTCCTCATCCAAATTTAGGATCTAAACACAGGGCGTGTCATATACTGTGTCTATCTGTTTTTCATTGAGGCCCTTTTAGACCCTATTTGTAATTGTACTTGATGAGGTAGTGTAGTGACATAACTAAAACCCACTCAACTACACTAATCCGAGTACAAATGGGCTGGGCACATTTAATTTACTTTACTCTCTATGGATTCTGCTCTGTGTTTCTGGTAAAATATTAGTTCACTCACCATTCATCGCTAAATATGTGAGATTTCCTGACTGAACTGTTGATATTCACTTTCCGTTGCTGATGGCTCATAGGTGCTAAATTGTGTCCTTCTGAAGTTTTGTACATGAGTATTTGTAAGTATTCATGTTTCATTGCTGTTGGCTTATAGAGTCTAACCTGTGTTTTTTCCACCCACCTAGATTCATAACTTGTACCGTGGTAGTGGCGGCAGCATGTCCAAGGCCCAGGAGGAATGGGCCACGGGAGCTTGGAAGAACCCTCATGTCCAGGCAGCCGCCCAGCAGGCCGCTATGGGGGCTGCCGCTGGAGCCATGCAGGATCAGTACTCGAGTCCGCAGAACAATGAAAACCAGATGTAGCCTCTTCAGTCAAATAAAGGATAGCAGACGACAAGTTCAGAGGTGACACTGTAATTATCAATATTCATGTTAATTATTAGCAGTCACACCTTCATCGCTCAGCAGTTACTTCAGTTTAATCTACTTTGGCCGTGCCATTGTTAACAAGCACAACAATATCACAGAAAGTTGAATCAGTTCATCTGGACATAGTGTTTATTGAGAGAAACATTTCATCACTCATCTAAGTGACCTCTTCAATCTCAACTGACTACAGATATCCCCACATGAAAAATACAGTGGCATAACAACTGAAACCAACGACCAGTTTCATACGCATGACCATTAACTAGAGTTTCAATGGCCATGTGTACTATTCACAGAGGATTGGGGAATGGTTGCAATCACAGCATTGTAAGATGGTGACAGATGCACTCTTAGGCCTCCACCTCAGTGCAGGGATGGTCGTTCCCTCCTAACATAGATGCATCTTTTGCCATCTTACAATGCTGACTTGAGACTGAAGAGGTCATTTAGATGAGTGATGAAACATTTTTCTCAAAAAACGTTGTGTCAAGGGGGCACAGTGGCTCAGTGGTTAGCGCGGTTGCTTCACAGCAAGAAGGTCCTGGGTTTGAGCCCGGGGGTAGTCCAACCTAGAGGGTGGTCCCTGGTCGTCCTCTGTGTGGAGTTTGCATGTTCTTTCTGTGTCTGCATGGGTTTTCCTCCTGGTGCTCTGGTTTCATCCCACAGTCCAAAGACATGTAGGTCAGGTGAATCGGCTCTACTAAATTGTCCATAGGTGTGTGTGTGTGTGTGTGTGTGTGTGTGTGTGTGTGTGTGTGTGTGTGTGTGTGTGTGTGTGTGTGTGTGTGTGTGTGTGTGCCCTGTGATGGAGTGGTGGCCTGTCCAGGGTGTCTCCCTGCCTGCCACCCAATGACTGCTGGGATAGTCTCCAGCATCCCCGCGACTCTGAGTAAGGACAAGCGGTTTGGATAATGGATGGCTAGACGTTGTGTCCAGATGAACTGATTCAGATTTCTGTGATTTTCTTCCCCGGATTATCGAGCATGGATAGAGATAAGCACACCAATACATTGTCTCTCAGAAATTTAACAAAACTATGTATTCATTTGATGGCATTTTGTTAAAAATTCTTGTCAAAAAGATGGATATTTTGTGAGATGGTGGTTTTAGCCTTTATACTAGAAAATATTCTATATATTTTTGTGTTTTATAAAATGTAATGTTGCAGGATTAATGGAACATGGAAGATTAGACTGAATGTGGAAATATGTTAGCGGCTCCATTATGAGAGCTCTGTGTTGATGTACTGTGTATGACGATGACTGTCTATTTTTACAGCAGAAAGGCAAAAATTAGTTAAAACTTTTTTTTATCAGAAAATAGAATATAGAATATATTATGAATATATTGAATAGCAATATAACATTTAATGTGACTGTTCTGTATGGTTAAATAGTATTCATTTACTTTCATTCATAAGCACTCTATAAATTATAGGTACATAACAGTAATTGAATGACCAATGCACTGTAACATGGATGTCTCCTTCTGTACATGTGTTGTGGAGTAATGTGGTAAATTCTCTTTTGCTTGTATTCCACAAAATCAGGTAAACCAAAGCATTTATATGGCCAGGTGCTCTATATGGCCTATATATATATATATATATATATATAAAAATCATTTGAAGACGAAGGTATTTCTGTTACCTCAGGATTGGGTCATTACGCTGCTATGCAATGTATGAGCTCTTGCACTGTGAAAGGAAAGCAACATGTGATGTTAAAAGGAAATCTATCCGTTACAACAGGAGAAACTACTCGACCGTTTGGAGATTAAAGGTCGATTTAAGCAGCAGCATAAAATCTCATTTTAAACATACCATAATACAACCAAAGTTTTGAATCTTCTTATTATGTTTGCTCATTTTGAAATGATCAGATTTTAATCAAAACAGAGCCGAAAACTGGCTTCAGGCTTGTGTGGCAATCATGATCTGCAACTGAATGTGAATTGTGCTGAATTTGTGGTACAATTACGACAAAACTGATGTGTTTTCCTTGGTGTAAGAAGTCGTACTGAATGTCTGTATAGAAGGTGCTCTTTTATATATAAAAAAAAAAGTTTTATGTAGATTTCAGAACACAGTTTAGCGTACGCTGTATGGCTGCATGACCACAGAGAGGCGCTGATAGTTTAGTTTGAAATAATAAAAAAAATCCCTAAAATTTACAAAATGCCTCCTTTCTTCCCTCACAGACTAGCCTGAATCCTTCTTTTCCTCTTCTTTGACCGCTCTGTCACCTCTCCCTCACCCTCTTGCCCCCCTCGCTCTCTCGCCGCTTTCCACCGATCACAATGACGGCGTTTCTGCTGCAGAAATTAAGGTTATTATCAAGCAGTTGAAAGGCTGTCGCCCATACGGCGTGTTATTTTGCTGAGAATGCATGCTCTTTTCAGTTGATGTGCGCCATCGGATTCATGCTTACGCACATGCACACCTGAGAGCTTTTCATTAAAACTAGTCATCAAGGAGCCGGTCCACTGAAGTAGAATGGAGGAGGTTAAGTGTCTCACTCAAGGACGCCTCGATGGTAGTTGTTGTGGGAGGGCATCGCTTTCCCTGACAGTTTTGGCCTTCACAAAAACAGCAATCTGGTCATAAGTGCACTTCACCAACCTTTCGGTTACAATTGTCCCCCATATTGGCGTTAAGGCTGTATTCCATGAGGACTGTCCTCATAAGGGAGGAATACAAAAACACCTCCACTGATGTTATGTGTGGAGTTTAAAGGTTAAACTGTGAGGAGAAGGTTTCACTGAAGCAGTTTAACACAGTAGGAGCATCAGAAAGATGAGACGCACCACACTCACCCTGTTTTGTAATCATTTGTGTGCGCCTCTTTTATTTATGTCTCTCTTGTAATTGACTTTTTTCACTGAATAAGTCAGAGCCAGAGTCAATTTTATTGGCCGAGTAAGAGTGCAGGAATTTGACTAGCTACATTTCTTTAATTCACACAGATATATATACCTGTAAAAATGAGATAAGAGAAGAAATTTAAGTTGGATCTACTGGAAATTTGAAGCTGGGATATCAAAGCTAAATGCATCCATTTATCCAAGCCGCTTTTCCCAACCGGGGTCGCGGGATGCTGGAGCCTATCCCAGCAGTCATTGGGCGGCAGGTGGGGAGACACCCTAGACAGGCCGCCAGGCCATCACAGGGCCCACACACACATTCACACCTAGGGACAATTTAGTATGGCTGATTCACCTGACCTACACGTCTTCGGACTGTGGAAGGAAACCGGAGCACCCAGAGGAAACCCACGCAGACATGGGGCGAACATCCAAACTCCACACAGAAGGCGACCTGGGACGACCCCCAAAGTTGTACTACCACGGGGCTCGAACCCAGGACCTTCTTGTTGTGAGGCGACCGCGCTAACCGCTGCGAAGCTAACTACATTAAATCATGAAAATAACAATATCAGTATGAGTGCCGCTCCAAGTATGAGCAATATCTGAGCTGTAGCATGGTAGAGGTGTGCTATAAGGGGGCCATGATGACATCGGTTATTACGAGGCATAAAGTCTGCATCATTGCGCTGAAGGAAATGATATTGCACCGATCCTGAAGCACAAAGACGAGTGCATAAACATTTTATCACCCTCGTCATAGTAATCACCGTCAACGCTGAGGCCAGGACAAGGAGCCCAGTTTACTGGCGACTTCAGTAGACTCTTAGATGGTGTTTTCTGGGATTTACATTAAACATTATATTAAACACTCCCCTTTTAAAAAAATAAAAATAGAGATGCCCTGTGTTGCATTGTACGCGCTACTCGGACACAGTGCTATGGAAAAAGGGACGATTATCTATTCAAATAACATCTTCAACTAGACCATTAATATTTATGCTCATAGTTTACAAACAGTTCATCATGTTATTATTCTGCAGTCACTCAACCAAGTTGCTTTGCACAAAGCTCTTATTTGTGTCAATTGTTTGTGTGTTTGGTTTGTTACTTTTGCTCCATTTAATCAAGACATTGTACTCGATCGTTAAAATGTAATTTTAAATTGTTTCCAATACATTGAACACAGCAAATGACACCGAACTTCATTAAAACACTTGAGATGAAAAGGGGGGAAAAGGAAACAGCACAGTCTCTGGCTCTAGGTGGCAGTGTTGGTCCTCTGTAGGAGGGCGCTCCAACGACGCCTACGTTTACACTAACTCTCCACCAGGGGCACTGTGTAACGTCAGTCTTTTTCCCCCTCCGGTGGCAATGGTGGCTAAGTACTGTTGCCTCACAATAAGAGGGTCCGGAATTCAAGGTCCATCTGTGTGCGGGGAGGGGGGGGGTTGCATGTTGTCCTTGTTTGCATGGGCCCCTTCTGGATACATCAGTTTTCTCCCACAGTCCAAAGACATGTTTGTTAAGTGAACTAAAATCTCTTAAATTGCCCATAGATGTGAATGGTGTGTGTGTGTGTGTGTGTGTGTGTGTGTGTGTGTGTGTGTGTGTGTGTGTGTGTGTGTGTGTGCGTGTGTGTGTGTGTGCGTGTGTGAGAGAGAGAGAGTAACTGTGTTTGGGGGCCCTGTGATGGATTGGCGACCTGTCCAGAGCATCTCCCTGCCCTCTGCCCAATGCCTGATGGGATATACCCCCCGCCCCCCCCCCCCCACACACACACACACACAACCCTGAATTGGACTAAGTACAAATAGATGATGATTCCCATCAAAGTGTGTATCACAATGTACAATAGTCAGGGTGATTTAAGTGCCCCAGACAGGCTATGTTTACTTGTTCATCTAATAACTTTACTCTTGGTAAAGTCAAATACACCAAACACAATTTCACCCTCGGCATCCTCTGAGAAGGTGCCTCATCACAGATTAGATTCAAAATGCACTTTAAATGGATTTATCTGTGGATGTCCTCTTCCCTGCTGTCTGCCTCTCCCTATGTTGGGAGTGAATTACTCAGTGGAGCTGGAGATGAAATTACACACTGATATAGGCACCCAGAGGACCGACTGGCAGCCACCAACCAGCACTATTATTGCCAAAAACATGAAAATATCTTGTCGGCGGACAGGTAGTGACAGCTAAACCTTGCGGCTTCAGGTGAATCTGACTGGATGTTACCCATAGAAACTAGTCTCTTTTGTCCCCTAATAGCATATATACTGGGGGGATTCATCCAACCGCTTCCCTCCAAGGAGCTGGAGAAGAAGAAAGAGGTGGAATTTTCTCCGAGATTTACTGGATTATATGCTTTCGACCCGATGTTACAAGCTAAAGCTCAGACAGCCCTTAAATAACTTATTTCTAATTAATGTCATTTAGGGTCCCTGAGGGGGACATTAAGGAAATATGACCGCCTTCAATAATACACTCGCAGCCTAAAGTCACTGGCAGTCACTGAGCTTCTGACCTGCGTTTCCCTCACCCATTGGTATTTAGATCACAATGAAAACATATCCAAATTCTGTTTTCCTTTCGTGAAAAGTTAGAAATGCTATATAAAAGGTGAGAAAAAATATGTTTCCAATGGAACTTAACCTGTTTCAAGAATGTTCTTGACTATATGGCTATTTGGTGCTAATGGGGGGGGGGGTCTGTCTTTCTGTCTATTGCCCATTTCAACCTTGCTTTCAAGAACATTTAGATTTCCAGACTAAATACAACATTAAATGAGGAATTTTTTTCATTGCAATAGTGACCTGCTTAATCCCCAAGATCATTTAGGCCAACCCAAGGGAACAGGGGTGGGGGTGGTCCAAATAAAAGCCAATATATGTGGACTTAAGATTGAAGGAGCACAGAGGGGCTTTCTATTTTATTACTCAGAAGAGACAAGGTGAAAGAGTGCCCCTTCTTACTATTTACTACATGCATATGTACATTCAGAAGGTCTGCAGTCATGCACACAAACACTGATTGCAAATGCTCAAATATACATGAGAATTCGTGCATGCAGACAAACACAAACTTAGAGAGAGAGAGAGAGAGAGAGAGAGAGAGAGAGAGAGAGAGAGAGAGAGAGAGAGAGAGAGAGAGAGAGAGAGAGAGAGAGAGAGAGAGAGATTTACCTTTCTTCTAAGTAATTTTGGAGTGATATTTGTCTGTGGTTCAAACTCAGATTTCATTTCCTACTTTGGAATTACTCAGACATCCTTTGGGCCGGCAGTGACGAGGTGAAGGAAAAGGTGGGTGGGTGGGAATTGAGTTCTTCTGACCACGATGAAGAGTCAGGGGACTTTTACATGAATCTAAATCAGTGGCTATTTCTTTCAGCTGTTAATATTCAGCAAGACCAGGTCAAAACCCGGTATATGTCTGTACCGTTTATGGTCAATGTTCTAAATAAACTGTGGCCAGTTTGTTTCAGGGATCGTCAGCGGTAGTGTCTATGACGTGATTTCCCGGATGTTAAATGTTAATCTGCAGTTTTCTGTAGTGGTCCCGGTAATATTTGTTGTTAAAGTGTACTGAAGTAGCATTGTCACATGGCATGGTTAAGCTACGTTCGAATAATAATAATAATGTAAACTACTAATAAGACACGTTAGCCCCTAGCTAACGGGTCTGACCCTTTAGCCGAGCGGTTAGTGATGTCGCAATGTGGTGCAGTGCACCTCGTATCGAATCCCGCACCGGGCAAGAAAATAACCGGTTACAATAATAATAATAAAAAGTCTATAAATGTAGTCGCAAGAACAATAATTTCCACTCGTATCTTGGCATGTTCTCTTTGAAAGAGAACTTCATTTAACTGTAATTATAACTATTCTAATTATGTTAACTCCTCTTTCATCTGTTTCTATCTGTGGCTGTCTCGTTTTTCCGAGACTCGCTCTGTATTGAGGGTTTTGTCAGAGGGATTGTTATTTGGGGGGCTTTAACTGTGCGCTCTCCCTCATGCCCCTCGGCGCATGGAGGGCTGTTTTCTCTCCTACCCTGCTCTGTGCTGGACTGTTGCAGTGTGTAACCAACCGGATGTGGGAAAGGGCAGCAAAATATCCCGTTCTTAGCGTTTCAGCGTGCGGTAAATGTGGAATGAGCTGCAACCGCGGTGCCGATCGGTCTTTCGGTCGTAACGTCACAAATGCCGCTGATCCTTGGAAGATGGCGCCCGGCGTCGCGCTGCCCTTGGTCCAAGTTACGAAAGACCGATTCATTTTGAAAGAGCAACGGCGTCCATAAGCAACGGCAATAGGGGAAACACCCGCTTCCGTGTTTACCGATGACGTCGTTGGTCGGCCGACCAATAGTGTAACTTAAGTGACATCATTTGTAATGTTTTGAATTGGATTTCAATAAAGTTTTGTTAAAAAAAGATTAAAAAAAACCTTAAGCGACGTCGTTGGTCACCTGATCCAAAGGCTCAACCGTGTAGCTTGGTCACTCAGTCGCTCTAAACAGGATCACTCGGACAATCAAAAAATTACACGGTTTTGTCATTTTGTTGTCTCTTTTGGATGGCCTAATTGTGTAAATACGGACATGACACACAAGTAGCTGTTAAAAAACTTATTTTGGAAGGAAAACAATGTAACGTGCGTGGATAAGAAGACACGCTGGTCGCTGGCTGGCGGGTCTGACCCTTTAGTCAAGCGGTTAGCGATGTCTCCTGCGGGGCGGGCGATACGGGTTCGCCTCCCGGCCGCGGCAGTTCCTGTGATGGCGTTGTCCCCCGAATTCGCTACAATAATAAAAGGCAGCATAGTTGCTTACTTACCTTGTGTATCCGTATCTGTTATCTTCAATGGGACGAGGCTTTGCAAAGGGGACAAAATCAGTGGCAAGTGACGGAGAAGTCTATAAAGAACAAAGTCGTCACTCAAAAATGAGGTCAAAATTCTTGGCAAATATTAATGCTTCATTTTGATCTCTGTGTATTATTGCCTTCAAAGCTTGCAAATGGTATGGGACCTCAACATTTTCTCTTTTTGTCCGTCTGATTACTGACTGCATTACAGGATGTCACACAAACTACTACGACTATTACTTTGGGCCGCTCCCATTAGGGGTCGCCACCACAGATCATCCGTTTCCATCTCTTCCTGTTCTCCGCATCCTCCTCTGTCATGCCAGCCACCTGCATGTCCTCCCTCACCACATCCATAAACCTCCTCTTTGGCCTTCCTCTTTTCCTCTTGCCTGGCAGCTCCATCTTCAGCATCCTTCTCCCAATAAACCCAGCATCTCTCCTCCACACATGTCCAAACCATCTCAATCTTGCCTCTCTTGCTTTGAAATGTCACTTGTCACACAAAACTAAGTAAAATCGAAGTATTTCTCTAGAATGATGAAGTTCTCTGAGATTTGTTTTAGGTAGGAATTAGGCTTGCCATAAATGGATTTATTTTGTGTATAGCAGTAAATAGCCAGAGATGGATCAAATACGGCAAAGGAGCACACCCCGTATGATTTTATACCAATGTCTACACCTTATATTTTCGTGATTTATTTTCTCAAAAATAGACTAAAATATGTAGGATATGATGAAAGATTTTGGTCCTATGTAGCACAATGGTTAAGATCATAGTACTAAACCTGCCAGGATGAGGGGTACAATTCCATTTTGTACGGCTGATACTGAAAATGTATGCACACATGAATGTGCTTTATAAAAGGATAAAAAATGCACTAAACATAATGAATGTGCTTTATAAAAGGGTAAAAAAATTCACTAAACATAATATACTATAAATATATATACTGTGTAATGTCAACAGCAAAGGGACATATTTTGCAAAAAGGTGGTAGATTTTAATCCCAACTGCTGCTTAGTCTTTGGTGTTGATGAACAGAGCAGTGAGCAGGAGAAATTAACTTTACAAAAAGAACATCTTCCTTGCGAATTGTTAACCTAGGCTACAAAAAAATTAATAATCATGCATACAAAAGCACAAAAAACCCCAAAAACAAAACAAAAGCAGATGCATACTGCATGCAAAAGTGCAAACAAAAACAGATGCCTACTCATGTGTTCACAAACACTTAAACATAAATGCACATGCCTACATCATACATGCAAATGTGAAAAAAAATACACAGGTACATACATACACATGCGCACAAAGGCACACATATGCATACCAATATAAATACATCTACTGTTCCCAAAAACTTCAGGCATCAAATTTCCACCTCAGCTCATCCTCACAATGCACATTATGAGCAGAGTCAGGGCAGCCAGCCAGCTACTAAGGAGGGGTCACCCAGCTGCGTGGAGTGAGGCCATGTTAGTCAGCTACAGCAAAAGGAGTGCCGCCGCCACCGGCCTGTGAAATCACCGATCGGATGATGGGAGTCGTCGCTGTGACAGCAAAGGAAACAGTGACAGTGGAGATTGGAGAATGAGTCTTGTGAAATATGGGCCTGTCAGAGGAGAGAGAGGTTGAACACAGTGGCACGGGCCGTTGCTTCCTGCGGCTGACTTCATCATTGGCACTCCCCATGGAGCCATAGGGTAAAGGCTGGTGTGGGTGGTGGTGGGTTGATGGGGTGACGTTTGCAAGACAGCCCACTGACTGAGAGAACCCGATTAAAGGCTGGGAGCCTATCTCCCCCTCCACAAGATTCACTCATTTGTTCCAATTGCCTGGGACTATAAACACGAATATCCAAACTTCACTTTCTGCCTTTCAAGAAAGGGGAGCCTTAATAAGAATTTATTGCCCTGTTGTTGCAAATATGCGGACACCCGGGATACCAGAGGAATTGTCCATTTGCATGCTCCTTAAAATTGATGAGTAGAGAAAGTGAGGGAACCAAGTTCTGAGAAAGAACACCTCTTCTGTGCCACCAAAGTCAAGCCAGATGTTTCAGTGATGAGGCAGGGGGTATTTAAACTGTCAGGCCGTGCATTCAAGTGTGTCTTGATTCTACAACGCAAGCTGCTTCTTTGCCTCGAATAACGCCCATCGCTTTCGATGTGGTGCGTTAGCACAAAAAGTGAGATGTTTGTTAACTCAGATATATATGATGGAGTTGGCTCTGCATAAATTGTGCACAGGATGGGCTATTATCAAAACAAATGAGCCGGTGACTGCAGCCGCATGTAAATCAGAACACTATTTTCCCCTCACAATTCAAATGCCAGCGGTTTCTTATTTGCACCCATTCATTCTTTTCCTTTATACAAAGCCAGCCTTTCCTTGTACCTTTCCCATGCAGCAACGTGTTTATCCCTTCGGAAATGAAGATTTCCTCGTGTCTTTATTCATTTAATTAGGTTGCAAAGCAGAGCTCGAGCTAGAAGATGAATTACCTGTGGCCTTGATATTGTGCTACAGAATCTCTGTGCAGCAGGCTCTGCAGAAATTAGACCTCAAGTCTGGAGGTGGGATTTTTGGCAATGTCTGTGTACAGACTAGTCCCCCCCTCTCTTCCTGTGCTTAATTCAATTATCCTCACACAAACCTGGCAAAGTGGGGAACGGATGTCTTAAGTCATGTCTTTGAGCCTTGTCTTATTCTAAGCCAGCTGGTCTAATTAGGGGTGGAGTAGTTTGGAGCTTTGCATGCAATTAGTCTTTTCATTGATCTCAAGGAAAGTCAAACCATTTGATATCATTGTAACTTTAGTGGACTAAGAGTGCTGTGTTTGTACGCATGATAACCAAAGGGGGTATACCTTAGAGATGGCATGCATACAGCATGGGTATGCGCAGGGGCATGTCCAGGGAATAGCCTGGGGTGACGAAGCCCATTCTTGAAATCTGATTGGCCACCTGAGGTGCCACCCATTATCCTAATCTATGATTGGCTATCTGCCCAATCAGAGGCGGGACTTAGTTTGAACCGTTTGACAAGTAAACCGCTTTCATTTATAGGTGCAATTCAGTCTTAGACCTGGCAGGCAGTAATGCGCCCGAATAGTGTCTAGCCTGCTAAAAAAACAGAGAAGAAGAAGAAGAAGATCTCGTTTTGAGCTGGAGCATAGCGGTCAAACACGCGCCAAGAAGTCTCCAGGGATTCTGGGCTACGTGCGTTACGCTGGTCTTGTCTCAATACTTGTCACTCCTGAAAGATGTGAGTAGACTTTTTGATACACGTACTGTGTCAGTGGTTATAGTGGCTGGCTAAACACCCCCCCCCCCGTATTTTTTAGTTTTCATGATAATATGTTGCAGGTCTGTCATCATCCCAGCTTTCTAGCAAACCTGTCGTCATTGTTTGGCTATTGTCAGCGATGCTAATGCTAGCTATGTGAGTCTGTCTTGTGTAACGTTGGCTTGAGTAAGCTTTGCATGTCGCATTCATTCATGTATGCACAATTAAATGTATTGTGCAAGAGATAAAGTGTCATTCGTCATGTGAACTATTACAGTATGAAAAGAAGTCAGAACATTCCTTCAGAAGAAAGAAATCCAAAACAGCAGAGCAGCCAGCAGTGCGAGTCACTCAGGACGAGAGCCAGCTTGACTCTGGTAGGAGTGTTCAGCAGGAACCTCCTGCTTCAGCTGTACACATGGGTATGTAAAATCCTGATGGTTCCAGATTGCTCTTTTGTAAGAGCCTGTCTTGATAATATCAGTGACATTGTGGTTAATTGCCAGAAATTGCAACTAAAGTTGAAAATCGTGAATTATGTGTGTAGAAGTGCAATAGTCATTGTTTAATTTTAGTCATCTGGGTTGGGTAACATACCACTGAGCCTGCTTAGAAAAAGGCCGATTGTATTCTGATGACAACCCGTGTTTATGTATTTGTTTTTGTTTTTGCAGACTCAGACATGGATGCTGGTGATGAAAGCCCTTCAGCTTCACTTGCACATCAGGGTATGTATGCATTTGCCTTCTTTAAAACTTTATCTGCTTCAACTTGGGACGGGGATGTTTCACTTTTGCTATACTTATATACAGTGTCTTACAGGCAACTACACTGTAGCAATTTTGAAAAGTTGCACAATTTTGTCCACATGGGCTTTTGGCACTTTATACTGTGACTGTATTTTTGAATGTGCATTGTTTTCTTTTGTATGTAGCCTACTTTTGGAGGTACAATTTCTTTAAGTAATTCAATATGGAAGCATTATACTACATATGTCTTTATGCGTACTCAATAATCTAGGTAAGGAAACCACAGACAGTTGAACGAGTTCATCTGGACATGATGCTTACATTTATTATATTACATAAATGAAGTGGGTTTTGGAGACAAAACTGGTAACATAATGCTATTCTGCACGCGCGCACGCACACACACACACACACACACACACACACACACACACACACACACACACACACACACACACACACACACACATACACACACTTCATGCCACCCCTGCATAAGTCAGTGCTCCACTTGGGCCACCCCAGTCAAAAAAGTCTGGACACGCCACTGGGTATGCGCTGAAAATGTTACTAGAGAATATTTTACAGATACAGTTTGGACCCTGGAAGTAAGACGGCAGCCCTGCCAGTGACATTAATACGGCCATTATTAAATAACATAATTTCCCGCGAAAGACCACTGTATGAAATTAATCAGAGCGAACCGGTTGGTGTGTAACACTAATTTTCCTCTTTGGCCGGTCATTTTAAATTTTATTTTTTTCCTTTCAGCTGTTGTTCAGTTATTGATATTATGCATTGAGAGCATTTCCTTGTTAGTAGTAGACCTCGTGGTATATTGGTTATTAGTATGTACTGGGTCCCTGAAGGACAATCAGGGTGGAAATAGCTGGATGGCTGGCTGGATGGATAGATTGATAAGAGTATTACTATGTCTGCTGGTATTATTTGTCAGTTATATGTCGCTGGTATATTAGATTGTTAGTATTTTGTTTTACTTGTTTGGCATAATAACTTAAATGCAGAACATCCCTTTTTACTCTGACTGGACTCCATGTCCTTAGCCCCCCCTTTATACCTTACCCAAACCTGGTTTCTATCATAAATGGGGTAACCCCAATGCTGCCTACACACCCATTACCCTAACCAGTGCTCATCATCCCCATCATATGCCCCTCGCTTCACATACCCATTCACACACATGCAGTTTAACATAACCCTGACCTAGAGCATGCCCCCTCCCCCAACCCTGTAGTACTGCTGTCATTTTCACCGGTAACTTTGTTTTGGTGTCTTTTGTGAGACTTGATTGGGAAGCACTTTGCAGTTGTTGTTTAACAAAGGTACAACAAAAATGTCAAGTTATTGTCATTTGTGTACTTCCTAGACTCAACCCATGAGTCCAATGCTTTCAAACATTACCTATTATATGTCTCTTATTTCACCTTTACTTATAAAATATTTAGAATTACTAGGAATAGGATTCTGAGAAGGTCTTTGAAGGGGTAAGGAGGATAATACAGCTACACAACAGTACTTCTGGCTACTGAGCAGCGCCACTGGAACAGTCGGCATAGTCCCTCGATGATGCTGATTAACACGTCAAATAAGAACTGCATAGGATACTTCTTTCACTCTTGACATCCACCATAGATAAGGCAAGTCCCTTGAATTGTTTTGTTTTCTCAACAGTATTATTTTTTTTGTTTTTTTATTTTTGGTCTCCTAGCACCTGATAGCACAATCTCTAATTGCCACTAGTGTTAAAGAAATGCTTTTGGGAAATACAGGTCCTGGCTACTTCTGTTGCTATGTGCTTCGCTGAAAATCCATCGGAAGCATGTAATTTTTTACCTTTAATTAATACGTCTAACTAGCAGCACTCCCCGCTTCAACCACATTCACTGTCCCTGATGTTGGGACCGTGCAACAATGGGTCCTTTTCATTACAGTTAAAAAAATATAAATAAAGCTGGCAGCGTAAAGAGGTTCCTGCTGGACAGCAACTTTACTGCCTCCACCCGTTTGAGGATACTAGGCCTCATTTGAGCCATTTAGCCCCTCTAGTTGCATGAGAATTCACAGAAGCGAAGACAAAAGCATGTCTATGCAAAAGATGACTCACACAACTTGGATTGTGGTCACACTGTTCCCTCTCAGTGGAAGAGGCAAGGATACACTTCCCCACCCCGTATGAAAACTAACATCAGTACCTGGTGTGTCCTCATTAATCAGTCTTTCTCATGGTTTCAAAACAGCCCCTTCAGTTTTATATGGATATTGGTGAACACAAACACACACACACACACACACACACACACACACACACACACACACAGAGAATGAAGTATGGTATACAGTGCGAACAAGCAAAAATTTGTGGGAACCGCCTGAACAAACAGTCAGAGGAAGTCCCCTCATTGGGGTCAGGGTTGTGATGGGACACACCAAACACCAAAGTGAGAAATGAATATCAAAACAACCGGACACATGAATATTTTTTCCTCTTGAGATGGGAGTTGTTTCCAGCAAGATGCTTTCCTGATGCCCTCCTAGCTGCAACAATAAGTCAATCCCCATTAAAAGCAGCCGTGCTATATTCACACTTTATATACATATAGTATATATATATATATATATATATATATATATAAAACAACCCAAAAAAACAAGCCATGCTTTTTAACTGACATTAGTCCCAAAGGAAGCGGAGTCGTCGGTTGGCTTGTGTGAAACTGCCATTATGCCGCTTCAATTTGTTGGTGAACAATTCGGAGTTGTCACAATACAAATGCATGTGTTCTCACTTCGGAGGATAAACAGTCGAAATGGATGCTTTTAAAACTGCATGCCACTGTATTAGCAAATGAAAATTGTAGCAGTGAGCACCCCCCCCCCCGAAGTTAGGACGTCACACTTACAATCTGTGTAAATCTGCTGCCCTGGACAGATGGCGCTGAAATATCTTCAAACATTGTCAGCCCGTTTCCTTTCCTCTGACTCTGTGTGTGTGTGTGTGTGTGTGTGTGTGTGTGTGTGTGTCATCATCATCATCACCACGTGTGTGTATGTGTGTCATCATCATCATAACCACCACGTGTGTGTATGTGTGTGTGTCATCATCATCATCACCACCACGTGTGTGTATGTGTGTGTGTGTTATCATCATCATCATCACCACGATGTGTGCAAGTGTGTGTGTGTGTCATCATCATCATCACCACCGTGTGTGTAAGTGTGTGTGTGTCATCATCATCATCATCACCACGTGTGTGTGTGTGTGATACAAACCTATAGTTGTATGAGTTTGTGTTTGAGAGTGTAGTATAGGTCTGCTCTCTTCTAATTCTCTTCTGTCTCAGTCTGTAAAGAGGCTACATTTACCTTTTTTGTTTGGAGAATCTTGTTATTTCTTGAAGTAACTTTCTCTTATTTCGTTCTTTCTTTTTCTTTTTTTTTGTTTTTGGACCCCCCCCCCCATTCTCCTCAATAGTACCCGGCCAATTACTCCACTCTTCCGAGCCGTCCCGGTTGCTGCTCCACCCCCTCTGCAGATCCGGAGAGGGCTGCAGACTACCACGTGCCTCCTCTGATACATGTGGAGTCGCCAGCCACTTCTTTTCACCTGACAGTGAGGAGTTTCGCCAGGGGGACATAGTGCATGGGAGGATCACGCTACCCCCCCCCCCCCAGTTCCCCCTCCCCCCTGAACAGGCGCCCCGACCGACCAGAGGAGGCGCTAGTGTAGCGATCAGGACACATACCCACATCCGGCTTCCCACCCGCAGACACGGCCAATTGTGTCTGTAGGGACGCCCGATCAAGCCGGAGATAACGCGGGGATTCAAACCAGTGATCCCCTTGTTGGTAGGCAACGGAATAGACCGCTACACTTCTTTTTTTTTTTTACATCAGCAATGTGTTCTTGTACTTACTGTTCCCTCCTTCAGAATCCCCTGTAAATACATTTGTTCACATTTCTGATTCCATAAGGCAACATGGCGGTTTAGTGCCAGTTCAGTTATGTTTACAGTTGTCATTGAAACCTGTCACGCGGTGCTTGCGGAGTGATAACATATGGTTATAAAGAAATGGCCACTACGTTGGAGGATTAAGGTTTAGAGAACGATACAAGCTTGAGCTTCTCACTGCCCTGCTGATGAAATAACGGATGTGCTTTATTTCCGTGGAGCCTTATAAATATCTTTCTTTATGCCTTTCGTAGTGCGATTGGGATTCCCATAACAAAATTTTATTTGACATTTTTACAATTTTGAATTTTCTTGTAACGCCGTTTTATCGCCACTCTCGGTGGTTTGTCCTCTGCAGCAGGGCCTCAGAGTATAGTATGTTGAAGGAGTACTGCTGGCCCCTGGAAAAAGTCGCTGCAAGTGGTCAAACGTCATCTCATATTAAAAGCTGCAATATGCATCTTTTTGCTGTGAGGCAGAAACGTATACATGTCCTTCCCTCCTGCTAACATACTGGCTTCACACCTCGCCACTTATCATAATGAGCTGTTTACCTTAAAAGGACACATCTAGTTAGAGGCTGAGGTAAGTGGCATCTATCAAGCCATTTTTTTCTTCTTTCGTCCCCCCACAGGGTGGCGGGATGTATAGTTATTACATATACATGTGTTCTATAACAGCTACAACCTGTCATGACCAACAAGTAGGATATGGGATGGATGGGAGTGTTTGTGTGTGTGTGTGTGTGTGTGTGTGTGTGTGTGGGGGGGGGCTCAGTGGTCAGGTTTACTAGTTTTAGGTCTGAATGGCCCTATAAAGTGAGCATGGATATTTGGTTATCTTAAAAAAAACAGTACTGACAACTTTCTTACAATAAACACCAGGTCAAGCTTTAGAAATCATGGATGGGTTTTTCACCCTAATTTTAAAGGGATAGTTTCAGTTTTACTGTGTCCTACTTACGTAGAGTCAGACATACTCATGGATACCCTTGTTATGTCTTTGCATGCAGTTTGCAGTAACACTGAACAGTGAGTTAATAGCCTAGTTTAGCTCAAGAGCTGGGTGTCTATCGGGATCATTAGCAGCTCCTCAGGAAAAAAAAAATTACACCTTCCCTGAAGCAGATAGTTAATAATTGTCAAAAATGATAGAAATTAGATTATAGTTGTGAACTATTTTTGCATTAGATATATGTATAGGCATCATCTTCCAACGCTGAGGGAGATGGATACAAGCTGTAGAAGAAGACGTGCGTAGAAGACAAAAATAAAATGGTGTCCACTAGTTTGTATGACTAGATAAGTAGGAACCATTGTAAAAACCCTGGAAGTGGACCTATCGTGTTAATGTTAGGGCTAAAGGGACAAGCAGTAATTATTCATAATAAAATGCAATTTACTGCTTCAAACACCACCTCTGACCAACACAACTGCTTTATCATGGTATCTGGGTTTTTCTTTCATACGTCTGACTTACTATTGAATGTTTATGCCCCGAACTGGCATGATGTTGGTTTCATTAACATGGTTGTCTCTTCACTGCGCAGCTTAAATTCACAGCATTTGCACTAATATTTTGTGCGGACCTGATCTGGTTTATATACCCAGCACTAGACCAATTGAGCAAGAAATTAACAGCTTCCTCAAAGATGTCCAAAATGTCTATGTTTATGAGCCAAGCTTCTTCTTTTTGCATGTACATTGCACATACTCAAAATAGTATAATACAATGTTGTCAAACCAGACCATGCCGCTGTGCTTCTAGATCGTTCATTTAAACTCAGCTTTGCAGAGAGCCTCTTGGAGGCTTATTATTGCTTTATTGTTAGGGAATGGTTTCTGCAATAGAAATTCAACCAAACAGACAACTTTCTTGTATCCAACAAATCTGACACAGTTTCTCCATACACACACTCTCTGGGAGACTGAAAGTAGTCGGCGGCGGGGGAATCATTTCATACTCTTCTCACCACAATAAACAAAGAGATAAGACAACAAACAACTCGTGCATTCCATCAGGGAACTAGACTCAAACTATTCTACCATGCCCCCACCTGAATTATACAAAAAACAGGCTGAGAAAGTGACAGGTCCCCAGGGTCAAATGGCTACCTGATTGAATTTTTCAAGAAGTCGTTGGGCAAACTTGCCCCATTTCTACCTCTTGAAATGTCTGACGTTCCTTTGAGTCAGGGTGTTTTACCACAAAGACCCACAGAAACATCAGTCGCATGCACCTGAATGTAAACGCATACCACCCGATCTCACTTTTAAATTCGGATGTCAAAATGCTAGCTAAACTGCTCACCTCACAACTCGGGTTGCGTATGCTAAACATTATCTCATCAGATCAGTTTTTACGACGAACCGGACGAACCGTTAGCTGCACTTAACTGTGGGCCGCCGCCTTCGGCCGACCTGTCTGTCTTAGCAGGAGGGAGTAGGCTCTTTTGCGAGCCTGAGTCCACCAGAAACCGTCTTCCTGACATCGTGTCCTTAATGAAGAGCAGCTCACTACGTCCACCAGCGCCCACAGCTGCTACTGGGCGCTGCCCTGGAGTTTCCCGCCGCCTCAAACGTGCACGGAGGGACGCAGCGCCTCGCTTTGCCGCCAAACCGCTGGTGGAAGAAACAGAGGCCTCTCCCGCGCCGTCTCCGGGCAGTCACTTCAGCCACCACCGCCGGGTCCGTGTCCTCCGACGTCGGCTGCAGAGGCTCCGATGCCACACTCTGCACAGAGAACCGTCTGGTAGCCAGCAGGACCCGATCGGCCTCCTCAGCCAAACCTCGGCAGTCACCAGCGGCCAGACACGGGGAGTTAGCCAAAGCCGCGCGCACAGGAGACGGGAGCTGGCGCAGGAAAACGTGCGGGAAAAGGAACCCACCTTCGTCTGAGCCTAGCAGCGACAGCATATTGTCCATGAGATCCACAGCCGTCCCGTCGCCCAAACCGGATAGGGAAAGGATTCTATCTGCCCTCTCTGCGGTAGATAGGCTGTACCTCCGGAGCAGAAGATGTTTGAGGGCGACGTATTTATCGTGTTGCGGAGGGGCGCGCAACAGCTGCATGGCCCGGCGTGTGGACTGCTGATCCAGCGCAGCGACGACCAGATAGTATCTGGAGTCGTCCGCGGAGATTCCACGCAGGTGGAACAGCGCCTCCACATGCTGGAACCACGAGGCCGGGTCGCTCTTCCAGAACTCTGGGAGCCTCACAGCCGTGGCGAGAACGGCCGGCTGTGAGAGTTGGGGCGGCGTGGCCGAAGTGGATTCACACACATCTTCTGCTCCAAACATGTTCAATTCGAGGTCACCAATGTGGCAGGAATGAGGAAAAACACAGGAGACCAAGGCGAGTTTGATGTTTATTCCTCAACTCCAAAAACCAACTAAAGCAGGAACAACCCTGCCCCGGCGAGCCCGGGAACGTAAACCACGCCCCCAGCTCACAGTCCTGCTGGGTGAGAGGCATAGCCCCTAGTGTCCGCCACAATATGTCTAAATCTGGTTTTAAACATCTAGGGATTAACATTACATGCTCCTTTTCCACATTATATAGTGAAAAAATTACTGCTCTGGTTAAAAAACTAAAACTGGACTTTCAGTGATATGCAATACTCCATCTATCCTGTACTGGCCGAGTGAATTGTGTTAAGATGAATGCCATGCCCATCGCACTTTGCTTGAAATGTGTCCTGTTCTTGTTGTAGCATTTATCGTTGGTATATTAATTAATTTATTTCATGTGTGCACTATTACAGATAAAATAATTATCTTTATTCATGTAAACAAAGTCTTCATTGTACACAGTCCATTTTCTAATTGTAATGACTCATGATATTCTGTCTTGATATGGTTCTGTAACAAGTTTACCAAACTAAAAACAACTAAAATATCCTGCCGTGAACCCATGAGACACCATGCATCACACCACACCTTTCCTTTTTTGATTCTGATTTTTTTTTAAATTGACTTCACACCAGAAATGGTCTGCACTATGGTTTGTTTTGGAGGTGGCCAAGACCCTTGTTTTTTGGCTAAACTTTTGGAGTCATTTGGCGTGCACCAGAGTGGACATGATGTGTGCACACCTGTCAAAATATTCCAAACTTAACAGAAAGTTCACAGAGTCCATGCTATGTGTTGTGGATGTGAAAACCACCTTGAAATTTGAACTCAAATCTGTCAACATTTCAAGGTAACTGATTTTTCTCTACTTGCTCCTATTTGCAATAATCACGTTTATCCCTTCTAAATTGGATCCCATTTTCAGTTCTTAGCAGATGGACGGCCTTATCAAATTCACTGACCTCTATATTGATGGTACCTTTGCCAGTTTTGAAGACTTGCCAGCAAATACAATTTACCCAGATCCCATTTATTTAGTTATTTCCAAGGGTCAGTGCTCAGTCCCCCTCCTCTTCTCAATATACACCTCCTCACTTGGTGTAATCATCCGCTCCCGTGGTTTCTCATACCGTTGCTATGCTGACGATACCCATCTCTTCCTGTCATTCCCGCCAGATGACCTCACAGTCTCAGCACAGATATCGTCATGCCTTGCTGATATCTCTGCATGGATAAAAGAACGCCACCTTCAGCTTAACCTATCTAAGACTGAGCTCCTTGTCATCCCAACCATTCCATCCTTACAACAACAGATCAATATCCAGCTTGGATCAACCCAACTCATGCCCACAGTCTGCCCGAAACATGGGTGTCATGATTGATGACCAACTAACCTTTAAGGTTCATGTGTGCTCGATTGCTTGGTCATGCCGATTTACCCTGTGCAACATCAGGAAAATTAGACCCTCCCTGTCTGAGCATGCAGCACAACTGCTGGTACAGGCTCTTGTTATATCACACATTTACTACTGCAACTCCTTACTGGCAGGTCTCCCTGCATGCACTTCCAAACCTCTGCAAATGATCCAGAACGCGGCGGCGCATCTGGTCTTCAACCAACCCAAAACAGCACATGTCACTTCGCTGTTCATATCCCTCCACTGGCTCCCAGTTGCTGCCCGCATCAAATTCAAAACCTTAATGCTTGTTTACAAAACGGCAACAAAAACGGCTCCCGTCTACCTGAACTCCATCATTCACGTCTACACTCAGTCCCGCTCACTACGCTCTGCCAATGAAAGGCACCTGGCACTTCTGCCACAACGGGGCCCTAAGTACAAGCCAGACTCTTCTCTTCTGTAGTTCCCCGGTAGTGGAACGAGTTACCAAACCCCATTCAATCCGCTGATTCCCTCCCCATCTTTAAGAAGAAGCCAAAGACCCAGCTCTTTCACGAACACCTCCACATCTGATCAGATTAAAAAAAAAAAGAAAAGAAAAAAAATCGCTTCTCTGCACCCTATGCATTGCCTTTATGCACTGCCTGTTGACGCCTATGTCCTATCGGACTTGAACATAGTTTTTTGACACTTTCTTGTGTTGTCGCCTCCTGTCTAGATCCTTGCTTGTGTTGTATTAACTCTCAGATGTACGTCGCTTTGGATAAAAGCATCTGCTAAATGAAATTGTAAATTAATTGTAATTTGTTGGTTCATTCAGGCTTAAACTTCAACCTTCACTAAACTGCTGCTCAGATAAGAATTGGAAAATTTTATGAATCATCTCTCACATACTCAATATATTCTCATCTTTCCACAATTCGTCATGTGATAAGATACAAGCAAGAGGAGGAAATGGGGGCTGACCCATGTGACGAGGTTTGGGATAGGGCCTTGCGTGGGGTTAAAACACCTTCACCCATGGATGTCAGGTTCTGATACAATTTAACTGATACAATTTAAAGTCCTTCATCGCATTCACTTAAGCGAAACTAATGAACTTCTGTCCCATTGTAGTAGATGGAACATATGATAGGTCCAGGTGAGTCAGTGTGCCCTACCAAATCTAACCTATAGATTTCGGTCTTGTCATGAACTTACTGGCTTTTGGTCTACTGTATTCAGAACACTTCCAGAAGCACCTGACACAGAGATCAGCCCTAGCATCAGTATAACCAAATTTGGTGTACCAGATGATAACTTTTAAAAAGAGCCAGGGGGATGATATACCCTTTGCCTCTTTATTGGCTCACAGGAGAATCCTATTAGATTGGAAGTCTACTAACCCCTGCAAAGCATCCAACTATATAAAGGACCTCATGTTATTCTTGAAACTAGAAAAGAATAAGCACACAATTTGAGGGTCTATGAGAATTTTTTTTATTCTACAAGGGACCGTTTTATATTAAATTTAAGGAACTAAAGGCCATGGCCCCCCATCGCTGTACCCATTAAGCTTGCGAAATGGTTTTCACCCCATTGTAAAATATAGATGTTACATTTGGTCTTCCAAATGTATCTGTTTAACATGCATTGTTCTGATTCTGATTGCCCTGTGATGGCCTGGCGGCCTGTCCAGGGTGTCTCCCCGCCTGCCGCCCAATGAGTGCTGGGATAGGCTCCAGCATCCCCGCGACCCTGAGACAATGATAAGCGGTTCAGATAATGGACGTTATGTCTTTCTTATTTATTCATTAATTAATTAATTTTCTCCCTGCATTGTCTTGACATCTTGTATCATGTATGTAACCTGGACATTTTTATGTACTTTTGTCACAACCAGAAAAAAAGTTGCTTATCTTTTAACACATTGATACTGATGACTTGGATTATGACAAGTGCACACCACATGTCTAATGCAAGTTCTAGAAATGGGCAAATGTTTGATAATTGCATGACACTGCATGATCCAGTGGAATCATGACCAGTTAGATGGTTTTTCCTGGGCAAAAAAAAAAAAAAAAAACAAATTGTCAGGCTGTCAGATTGTGGAAAGTGAAGGGCATCTTCTGCACCATGATGATAAGAATTAATGTGTTTTTTCCCCCCTTTTTTTTTTGATAAATAGCGTCAGCATGATACAAATTCACAGCATGACATTGCTGTTGCATGGACATTTCTATACCTGAGCATGGATGTCCAACTTGTCGCTGGTTTGTTCATGAACACCGCATTTTTATATGCAGCGTTTATTTATTATGTTTTCAAAAAGGTCAGATTTGCCATATTTCTTGACTCATGCATAGCAAATTCACATACAGCTGCCAGGGCAAATGCCACAATGCATTCAACATATCACACCAGGTATTTCCTAGATAATTTAAAGAAACTTTCTTTCCATACAGCATTTCTTTTGACTCAGCTGATATGTAGCTTCTGTAGGTGTAAATCATATGCCATATACTATTACATTCAGCAGCACAATGCACCACAGCGGTGACAACAGTCACATAGCACTTATAATCCAGTCTGTGCATAGAACAGATGTGTAAATATCTTTATTAGAAATGACACTGTTGACAGGTTTTCAATATTATAAAATTCAGAATTTATCATCACACTTCATAGATATATTTGTCACATATTATTGTCTGGGTTGAGTCTCATAATCAAAAGTTGCTGTGTCTGTCCCAGTGAGCATACAGTATAATCTCGAGCTACCAGAGTAAAAAGTTTTGCAGGTCCAAATAACATGATCGACTACAGTACAATACGTCAGTGTACTTCGGTAAATAAACGGATAGTATAAGACTAGGTCTGATCAGCAATTGAAGAGTTTTGTTCCAAAATAAGATATCCAACAATAAAAAAAATAATTATGAAAGCTATGCTTACAAATATATTGATAGAAAAGAAATAATTATAGTGCTGTTTAAAGCACAGTACGTAACTTAAATCACCGTTTTACATAATAACAACACTATTATGGTATGGATCCTCTGTATTTTAGAAAATGTTGATAAACTTAAGGATAATAATGCTTTTTTTTCTTCCTCTTCCAATTATGGATATGCTTTGTTTTTGAGCAGCACTCTTCATAGGTTCATGTGGAAATCATGAATTCATGACATATTCCTAGACACGAGGGATCTGGATGTGTGCAGCAACAGTGGTTGGCGGCCATTAGGAGCCATCACAGGGATTTCTACTGGAAACCATCCACTCGACAGGAAAACAATATCTCACTCATTTAGAGGTAGGTAGAGATGGCTTTCTGACACACAAGTCATCACAATAATAAGTCTGTAGCAGTAGTGTTTTTTTTTTTTTTTTTTTTTTGCCACAACACACACTATTTAATATATCGGGGGATAATTTAGGTTACGATGAAAAGATTTCCTGAAACTTCACAAATTACAGTAACAATTCAGATACAAACAGGAGAAGTAAAGACAATTAGTTCAAACAAATATAACATTCTCCATCACTTAAGTCATGGATCAATGGCATATTGGTAATGTACATTCTTAAAAGCTATAGACGACCTATGTGGCATCTGACCAGTGTTGGTAGATTCAGAAGAGACTCAAAGTCGACGTAAACACAGTTTACACCATGCGAGACTTGTTCTCTGGAAAGCACCTCTTTGAAAATGGCAATTCCTGCCAGCTAAGCTTTCTGTTGCTTTGTTATTGAAATAAGAAGGGGCAGAACAGGGACAAAACACGATTTTAAGGGGATTTTAAAAAGGGCTACAGCACCTAGTCCTGATGGGCTACGTTTACGTTGACGGACTACTTGATGAAGACTACAAATGCAAACGAGGCCTGCGGTCTCCCTCTCGTTGGGAAACGCAACATTGAATAGGATGTGCCTGGAGAATCACGGCATTGCCACCCTGGCCCAGCGAGGCAGTGAGGAGAAATAAACCAACACATTATGGTTATTCTGAGTCACTGGGCATTTCTGTCTCTCCCCCAGACAGCATGGATGAATGCACCTGGGAAGAGTTTCCCCTAATTTTATTTGCTGGATTGCAGCTGAACCCTGACTCGTCTCGGACCACTCATCTCAGCACCGGCACCATTTCACGCCTTATTTATAATCAAACTGAGCCTAACTGTAGGGGCGTGCACAGATGTTTCTGGCTGTGTGCAGATATGCAAGCAACTAATTTGAAATGTCTATGATGTGTTCTGTAAGTGTAACCAAGCCATATTATCAATGGCAGTGTAGTAATATGTGGGGTAAAGAAGGATTTGGCAGACAGGTAATGAGTACTGGAAAGGGAATATCGTCACAGAGACTCTAGGGGTCTAAAGTGTTGATTATTATGGGTATGTCAGTGTGCAATATGCATTGTGTGTGTGAAACTGTGTTCAATGTGTGTACGCTTAGCTGCGTATGCATGCTTGTATGTGTTTGTTTGTGTGTGTGTGTGTGTGTGTGTCTGTATGTGTGTGTGTGTGCGGGCACGCGTGCGTGTGCGGGTGTGTTTGCATGTGCTCGTTTGTGTTGCTTTCTTACATTCATTTCAGTGCCAGTGGAACCCCTGTTTGCCATGGGCCCAGGAAGCCAAAACAGCACAAAAATATCAACACCAACAGCATCAACAGCACAAAAAAACAACTTAAAAAGAATTCCATTCACATTTCAATGGAACAGCATTTCTCCGGAGGCTCGCCCTGGCTGGGCAGTCTTCCCCAGCCCGATCAGGACCTGCAGAACGAGGGAATAAAACAAGTAAACAATTATTTATTATCAACAGACTACAGTACAGTGCCTGAATCTCAATGATGAGGTTCACTTTCAGTGAGATATATTGAAATTAGATGATGAAAAATGTGACCACAGATGCAACTATTGCTATAATATTAACTGTCCTTAACCAACAAAATAGTAGTATTGCAAGAACTTATCATGAACGTATTTCAAATATTGTGCAATGAACTGAGCACTGAACTACATTTTATACAGAAATGATAAAAAGTGTTTTGGAATGAAACCCTGAACATTTTAAAGGACTGACAGAGTGGTGTGAATAGCATGGGATCTTGTATTACTTTGAACAAAAAAAAAAATCACATTGTATCCTGTGATTCAATTGTGATTGTAGCAATGGTTTGGTTAATATATTTTTAAGTGAATGTTCCATAAGTGCTTGAAAATAAGGGTAATTTGTCAAAGCAATTAAAGGCAATGACACATTGCTCATATATATATATATATATATATCCATAATGAATGTAGTCACCTCAGGAAGACGATGCAGTTCTTCATAAATCTTTAAAAATGCTAACACCCCTACTGCTCCCTTTGGGGGGGGGTATGAAAGTTTCAAAATCGATTAATCTTAACTCATGAATGAGCTCATAATTCATTGACTTATTAGATCTATCAGCTAAGAAAAGATTAAATCCACTGAGTAATTTAAAATGCTGAGAGACTGTCCAGAAAACAGTGTTTAGCAGGCTCCCTGTCGTGTGCTCCTGTGCGGCTGACTAACACTGTGATAACACTGATAGGATGAGCTTCAGTTCCCATTTGGGCCACCCACGCAAACACACGTGATATGCATACTTACAGAAAAAAAAAGAAGTGCACAATCATCATCAGCTGTTGTCCAGCTTTGTATAAAATGAGCAACATTTCCGACATGGGAAACAAGGTAGGCATCTTCACCCAAAGACCAGTCCACTTATTTGAATCATCCTCAGTCGTGATTAGAAATGACAAATTTACTTGAAATTTTTTGACAAGCATTGTCTTTTCAATCACAGCAATTTCACCAGGCATGATTTTATGCGAATGGTTTATTGCGATGCTTTACATTGGTAGTACCACCTCAACCCGTTGTCCCACGCCTTATCCTACGTAGTGTGCCTATCCCGTGCCTTAACCTTTATGGCCGTGTCTTGGTTTTGCTAATGTTACTGTCTTTTCTTGATTATAAAACTCTGTAAACCTTCTTTTCTACTGTTATATTTATTATGTAATTTTTTCTCACTGTGTTATCTTGCAGTTGGTTGTCGTGACAAAGCGTCCCGTGTAGTGAATGTTACACCTGACCACGTTGTTGGTGAAGTCCGACTCCAACACCAAGTACTTGGGATTAACCTGGAGCTGAGAAAAAAAAAAAGAGGAAGTAGACACCGTTAATATTCACAATATTTCATCTTGTCAAAAGTCATTGACTCGTCTTTTGATCAACACACTGTGCGCACCAGAGCCGATTATACAGGTGTTTAATCTAAGAACCTGCAGCAGTCTCTATAAAAGCAAAAACCAAATGAACTGACACCCTGCAACCACCTCCGACACTCAGTGAGTTTACTCGTATTTTTAGCTGAAAAAAATAAAACCTTTTTCCAGAATATAAAAACTCTTATTGAAAACAGATGACACTGTGTCTTTACCAACCACAGGGTGGTAAAGACACCTTGCTGTCACCACCGATGTCTCCTTCTGGAAGTGTATTTGTAATAACACATTTTCTATGACCGGCAATTCAAAAATGCAACTTACCCAGTACAAAGTCTTACACAGAGCACATCCCTAGGGATCCCTAGAAAAAGACACTTGCTGACACTGTGCACTCCATACCACGGACGATTACTTCCACACCATTTGGCTCTGCCCACCTACTCAAGCATTGTGGGCTACCATAATTCATAAACTCTCCTCTCTCTTGGGCCACAGCATTCCAGTTTGCCCATAGGTTTGTCCTGGAGATCTCTCGATGGAAATACCACCCCAACTCCAGCAACCCATTTTGATGGCCTTAACACTTGCCAAGAAAACAGTTCTACTCAGTTGGAAAAGTAGAACGACTCTCACCACATCACAATAGTTACACCTATTAAAAAGATATATCTCAATGGAAAGACTAGCTGCTTATCCAAAAATGAAGTTGATTCATTTAATGAAATATGGGCTACTTTTATCAATGTCTTAGCACCATCCATTGACACATAAGAATTTTTACTGATCTGGGTCGATGTTGTGGGTCTTGGGCATGTGGGGAGCTTTGCCGCGTCAGGTCCCTATGGTTGGATGGGTGTCTATGGGCATTGTCCTGGGTGCCAGTGCCATGGCTACAGGGGGACCCGGGCCTATTGGGGGGGGGGGTTCTGTGGTTTTGGGGGGGGGCAGCTTAGGAGTACGTGTATGGTATGCATTTGTGGGTTTGAGGCTCAGGGTTTGGGGTGGCGGGCACGTTGCTGGGTCATATTTGGGCCTCGTGGTCAGCAGCTGGACGTGCTTGCAGGGGCCGCCCACCCTGGGGGTGGGGTGGTGGGGCTCTCGTGTCTCCCTGCGTGCCATGGGGGCGCGGGGGGGGTCGTGCCAGGGTCGGTGGGATGTGCTGTCTGGTCATGGGCGCCAGGCGGGCACTTGATCTTTTCTGGGTGCACCCAGGGCAGGTTTGCCCAAGTGGCGATTGCCCTCAACGGGGCCGCGTGGGTATGGTCTCCTCTCTGCTCTCGGTGCATGGGGTGCTTCTCACTGGGGGGCCGGGTAACGGGTGGAAGGATGTCTGCCGTGTCTGTGGCCTGCATGTGTGGTGGCGGGGTCCTGGTTCGGAGCCTGCCGGATGCACCAGACAGCCCGCCATGCTGGAGGTGCTTGGTGGGATACGGAGTGCCCCTTGCTGGTTACTGTGGGTAGGTTGCCCTCCGGTACCGGGGATGAGCCGTGGTCCGGTCCGGGGGGGGCTGCTTGGCCGCTCTCCAGGTGGCTAGACTCCTGCATTAGTCTTGCTGTGTGCCTCACCCTTCTCTCGCAAGTCTGGAACGCATACGCAGCATAAACACCAAATATTAGGACTAGAGTTTGCGGTTTTTCTCATGTGAGTTAATTAGACCAACTACTAAAATTAACTCTGCCACTAAAACACTAAAGCTAAATCTTGCAACTATGCCATTAAGACTAACTATGTCCAGATACTAGCCTTATCTGAGATCACTCTTCGGCGGCAATCAGAGGTTCGTCCTTTGTTGTCCGGCGTCAAAGTGCGGGTCTATGGAAAATACAGTCTCTTTTCTCCTGCCAGCTCAAAATTCATCAATGCTCCGTCTGTCATCTGATGATCTTGAAATGTCGATTGTGTCGACGTTTAAGAAATAGAAGGGATCCAGTCGCCTTCTCTTTCTGTGGAAACTGCGTGGCTTGCAGGAAAGCTTAACTGGTTATAACAGCTGATGAGTGGATGAACAAGACCAGGTTATCTTCCAATAAAACCATGGCTGGTGGTAATGTGAAGACATGTGGTCATTAGTTCTTTGTTCTTCTGCAGAAAAGGTATTGCTGAAAGCTTGTAACGTGCACAGTCCACAGCGAGAGATCGAATTTTAAATCCGCCACAGTTTTATGGATGAGATTGCATTACTGGATACAGTACTACTGTAATCAATATTATTACAGTGTAAGGCAAGATGGTGGGTGGACAGGGAGTTATGGGTATTTTAGGGAGCGGTCCCTACAACATTAACATTTATTTTATGCTCCTGTTAGCAATGAGTCTGTCTGAACTAGCCGAACCAGCTTATCAAAATTGGTGTCCACATACTTTTGGCCATGTCGTGTATTAACCAAATCTACTTTTCTGCTTTTATTCAACCTAAGGCCATCATTATATATTGGTACCAAGCTGAAATGTGGGAAAAAAAGCATAATAATATTAAAATGCCAGAAACATCCATGCTTAGTGGCCTCCAAGATGCACACTCCACCATTTGTAGCAGAGATAGTATGGAATTAATTTTGTAAGCTTACTGAAACACAAAGGAATTATGGCATCAGAGAACATCTGAGGGTATTTATCTGAAAGCCACAGACATCGCAAAGTTTTAATAAGTATAGAAAAATAGTAAGACAGACTAATTATTTAGAACCTATTCGAGTAATCCAGTTACAAAGTTGAAGATAATCACAAATTGTTCTTCATCCTTGTTGAACTGTGAATACATTTTGTAGTATATTTAGATTGGACAAGCCTTAGCCGAGCGCGTCATGCATACCTTAATTTATATAACCGGTTTTAATTCCATAGAGGAATAAACAAATATAAACAAATCTGAATCTTCATAATTGTTACTTTAAAGTATAAATCAGTCATCGTCATCATCATTATCAAGGTATGAGTGATTAATATGACACTTCAATTCCTTAAAATGATCCTTGCTAAAGACATTTTCTCAGAGATTCGATTACAAAACAAATGATTCTTAAAAAGGAATTGTATGTGCCTTTGTAGGCAGCTTAATGTCTTATGGGATTCAAATTTCCCTGGAATTATTGCCAAGCTGATATAAAATGTGTATTTTATCAGTTTATCTCAATATGTCATCATGTTATTTGAGAACATGCCCCCTTCTCAAAATTCACTAGAAACAGGGATTTAAAGGTTATTTAAAACAACAACAATAAAAATTCACCTGGACTCATGCTCCCAGACTAAACTGACAGTTCAAGAGGCTGGTTAAAACCCTAAAATTGCCCCTACCATAGGAGAAAATTAAGTGGGAAATAGACAGCCAACTGTACGGGGTAGTGAGTCACGACTTGCAGTAGTTTGGAGACAACTTGAAATTTCCACACTTCTTTTGGGAAAAGACATTTCAAAACTTTATAACCCGCTTATTACCCGCAATTAAAAAAAAAACTTCTTTTTTTTTGCCGGCCTGGACATCTTGCCTCCTATGACCTCTAAACTTGTGCTGTTCAGAAACTTGCCAAGTCCTTGTGTATCAGAACCTCTCCTGGATCTTACCTTTAGTATGTAGTTTCCTGGCTGGATGTCTGTGATATCAATCCATTGACAGTCAATGTCAGCATTGTATGTGTCATAACAGCCCGGGCTCAGACCCTGGAAGGATAGATGGAAAGGAGAAGTAAGTCTTCATAGAGAACACTGACTGCATCAAAGAATACACACCTTAAAACCTCTCAATATATTGCTGCATTTTGAAGCAGGACATTGACATAAAGATAACCGAGTGGTTCCCTCTCTAGCTAGACCCACTGGCAAAAGTTGCAGCATAATTGGTGCACTTGCTCTGGAACACATTGTTGCTTTGGTTTCTAAGTTGAAAATTAAAATTATATGTAGGATTTAGCCATTTAGTCATTATTATTATTATCACTGCACGTTCTGCTTGGAACTCACTGCAAAAGGACCTGAAACTGCTTAATGTGATTCCAATGGGGGACTTTAAGAAACTCATTAACTTACTGGTGATGGACTCCACTAGCACCTGCATGTGCGCACTCTAGCCTATAATATTGTTTTAACTGCATTGACTTATTAATTTATTAATGTTTATTTCATGTTCCTTGTATTTTGTGCAACCTAGATGTCTGTGTGTTGCTGCTGTCTTGGTCAGGACTCTTGAAAATTAGACTCATTGTCTCATTGAGATCTTCCTGATTAAATAAAGATGCTGGAACCCTCTTGTATTTGTTTTGATTATTCTTTATGGATATTCCAAGTTGTTCCTCCCTCATAGTGTCTGGATCTCAGAAATCCTTGGGCCTAGAAACACTTAACTTGGTCAGTAGGTTCAAAACCTTCCCGCTACCCAGTTACAAAATAAAATTAAAAAAGAAAAAAACTACAGCCTGATTGTCTGGTAGGTGGCTCTGTTTCAAGCCACTTTATGTTTTGGCCTCTATCTCAATCAAAATTTTGGCCCCTCCTGAATCCTTGGGTCATGCCAAATCAGGTGGCGCATGTTCGAGACAGCTCGGACCCCATTAATTCTAGCTATATTTATTACTATTGTTATCAATATTAATATTTTGTGTATAAAAATAGACTGGGGATCATTTCATTGGCATTACAGTAAGAAAGGACCATTCTTGTCCTGTCAATACATCTTTGGCACCATCGTTACAGATTCCAGGCCCATAGTCCAGAATCTTGCTCCGTTCCCAGACGGCTCTCTTTGTGGGCACTGAGGCTGACATAGATAAAGGCAGATGTTAATTTGGTGTGGCGGAACTTTTTGGAGTGGCCGGGCTACTCCTGGCCCTCTCTGCTTTGTAATCCCTACCTTACTTGTCACAGTATGCACAGCAATAGTTCTGATATTGGTAAATCTAATTGATGCACATGTCAAATGAGAAACTTGCAAACTATATTGATTTTAACTTGTAATTTGTTGATTACAAGTTAAATGAACCTGTACTTTTAAAGGGAATGTTTGATGAGAACCAGTTGAAATTAAAACATTGCTTAATACATCACTGAGAAAGCTTCTCAAGATGCGAGCGTCTATTTCATTGTTTGTAATCTCTGTGTGCTGTTTGTTTTGATTCATTACCTGAGTATGAGAGGTGCAGGCATAGCGTTTCAGGTGGCCAAAGTCACAGGTGGTGTCTTCCAGACAGAAGCTGGCCTTGTGACCCTCGGCCACTTTTCGGCCAGTGCTGACCTCCAACAAGTCATAATGGCTGAACTCATCCATGCTATGGTAGTGCCTGAAGGACAAATGGGGAAAAAGTACGGTATTTGAAGGTTGACCAAATGGGGGTGGGTGGATGGTGGACGTTGACAGTGTCAGTTTCAATGGTTATTTTTCTGCCGCACTCATGAAAAGACACCTTGACTGGGTAACATGTAGCATTATAAGAGCTATCCCAGATAAATTCCCTAGAAAGTCACTGATACAGAATTAACAAATGTTACATACCGTATAACCAGTTGGCAAAGAAACTTATTAAGTCATCATAGTTACATTGCCGCACCATCTACTTGTAGCTTGTCTAAGGTACGTGTAATCTAGAAATATACCCAAGTTATATACATTCAACCCAACGGCCTCGCCTGTTAACATTTACACCGAGTTGTCAGTTTATTAGGTACACCTCCCACCTTCACACAAATGGCACATTCCAGCATGTCTTAAGTCATGTGACTACAGTCACATTGCTAGCATCAGCTAGTGTTCAATTGAGCATTGGAATGGGCAACACGAGTGACATAGGTGACTTTGAATTTGGCATGATTGTTGCCACTTGGTGTGCCGGTCCTAGCATCTCCCATTCAAGGTTCAATGTTCAAGGTTTTTATTGTCATGAATGCAAAAAGACAGCATGGAAGCAAATGTTGCAGGCTATGAAATTCTTTGGCCTAGAGTTCAACACGCAAGGTAAAATAAAATAAACATCTATCAAACCACTAAGAAAAAAATAAGTATCTATCTGTCTATTTATCTATATATACGTATATAAAACCTTGTTAAAAGAAACACTCAACGGTAGGGAAAGTGCTCAACAAACAAGGAGCAAAATAATCCAGCGAGTCAAGTAAATTCTTTATGAGACAATACAAGCCTGTTTTATGCCATAAGCAATCATCAGCTGTCAATAAAGCTACTGGGGAAAGAACATACCATTTACTGCCTCGTCATGCACATCACGGGCACAACGTCCAATGGTGGAAGGGAGAGGTGTGACATTCCGAAATTCAAAAACACGTGATCACTAATGGTCCAATGGGGGGGGGGGGGTTATTTGTCTATTGTCATGATTTATTTATAATTATTACAAAACAGGTGCTTATGTCTATGTCTGCAGCTGCTGGCCAATTGATTCCTGTTATTCAATGTGGACATTTCTGGTTTGAAAATCAGAAAATATTTTTCAGTTCGACATAGATTGCACATTTTATTACTGGTTGAATATGCTTTGTTCTTTGAGAGGATTTTCCAGGTGGTTGAATAATTAATGTTTCTGTCCGCCAATGACCAAATATAACAGCTTAAAGATGTTACATTCTTTAAACGGTTGTTTCTAAAGCTACACGTGTGCATTAAACCTATTTTTGAATGTTCCCTCTGTTAGACCGACATATGTCTCCATTTTGCCGTTGTCATCTCTCGTCACCGTAGCTTGGTAGATAACTCCTTTCGTCTGGCATTTCCTTTCGAGGGGGCATGTGTTGTTCACACAGCAGTTGCAGCTGGGGGAGTCCAATTGTGATGAAGGTGTCATTGATTTGTTCATGATTCTTGTGTTGCGAGACAATATTATTTGTTGAATGTTAGGCATGCAGCTGTAACTAATTTTGATGGTGTTCCTACTGAATATCTTCCTCAGTTGATGGCCCGGGGTAAAGCACTTATCCAAAAGTTTAAAAAACTGCTTACCGATGTTTGTGGCCACACAAACATGGTGGTAGTCCAGGTGAGGTCCTCGCTGATATTCACACCAAGGAATCTGAAGCTACTGGCTCTCTCCACTGCAGCCCTGTCGATGTGGATAGGGGTGTTTCCCCTCCCCTGCTACTTCCTGTAGTCCACTATTAGCTCCTTGGTCTTGCCGACATTGAGGTGGAGGCTTATGTCCTGACATCAGTGTGTGTGTCAAGGCTCTCACCTCGTTTCTGTAAGCCGTCTCATCATTATTGGAGATCAGACCTATATCTGATTTTGTCAGCAAATTTGACGATGGTGTTGGAGCTGTATGAGGCACACAGTCATGTGTGAACAGGGAATAGAGGGACAGGGACGATGGTGGTCCTCTTGAGACACATGAAGACCATGGATAGATGCAGAGAGAGATTGAAGATATCTGTGAAGACATTACCCAGCTGGTCTGCACATTCCTTGAGGGCTTGGCCGGGGATGCCGTCAGGGTCAGGTGCTTTCCATGCATTATTATTTTGTAGGGACTTTTGCACATCTGCCTCTGAGAGTTTTAATGGGCAGGAATTCTGGCCCAGCACTGGCTCCACAGCAGGGGTACTGATCTCAAAGCGTGCACAGAACACATTCAGATAATCTGGTAGAGAGCCAGATGGTTCAGTAGACCAGCTAAACTTCCCTTTGTAGTCTGTGATGGCTCAGTCCATTCTACATGTCTCCGGTGTTACAGTCTCAATAGTATGACTCTACTTTGTCCCTGTATTGTCCCTTGGCCATCTTAATGGCCTTCCTCAGCTCATACTGAGTCATACTGTACTCCTCCAAATCACTTGTGCTGTGAGCAGCAGCCCATGCTTTGAGTTTAGGGCGAATGTCTCTGTTCATCTGTGGTTTCTGGTTTGGAAATATCCACACAGTAGACCCCTCAGTACCACGTTATCGACGCACTTTCCCATGTATCCGATGACATACTATCATGTGTACGCATCGATGTTGTTGTCCACAACCGAATACATTCCAGTCTGTCATCTCAAAACAGTCATCGAGCACATCATCAGACCCTTTGGTCCAGCGTTGAATGCTGCTCCATACCAGCCGCGCCTGCTTCATGCTCTGCCGGTATGCGGGGAGAGGAATGATTGATGTGTGGTCCAATTTGTCAAACGGGGGTTGGGGTAGACCTTTGTAATCCTCCCAGAACAGAGAGTATATGCGGTCCAGCGTGTTTCCTCCTGGTGTAGGAAAACTGACATGTCTGTATCCAGGCAGAACTTTGCTCAGGTTTGCGCCATTAAAATCATGAGTGATGATGATAGCAGGGTCCGGATGAGTGCTCTTCCTGCTAATTCACAACCCAGTACGATTTGTTCTATGCTTGCATGGTGTTGGCATGTGGTGGAATATACACAGCCATGAGATTGGCCGCAGTAAATTCTCACAGGAGGTAGTAGGGGCGATTTCTGATCATAAGACATTCTAGGTCTGGAGAACATCCTTCATGGATAATGTCCACTTCAGAACATCATATGTTGTTTATCATGAAGCAGACGCCTCCCCCTGCTCTTCCCTGATGCTGGTGTCCAGTCCTGACAGTAAATGGTTCATCCCTCTGGCACAATGCTGATGTCGGGGATCACAGGATCAAGCCACATCTCCGTGAAAATCATAACATTACAGTCCTTAATGTCACATTGAAAACTCACCCTGCTCTGAAGTTAAACCAGTTTAGTGTCCAGAGACTGGACATTCACCAGAAAAATACTCGGGACAGCAGGCCAATTTTCCCTTCTCCTCAGGCTGACCAGGAGACCAGCTTGTCTCTCCCTACTCTTCTCCCTCCTGCGGCGCCTCAAGGGGAACAGCCGGGGTAGCAAGTTGGGGTCGACTGCAATGTTTGTTTGTGTTGACAGTCTCGATGCAAAAGTTGTTCCCATCACAGATCCGATGACCAGCAGTGCCTGTTTATCATATTGAACGATAGACGTGGCTACAGGTGGAGTTGTGGGGGACGAGCTCTCGATATGGCAGCTATATTGGACAGCACCCATGTGGCTGCTGTCCTGGGCTTTTCACCCACAACAGTTTCAAGGATTTACTGACAATGGTGAGAAAAGAAAAAAAAACTACCAGTTATAAATGCCGTGGTTTAAATTGGTTTTGGATCAGAGATCAGAGGGGTCAAAGGAGAATGCTGAGAATCATGCAAGAAAACAGATGAGTCACAACCAGGCAAATCACATCTGAATTCAACACTGGTATGTAGAAATTCCTCTCAGAATGCACCGCTTATCGGACTTTGTCATAAATGGGCTGCAAGAGCTGAACACCATGTTGGGTGCTGTGTGTGGAAGCATGTGGAAGAGTGGGAAAAAGTTGCCTGGTCAGATGAATCCAGGTTCCTTTTGTATTATGCTGATGGAAGGATCAGCATGGCCTAAGCAACATGAATCCATGAAGCCATCCTGTTTGGTTTCAACAGCACGGGTCGGTGGAGGCAGTGTGATGATGTGGGGAATCTTTCCCTGGCACATATTAGGGCCCCTTATACCCTTGAAGAACACCTGAACAGCATTGCATATCTGAATATCATTGCTGACCAAGTTCTTCCCATATGGCTATAGCTTATCCACACTTGGATAGACACTTCCAGCATGATGAGGCACCATGTTACAAAGCATGTATCACCACTGAATGGTCCCAGGGACAAGACTGCAAGATTTTATTGTTTCAGTGGCCTGCACAGTCCCTGGATCTAAACCTTATAGAGCATCTTTGGGATGAGGTGGATAGGGCTGTTCACAGTAAGATTGCATGGGGTCCAATTTGCGGAAACTGTGCAACACAATCATTTCCACATGGTACAACATTCCTAAACAATGCATCCAGCATCTTGTAGAATCCATGACCAAATGACTTCATGCTATTCTGAAGGCCAAAGGAGGCACAACACGCATGCACAGCACGTGTGGGCTCTAGGCTGCTAGCATACATAACATAACTGAGGTGGATGGGGCAACAAGAGATGAACTACAAGCCAGCCAGTCGAAAACTAAATTTCTCCGCCTGTATTTGATACACTTTCGCTAGATGTTTCCAAAGATTGCTTGTGTTTCCAGTCTTACATGCGAAAGACTTGTTGCACTTGTGGCCATGAGCACTGTCAGCATCGACCCTAATGAAGTATAATCAGATTTTTGCCTGTTAAGTTCTCTCCGCCCTTGTCACGAAGAGAGAGAGAGATTTTTTTATTTTAATAAGTAACTTCAGAGAGAGAGAGAGAGAGAGAGAGAGAGAGAGAGAGAGAGAGAGAGAGAGAGAGAGAGAGAGAGAGAGAGAGAGAGAGAGAGAGAGAGAGAGAGAGAGAGAGAGAGAGAGAGAGAGCGAGCGAGAGCAAGAGAGCTGGCCCTGCCCCTCGCCTTGCATGTACGACAGGCTCCTGAAATCTCTTTTCTGGATTGGCTTCTGGATTGGGAACAACAAAAATGCAACATAGACAAATATCTTAATCTTATTGCAAATTAGAAACGGAATTGCTGAGATAAAAGGAGCAAGTTAACATTTATGTAGCCTAAATAAATAGGACATTTATTTTCATAATTTCTCCAATACCGATAGCAGAACCGTTAACATCGGAGCTTATCAATACTACAGTCTTTATTAACTTAGGACCGGCGCCCATTTAATACCGGGTTTCAGTACCCCCATGTCCATTGGTGAGTGGCTCTGTCAATGAACTGGTCTATTTGATACTATCATTTTATGATACTAACTACCTTCTCACATGGGCCTCACCCAAATGTCAAAGTGACCCGAGGAAGCTATTAGCTTTTTAAGATCCTGCTGGGCACATCCTTCTCTTCTCTTTAAGTTCCATCCTGGTGATCAGTGTTGGAGGACATAGCTTCCCATCCCTTTCTGTCTCTAGTAGCCCTGTCAGCATTTGCGTAGGACAATCCTGACCAGTCTTCAATGTTCTTGAACCAGCTTATTTTAGGTCTTCCTCTTCCTCCCTCAATACTTCCTTCTAATAAACTCCTATGTATGTTTTCACGTCTGATTATATGACCAAAAAATCTCAACTTTTGTCTTTTTATGATGTTCACTAGCTGTCTATTTTCATACAATCTTTGCAGCACATTCTCATTCGTCATCCTGGTGGTCCAAGGTACTCTTAACATTCTTGTGTAAGTCCATAGTTCAAAAGCTTGTGTGTGTCTAATCATGCAGGGTGTAAGTGTCCATGTCTCTGAGCTACATCATAAAGTTGACCAAACGCAGCATCTTAGAATTCTCTTTCTAATTGGCATATTTAGCTTTCTGTTGTTTAGTACACTTGTTAACTTGCAGAAATTCTCTCTTGCTATAGCGATTCTTCTTCTTATTTCCTTTTCACTTCTGACGTATTCTGTTATCATTTGACTGAGGGAGGGCTGGGCGATACGGCCTATAAATAATATTGCCATATTGGGCTATAGTGCGATACACAATATATATCTCAATATTTTGAAAGTTCCTCTAAAGCACTTCATAAATGCTCAATTTAACCCTTTGATGCAATCACACCAGTATGATGATTTTAGTAATCCCTGCAACATGTGTCTGCATTAAACCATCCATCCATTATCCAAGCCACTTATCCTGCTCTCAGGGTTGTGGGGATGCTGGAGCCTATCCCAGCAGTCATTGGGTGGCAGGCGGGGAGACACCCTGGACAGATCGCCAGTTGATCACAGCTGCATTAAACCATTCTTGTTTATATTCATTGGTGGTTTCTATTGGAACGATTTTAAACTTCCATACAAAATCGGGGAAATCACAACCAAGTTACATTTAACAAAACAGTATTAATTCAAACCATGCAATTGCACACAGGCTTTTAACAGCTGTTAAATGAAAATAAATAATGGCATGATGTAGGCCTACATACTGTATCCTAGTTCTATATAGCTCAAGCTCAACAAAGACCCTTAACAACAAGCACAAAACTGTCCAGACCCACGGTGCTATTTGTTGTCGTTATTTGTTATCCTCCATGTTTCTGTACATCAGTTGCGAGCACGTCCTACTAAACATCCCTATCAGGTCGTCCATGAGTGAGTGACCACAATTTGAGATGCATAGCCCATGACGAAAGAGGTCACTGCCATCAGAGAATACCATTATCATGAAGGGGTGTAATTGGTCTGCAACAGTGTTTAGGTAGGTGGTATGTGTCAAAGTAACATGAATGTCAGGACCCAAGGTTTCCCAACAGAACACTGCCCAGAGCATCACACTGCCTCTATTGGTTTGCCCTCTTCCCATATTGCATCCTGGTGCCATCTCTTCCCCAGAGAAATGACACACATGCACTTGGCCTTCCACATGATGTAAAAGAAAATGTAATTCATCAGACGGGCCACCTTCTTCCATTATCACATGGCCCAGTTCTGATGCTCACGTGCCCATTGTAGGCACTTTTGATGGTGGACAGGGGTCATCATGGGCACTCTCACTGGTCTGCAGCTATGCAGCCCCTTACACAGCAAGGTGAGATGCACTATGTGTTCTGACACCTGTATATCATAGCCCACATTAACCTTTTCAGCAATTTGAGCTACAGTAGCTCTTCTTTGGGATCAGACCCAATGGGCTAGCGTTCAATCCCCACGGGTATCAGTGAGACTTGGGTACCTATGACCCTGTTCCCGGTTCACCCATTGTCCTTCCTTGGACTACTTTTGGTAGGGGTCTACCACAACAGAGAAGACCCAAGATGCAGGCTGTGCAAAGATGCCCCTGAGACAGTCCAGCACGTAATAGCAGGGTGTACAATGCTATCTGTGGAAGTGTACACTGAAAGTCATAACCAAGTAGCTGAGATAGTGTACAGGAACATCTGTACTGAATACAGATTGGAAGTCCCCAAGTCCAAATGGGAGACACCACCAAAGGTGGTTGAGAATGGCAGAGCTAAGATCCTATGGGACTTCAAGTTCCAGACTGACAAGCAGGTGCTGGCTAACCAACCAGACATTGTGGTGGTTGACAAGGAACAGAAGACTGCAGTAGTGGTCGATGTAGCAATCCCAATTGACGGCAACATCAGGAAGAAAGAGTATGACAAGCTAAAGAAATACCAAGGGCTGAAGGAAGAACTAAATCAAACGTGGAAGATGAATTCCACACTAGTTCAAGTGGTAATAGGAGCACCAGGGGCTGTGACCCCAAAACTGGGTGAGTGGCTCCAACATATTTCAGGAACAAGATCTGAAGTCTCTGTCCAGAAGAGTACAGTCCTAAGAACAGCTATGATACTGCGCAGAACCCTCAAACTCTCAGGCCTCTGGTAGAGGACCCGGGCTTGAGGAGGCCACACACCACCTGAAAAAGGGTGATATATATATAATTTTTTTAATAAACTAAACTGAATAAGGTATCTTCGAGGTCACAGACTATAGCACATGGTCAGCATATTTATCAGAGCTTAGCATTTTAAAATATCGCATTTTTTTCTTTAAACACTTGCACCCCACTCCTCAAGTTATTAGCTCATATAATCATACGTATACACATATTCATATAGACTTGTACATTGTAAATAATGTACATTGTTAGTAAACTTGTACTTTTCCTTCCAATTTTTTCCCAGCTTGTTCCCTTTTTCTCAGAGGTTGCCACAGCGGATTTTATAGTTCCCATTAGTCCCTGTTGAGGGCACAGCACCAATGGCGGCCGTTGTTAACCTGGACATCAGCCAATCCCGTATGGAGCCTCGATCGATTCGGCATGGTCTTGTCAATCCGCATAATGATTTGGCAAAATTTTGTCGGATAACCTTCCTGACACCACCACTAACCCTATGGACGGGGGCAAAGGTAAAGCGCTGGATGCCATCCCAGTATTCATGGCCTGTCACATTGTACATTTCCTTCCAATATATTCTCAAAATAGATATATAGACATATTTGTAAAAAGCAAAACCAAATAATTTAAAGAAAAGTGACAGAAAATACATCTAAAACACATCTTCATTTCTCAAATAGCACCACTCCTTGTATCAAAGTCTTTATCTATATCAGAGCAAAATATTGTTTTCAGGTCAATAGATCAGATTAAGAATATGGCGGGCCATGTGAAGTGTTCCCAAAGAAGGTTTTATATGGAACTTACACATTATAAGGCTTTAAAGCTTTTTTGGATCTTGTGCTCATCCGTTCATTCTCTCTACCAGCTTGATCCGATTCGGGTTTGAGGAGCAGGCATTTTAGCAGGCATTGGGCAGAGGGCCAAGAGATATCCTGGACAAGTGACCTTGCTGCGATTACTCTAAATATTTCAGCAGTATTTACTTGGGTGGATGTTAGACAGGTAAGGTAAGTACTGGACCTCTTACAGACAGTTAAACCCAGACTGTATAAATAATTCCTGCACTTCTTACCTCATGGTCCATGTTTCAACATGGCTCAAGCTTTTACTGGCACAGTCATTAAAGATTGAAACAGGTCTTGGAGGCAAACCGGGTACTTTCCACTGGTGGAGCAAGCGACAATTTAGGAGCTCATTCTTTCCATAAGGAAGGAAACCAATTAAGAGTAGCACGCAGGTGAAGACCTGTTTGTTGAGCTCATAGGACTAAGTGCCATCTCTCCCATGGCATTCTCAACAATGAATAAACACAGATCTGAATACAAGGCAAGAAAGAGGCCTGAAAGACCTCAAATCATCTGGGTGACTTCCACTTTATGTATCTGTGTCTGTATCTATCTGCTTATTGCACATCTGCACCTTTTGTGCTGTATATGTCAGTCTGTATATTTGTACTATTTGGTAATGGAGGGGCCAGGGAGGTTAAAACTATCCTTATTGTTGTTCCCACAATAGACATTTATGTAGATGGAAGTCTTGAAATGATTATCTACTATATATGTGTGTGTGTATGTGTGTGTGTGTGTGTGTGTGTGTGTGTGTGTGTGTGTGTGTGTGTGTGTGTGTGTGTGTGTGTGTGTGTGTGTGTGTGTGTGTGTGTGTGAGAAATGGTGACATTGGATTTGCGGCTGTCTAGAAGGGCCCCATGCCTTTGCTTGGAATCCTGAATTGCCTCACTGACTATGTCAACTATAGGGAATGCAGTCTTGGAAGGAAACAGAGAAGCCTAAATAAGAAGGCTTGTAATCCCAACATACAAAGCATTTCTATCCCTCTTCATACCTATGAGTCATTTTCCACTTGTGAAGCAATAGTGAGAACTTTCAGGGTTTCAAAATGTAGGATGTCCCAACCTAGAGAAACATGTTATATGTGAAATATTTAGCAAAGGTCTGAAATTTGCATTCCATTTAGAACAACCAGGATACGATGCATGTCCAAGCACTTGCACAAATATCAGCCATGCTCTTTGACCCTCAAAGTCAGATGCTGCCATACAGTGGTGCTAGAACAGATGGAAAGCATAAACTGAAGAACTCCCTTATTCCCAAAATTTCACAATTAAAACTGATACTGCAGATAAATGAATAGACACTAACAGGTTAGAGCAAATCTGAATGCTGCTATGGTTGATTCCTTCTTGATGGGCTAAGTGAGTGAATATAAAAATAATTTTTATCTGGAGTATGACACGCTCTCTTTGGGTTACAAAAAAATATTGACTCAATTATTTTTCATAGCCCATGAAAACCAAGGGTGCCATTCCCTCTCTTTCTGATACACAACTGAAAATAATAGGATGAATATGAAATAATTAGATAAATGAAACCTGTCAACTATACAGTTTATTCAACAAAATGTAGGCCACTTAAGTTTATTGTGAGAATCTGGGCCAGAGATTATCTGTCCCTAAAGAAAATTCCTTTCTAACCACATGCTCTGTTCTACAAATGCATAACCATTCCAACATACTTTATAGCACAGGGATGGCTAACCATATGCCATGGGGAACCATGTGTATGCAGATTTTCAAGCCAACCTAACTCCACGCCAGGCGATTTCACTGATACGTTCTTCCTCTTTGGTTGAAGGGTTGCTAATCGGTGAAATCACCTGGTGTGGAGTCCGGCCGGACTGAAAACCTGCATACACATGGCTCTCCTCGGCACGTGGTTAGCCACGCCTGCTTTAGCAGCAGGGTGATCCGATGGCACCAACTGATATGAAAAATAGACAAATTGGTTATTCTGTTCACACTGGCCATGGGAATGATTATTTTGGCATGCTATCCTATGGGAACCACTGTATACTGCATACTGATGTCACGTGTCAACATTGCCAATCTCATAATGGCCCGTCAACATTCCTCTTAGATGAGGACAGAGAAGCAGAGCCTGCTAGTAGCTGCGGCAGGCAGCTCTAGTGAAACTGAGACAGCAAGCAACTAGCTCACATGGAAGATAAGGTCATACAAGATATGCAGATTAAAGTCTTGTTCGCTTATCTTTTTAATTTTGTTCTACTGCCATTTAAACTGATTTGACATTGCACAGTGTCCTTGAGCTTTGGAAAGGTGGTGTACAAATCAAAAATACTCAAACATCACCTCATCAACATACTCAACTTGAGCCATTATTAAGTTATATTGATGAAGCAGTAGAAATCTATCCATTGATGGAAGTGAATACAAAGTTGTGCCATGCCATGCACAATTGGAAAATCTGCACATAGGTGGCCTGATAAACTACATGGCCAAAAGTATGTGGACATCCCTTCTAATTAAGAGATATGGGGATATTTCAGCCACACCCATTACTAACAGCTGTACGAAATCAAACTCACAGCTATGCAATCTCCTTAAACAAATACTGGCAGTGGAATGGGCCATAGAGACCAGTGACTTTCAACATGGAGCCATGGAACCATCATAGCAAGCAACCTTTCCAGCAAGACAGTTTGTAAAATTTCTGCCCTGCTAGAGCTACCCAGGTCAACTGTAAATGCTGTTATTGTGAAATGGAAATGTCTAGGAACCCCAACAGGCCAGCCATGAAGGCCAGACAAGCTCACAGAGCAGGACCACAGAATACTGAAGCACGTAGCGTGTAAAAATCATCTGTGCTGGGTTGTAACACTCATTTCTCCAAACCGTCCCTGGAAGCAACATCATCACCAGAACTTTTCGCTGAATGTTTCATGTAATGGGTTTCCATAGCCGAGCAGCAGCACAGAAGCATAAGATCGCGATGCGCAATGCCAAACGCCGGCTGGAGTGGTGTAAAACTCTCCGCCGTTGGTCTCTGGAGCGATGGAAATACATCCTCAGTAGTGATGAATCAAACTTCACTATCTGGCACTCAGAAAGATGAGTGTGGGTTTGAAGGATGCCAGGAGAACACTACCTGCCCAAATACACAGTACACGGTGCCAACAATAAAGTTTGGTGGAGAAGAAATAATGGTCTGGGGCTGTTTTTCATGGTTCTGGCTAGGCACATTAGTTTCAGTGAAGGGAAATTTTAATGCTACAGCTTACAGTGACATTCTAGATGATGTGCCTCTAACTCTGTGGCAACAGTTTGGGGAAGGTCCTGTTCTGTTTCATCATGACAGTGCCCCTGTGCACAAAGTAAGGTCTATACAGAGATGATTTGTTGAGAATTGACTGGCCTGCACGGAGTCACCTTTGGGACTAACTGGAATGCCCACTGCAAGTTAGGCTTACTTGCCCAACATCATTGCCACTCACTAATACTGACTCATTACCTCACTAATGCTCTTGTGGCCAAATGGAAGCAAATCCCTACAGTGTTTTTCCAAAATCATGTGGAAAGCATTCCCTGAAGAGTCAGGGCTGTTATAGCAGCAAAGGGTGTACCAACTCCATATTAATGCTCATAATTTTGGAATGAGATGTTGAATGACGGGGTGGCACGGTGTCGCAGTGGCTAGCGCAGTCGCCTTACAGCAAGAAGGTCCTGGGTTCGAGCCCTGGGGTAGTCCAACCCTGGTGGGTCATCCCGGGTCGTCCTCTGTGTGGAGTTTGCATGGTCCCCCCGTGTCTGCATGGGTTTCCTCCGGGGGCTCTGGTTTCCTCCCACAGTTTGAAGACATGTAATTCAGGTGAATTGGCCATACTAAACTGTCCCTAGGAATGAATGGATGTGTGTGTGTTGGCCCTGTGAGGGCCTGGCGGCCTGTCCAGGGTGTCTCCCCACCTGCCGTCCAATGACTGTTCGAATAGGCTCCAGCATCCCCGCGACCCTGAGAGCAGGATAAGCGGTGAAGATAATGGATGGATGTTGAATGACATGGTGTCCACACACTTTTGGCCATATATTGTATGTAGTACCAATGAGTATATATTTAGCTGCATTAGAAGTCCCTGCTGTGGGCATCCGGATAATGTAGCGGTCTATTCCGTTGCCTACCAACACGGGATCTCCGGTTCAAATCCCCGTGTTACGTCCGGCTTGGTCAGGCATCCCTACAGACACAATTGGCCGTGTCTGTGGGTGGGAAGCCGGATATGGGTATGTGTCCTGGTCGCTGCACTAGCGCCTCCTCTGGTCGGTCAGGGCACCTGTTCAGGGGGGAGGGGGAATTGGGGGGGAATAGCATGATCCACCCACACGCTGTGTCCCCCTGGTGAAACTCCTCACTGTCAAGTGAAAAGAAGCGCCTGGCGACTCCACGTATCGGAGGAGGCATGTGGCAGTCTGCAGCCCTCCCTGGATCAGCAGAGGGGGTGGAGCAGCGACCGGGACAGCTCAGAGCGGGGTGATTGGCCAGGTACAATTGGGAAGAAAAAAAGGGGGGGGAGAAGTCCCTGCTGTTCTAGAGCCATGTCAATATACCTTTGTGGGTTAAAAATGTGATCGACAGCTCTCATTGTCAATATAAGACTCTAAAATATAAATGATAATTGACTATATTTCTAGTTAAGCAAAACACAGATGTGTGACAGAGCTGCTAATGGACCAGTTGTTGAAGGAATGCACTTTATAAGTGTGCACTATCAGTGTCCCAGTTTGGGACTTCAAAAATCTGGTCACCCTGTGTGACCAGATTTTGGACTACGGTGGATCACCCTACATTTAAACTGTAAGCTAAATTTAATTAATGTCATTCAACCTATAACATGCCCTGGCAGTGAATAAAGGATGGGTAGCACCTTTTCCCAGGTTAGGTAATCCCATGACTGGCACTTTCCACTTGCGATATTGACAATGCTACAGATAGCCTGCTAGCCAACCAACACTAACAGCATTACTGTTACAGTGCAGTGCAGTGCAGGCGCTGGTACCATGTACTATGTGCACATGATTGACAAGCAGGTTGCGACACCTCCTTGAAGAGAGCTGCCTTCTTTGGTTGTTAAGACTAAGGCGCAGTGAGATTTAGAAAAGGCTGATTACATTGCCTTGGGGAGTCACCACCAAGGCTGGATCTTTATTCTCAGAACATTTAATTTCTTGATCTCTGTCGGGATAAAAAAAAAAAATCAACAAGTATTACCAAAATACTTCTAAAAATAAACTGCCACAGGTCTTTGGCCAGTCAGAATATTTGACTTAAGCTACCTGCTGTATATTGAGTACTTACTGATGGCAGCTGTGCCACTCCCAGGTATGACGGGGTCTGTTAGGCATGAAGTCAGCGATTCCTTGATTCTTCACCCTTTGTGGGAAGCGCAGTAGCACCCTCACATCATAGTCAGTGGTTTCAGAGCTGTAGGCAGTGCTGTAAACGGGTACATAGATCAAGACGAAAAAAATGAGAGGGACTGCATTACTTGCAAAAGAGAAAATCCAGATTTGCCTCTCATACCTGAGGCTGAGGGAAAAAGAGAGCACATCAGATAAATACACCAGAACACATCAGATAAATAATACATACAACAGATTACAGATATCACTCGGCATACACATTTTAAACACTGCACATAAAGTTATGTACTCTATTGCCAGATTCTATTTTTTGTGGGGGATGTGGTGGGGGACAGTAGTTCACAATACCACTGAACATCTATGTCATTCATCTTGTTGCTGTTGTTGACATTGGAGTGTATAGCAAATTACAACAGGCCATCTGTCGGTGATTGCTGCAAACTCAGACAGGATATGAAATGGCTTTGAGGGATGGCTGTGCTTGTGATGGGGAGGGCAAGCAGACAGCACACTTCCATCATTTCAATACTGTTTTTGAGTCTGCAGTGCAGAGGCAGCCAAAGGGCCTGGGCCCAGGGCTCAGGGGATGCTCTCCACCGACACAGAAATGAAACTAAATACAACATGTTTTCCCCAAGGTGACAAGGTCTTCCTACATTTATATTGTGTGTTGCTTAGCTAATTTTGTTGAATTTTTTCTTCTTTTTAATTACAGTGGTGAAGGCTTTGATAACCTGGTTGTAAAAAATAGCATCCTGAGAAGGTTATCAGCTGGGTTGCAGGCAAATGTTGCCTGCAAGTTTGGCAATGTAATTCCAAACTGTTTCGAAATAAATATTACAGGGCATGATACAGAAGCCCTGAGAAACGAGAAAAAACAAATTCTGGTGATCCATTTTCTAAGTCTGATCTAAATTGTTTTCTCTCCTGTGTTTATGACTTAGAACATATGACAAAAACAAGTTTCGCCAGGATAATCTTCCTAAGTTCCTTAATTTTTTCTCCATCTGTGAAACGTGGAAAAAAAAGTTTTGCCAGAAAAAAAAGGTTTTGCCAGGATAATTTTTTTTGTGTTACTTTTTTTCATCAGTGAAAAAAGGTGAAAAAATGGTTAGGATAATTTTTCCAAGTGTTTGTTTAGATTGTTTATAAGCCACACGGCCAAGGCTGGTGGAATTTGTTTTCGGTACAGCTTGTTAAACTGCTGCACAATACATCCATGGACAACAGCAGACACTCCACATATTATCACGAACAACATAGTCACACAATAGCAGAAGCAAACATATTACTCACAACAATTAGGTGAATGGTAGTATTTATGCCAATGGAGTGTGAGGAGGAGACTATAGGAAGGAATTCAGAGTCCTGATGGCTAGGGGGGAAAAACTGTTTGTGAAGCGTTTCGTCTTAGTGGAAAGTGATCTGTAGCACCTCCCTGAGGGAAGGAGCTGGAAGAAGTGATGAGCAGGATATGAGGGTCAGAGATGATCTTCTTTGCTCGCTTACAGTCCGGTGTGTATGTAGAGATTCAACTGAGGGGAGTGGGTTGCCTATGATTTTGGATTTTGTTGACAATCCGCTGCATTTTTTTCCCTGTGTTTGACTGCCCGTGCCGCCGTACCATACTGTAATAGAAGCTGTTATGATGGACTCGATAATGGCTGAGTAAAACAGAATGAGAAGTTGATGTTTGATGCAGTACTTTTTTAAGCTGCCTAAGAAAGTAAAGTCATTGTTGAGCTTTTGCAGTGATGAGTTCAGTATTAATTTTCCACTTCAAGTTATTGCTGATGTCTGTTCCAAGGAATTTAGAAGAGTCGGTGGTGGTGATGGGGTCTCTGTTCATTTGTATGGGTGTTTTAGGATCCGGCAAGCATCGTAAGTCAATAATGATTTCTTGGGTTTTGGCTGTATTAAGCAGAAGGTTGTTGTTTGCACACCAAGTGACAGCTTGGTCTACTTCAGTGCGGTACTAGGTTTCATCATTATTGGAGATGAGGCCTACAATGATTGTGTCGTCTGCATGTTTTATTATTTTCACAGAACTGTCTGTGGATGTCAAGTGGGTGGTGTAAAGTGAGAAGAGCTAGCGGGACAGAACACAGCCTTGAGGAGCACCTGTAGCGAATTAGGGGGGCAGCCCGGGAACCACCACAGCCCGACATGAACCCATATCTCCTGCACCGTGGGTGACAACGTTAACCAGTCGACTAAAGGGTCTGACCTGTTAGCCAAAGGCCAACGTGTCTACTTATTCGTGTACGCTACCCCCCTCCTTCAGGATAGGGCGTCCCCGGCCGGACCGTCACAGCCGGGGATCCCACTTCTGACACCAATGCAGCGAATTCCGGGGGCAGCTCGGCTGGACTGTCACAGCTGGGACGCGAATCCGGGTCTCCCGCACCACAGGCGACTACGTTAACCAGTCAACTAATGGGTCGGACCCGTTAGTCGACTGGTTAACGTATGGCTGGGTCAAAGTTCATATCCAACATCCTGGGTAAGACGCTAAACTGCAACCACAGGCTGTAGCAGGGTAGCACCTAACCTCAGCAAGGGCCCTTTGGCTAAGGACGATGTCTCTACTGATAGATCTGGTCCTTCCTGCATGCCTGTATGGTACTTCCCATGGTGCCCAGTCCAGCCAACACATTGGGATAGGAGAAGGGAACTCTGATTTCAAATCCACCCGCTGCCTTGTGGGTTGATGCCTCTTTAGGCAAAGGCTAGGAGAAGGAAACTGAATTCAAATCCCCGCGCACCGTCTACCCAGGTGTCAGTACCCGTAAAGGGTAAACCAAGGGTAAACCATTCCCCGGGCGCTACACAACTAGGATGGGTTAAACACAGAGAGTGAATTTCATTGTATGTATGTACAAATGACAGATGAAGCGTATTCTATTCTATTCAATTCTGTACTGAGGGTAAGAGAGTTTGAGATTAGCTTATTAACCTTAACAAACTGACCTCTGTGGCCAGTTCCACAGGAAGCTCCAAATCCAGTGGCATATGGCTGGGTCAAAGTTCATATCCAAGCGCATGGTAAAGAGTTTGAGTGGGTTGATGGAGTTGAAGGAGGAACTAAAGTCTATGAACAGGATGTGTGTGTAGGTGTCTGGTGACTCCAGGTGTTGCAGGGCACGGTGAAGGGCTATGCTAACTGCATCCTCAATAGAGCAGTTGGCTTGATATTCAAATTGATATGGGTCCATCACTGGGGAGGTACAAGGTTTAAAGTATGATACGCTCAAATGCACTCATGGCCACAGATGTTAGGACAACTGGTCTGAAGTCATTAAGGCAGGTGATCTTTGAGGACACAAATAATATTCATAATACAGCGCAACTGTTTACATGTACCTTTTGAGGATATATTCTAATGAAAACAGAATAAGTTACTCTTTTTGAGAACTGTAACTGATTTAGGACAGTGTATTCAGCATTTGGGCATTAAATACTTTATGTGTAAGTATTGTGCCCAACCACAATTTGCTCATTCCTTGGTGTTACTGGTATCACTGCCAGTATCTCAATATGTGCTAATCATCTGCCAATTGCTGTGCTCTACCGACGAGTGGCATGTGCAGGAGAGAGTGTGTGCATGCTGATTTTAAAAAGATGCACCGTATTATTGTGGGTGCAACAGGGTTATCAAATCACTCTTATGAGTGATCACTCTTATGAGTCTCATAAATTACGAGTCTCATAAAATTATCGAGCATTAATTTTGGTGGTTTTGAGGTTCGGGGGCTGAAGCCAGGCACCCGAACTAATTTCCCTGCATGGGACAATAAAGATACTTTGACTTTGACAACCAGTATATCCTCTGGAATATTGGCAGATAGTCCCAAATCGCCAAAATGTAGTCCTCCTGATGCACAGTAACTCCTCGCGGTTGTATTCCCATAGACATGATGCTTTCTGACATAAACCATAGACAAAAGTGCAAGACACAGCAGCAGAGTGGGTACTGGGGCAAGCCTCACGGGGGCGTCCCGGTAGTGTAGCGGTCTATTCCGTTGCCTTCCAACACGGGGCTCACCAGTCCGAATCCCCGTGTTACCGCCGGCGTGGTCGAGAGTCCCTACAGACACAATTGGCCGTGTCTGCGGGTAGGAAGCCGGATGTGGGTATGTGTCCTGGTCGCTGCACTAGCGCCTCCTCTGGTCGTTCAGAGCGCCTGTTCGAGGGGGAACTGGGGGGGCAACGTGATCCTCCCACGTGCTACATCCCCCTGGTGAAACTTCTCACGGTCAGGTGAAAAGAAGCGGCTGCGACTCCACATGTATAGGAGGAGGAGGCACGTGGTAGTCTGCAGCCCTCCCCGGATCGGCAGAGGAGCAGCGACCGGGACGGCTCGGAAATGACGGAAATTGGCCAACTACAGCTGGGGAGAAGAGGGAGGGGGAACCTCACGGCGGCCATCTTTGTCCTTGTAATACTCATTTCGGCCATGGGAATTTTGAAGCGCACCACTACCCCATGTTCTAAATAGAACTAAAATAATTCATTTTTTCCCCCTTTCAAGTGAATTTAATTTCTCCGTGCCCTCTGAACACAAGGTACGTAGAGTGTGTCACAAAGTTATGCAACATTGCTGTCATGTCTTTGTATTGTTTAGAAATGTATTTTAATCGGCGCGAATCTGCCACAAGCGTTTGCTGTACTGGCGTTAGCCGTTAGCCTGTTAGCTAGCGAGTGAAATGGAATCGGCTCGCCCCAGGTTGTAGCTGTTGGTTAGCCACTAACAATGGTTTTTACTCGGTAGCTAGCGGGCTAACGGCAGATTGGTGCCGAAAAGATTATCCTGGCAAAACCTTCCTTTTCACCTGTTCTTACGCCAAAAAGACAAGAGAGAAAACAATTTAGATCAGAAAATGGATCACCAGTTTTTTTTAAAATCAAAATGCAAAACAGACAAATTTTTCGATGTGCAATAATAACAATTCAGTTCAGTAAGGCACCTTCATAGGCTTACCTTGAAAGGCATTTCTCCTCAGCTGCACAGCGAAGAGAGTACATGTGAGCTCTCTGGATGTATGTGGAAGCCTGGACATAGTTAGGATCAGGAACCAGGTCAGGCAGACCTAAAACATCAGACATAGTGTAACGTCACAGCCTGAAGCCCTAAACCATGCCAAAAGCATCTTTCTTTAAACCTGCTTCCACCTCGTAGTACCAACTGAAACATTGCTCTTCTGCAGCCACTTAACAGGATACACTTAAGTTTTACAATCTGAACTAGTGTGCCAAGTTGGGAAGTAAGTATACTGTGATGATATTACATTTACCTGAATAAAAAAAAAATATATATATATTTATCTTTTGTTTCTGTTAACACAAGCGAACTAAAGTTAATAACCTTATGGATGCTTTGTTACAAACATTCTATGCGTCACAAAAAAAAAGCAATTCGTGATGGTGGTACATAATAATATTTCATTAAAAACCAGTGCATACATTTTGTAGGCAGAGTGACCTGAATTTACTGAAAGCAATACTAGTCCAGTAGATTTGCAAGTGATTGCAATCTGACAGATTACATTCTGAAAATGCAACCTTAACAAACTTGCTGCTGAGGACATTTTTCAAATAAGGGCAGAGCTGACGGTATTTTGTCATCAATGTTTCATTACTGTGTGTTTATAATGGTGCTGATGGAGACTTTGAGGGGCTTTGTGAGGGCTCACAGTTCAGGAAACACTGGAGAATGCCATTGGCAGCTAATTACTGGGCATTCCAGATTATTATCTTTGAGAAACAGAGGTCACAGTTTTCGACTGAGACGAGGACTCACAAAGGGTTGAATTCAGGGGTGGGTAAAGGGGTTATATTTGTTTTCTGTGTGCATAAGCCCTAAAAGCCCAGAGGCATATGGATGCTTATACTCCACAGTACGTTACTATGCAATTCCATTTTAAACATATTTTGCCTCTCACTAAATACATTGGTTAATGAGGGAACTAGTCAGCACAAATAATTATTTAGCCCTGCTAATGTTATGATGTGTCAGGACACAAAACTTAATATGACCCTATCACCCCATGTTAACCTTTAGCATAGGAAATATACATAGAGTAATTATGTCTGTTGGGGATAAAACTAAACTTAGAAACATTTATTTTCTTTCTCTAATGTAGTCTGTTTTCCATATTAAGGTTTCTGCAGGCAAGAGAGAAAGAGAGGGAGGGAGATGGAGAAAGATGGAACGTGTGTGAGGGCAAAACAACAATGATCTCAACCCCCCGCTGTTTTTAAAATGGGCCGGTGACCAAGCCTGTCAGACAAACCGAGGAATAAATAAATAAATAAATAAAAGGTCTGAGTTGTCAGAACTAATGTTTGTCCCATTTCCAGTAAAGGGCATGCCAGCGAGGGTCTCTGGGATAGCTTATCACCCTTCTCTGTTAAGCTCACAAAGGCCAGTCATGCTTTAATGTGAACTTGTTCAAGCAACTGAAAGTCAAACCATCTGACCTCTAAGTCGGAAAGCTTCAATAAAAGCACAAAAAACATCTTATCATTTCTATTGGGGAATACTGAAAAAGATGAAATGGAAATGCTGTAGTTACAGGAAGTAATAGTGCAGTTTGTTCATTTCAATTTACGTGTGTGTTTGTGTGTGTGTATGTGCAACAGGAAAGGCTTTTTTTACTGTCTGCTTATGGAAACCTCATAGGAAGTTTCCTGTCTCATCTTGGTTTGTTCCTTAACGGTCAGGTGAGTCTTTTCCTTCTTGGCTACAGGTTCAAATGAGGGCTTTGCTTTTCCAGGGACTGTGTACATATCCTATTTGGCAGCTCTCTCTGAGACAGACTTACTGTATAGGCTATAGGAAAGCTTCCTGGACAGACCATGTAAACACTGTAAGGTCCGTGTAAAATGCAGAGATCTTTCAGCAGCAGTCTCAACCCCCCTCTTTTCTCTTTACTCTGGAAAAGCTTTGTTCTCAGCCCCCTAATCTTCAGAAAGTGCGAAATTGGGTCTCTTTCAGTGGGATAAAGTGTGTTGAAAAGCCAAAGCTGATCAGCCCTCGAAAGCATGTGACAAAGCTACACATTACACTATAAGTGGGGCGCGGAGAAAAGATCCTCAGTCTTGCAAGGCTTTTTCCTTTAGTCTTATAAGAAATAATAGAGGACATGCACAATTATTCCCTTTATATTTTTGTTTCAAGCAACTCTAGGCTACATAAGGACCATGAATTTGAATGTGTTATAAAGGATTGGGAGATAAGACTGCATGAAATTTATTGAAGTTTTTGAGATGAATGTAACGTGCAATAAACAACATCTTGGAAACTTTTTCTAAGGAACAAGTTAAAAGCACATTCTCATTTCAGTGTTTGCTTTTAGATGGTTTATATTTTATATGGTGGCAAATTGTCTTACTTTGTATTTATATTTATGATTATAATCAACAGTGTAATGTTTTTGTGGCTGGTTTGATATAGCGCAGATTCATTTTACAGATATTTTTGCTGCAAAAACCTATTCCCATCATTCAAAGATACTGTTAAGAAGCTGTGATTGCAGTGTCTGTCCTGCAGCAACCTCAATGGATTATTCCCTAAAAATCATGAACTGATTATTCTTGCCAATGACTGTTCAGGAATTTGTCTCTAACAGAAAAAGCAGAACCAGATGACGAAAGAGTCTGTGGTGGAGTGGATATACAGAAATTTGCCCAACCAATATATGTCACATAGCATTCAATAGTATTCTATTTATTGCATCATTGAAGATATCTAGCATTGAGCGACAGCTCTGAATCGGTTCAAGGAACAAAAATAAAAACCAGAAACAAAAATTTCCCTTGGAACTAAAATGGAAATACAAACTTAATCATCTTTAATTGAGCAGGAACAGTATCATTCATTTATAAGAAAATAAACTGAATTTGTCTTCATCTTCAGTTAAGATTTCACAAAATGTACTATTTCTGTTTTACCTCCCATTCCCAAATATCGTTAGATCTTATTCACACCTCGGTGCAGCTTCATTCAATAGTGTAAATGCTATCAATGGACACTCTCACTGCCATCTCTTCCTTTGTCATGCACTTTCTCTAGGTTTGTCACCCATAATATCCACAGTCAGTGCAGAGCTATCTAGTCTACACAATCCGCTGATGAACAAAGGTGAACTGAGCTCACTAAAATTGCAAAAATGTCCTAATCATAAGACTACCATCATGTTGAAATATAGAATATTATTACATTCTCAGTAAGTATCACTTTTCATTACAAAGGTGCATTCTTGTGTCTTGCCTTTGAATGATAAAGCCATGGAGTAATGCAACAACACCTAGTGCTACTTACTGAGACCACATTGTTCTTCAATTCCGTGTTCTATATATACGAGAAGTATTCCTGGGTTATTCAGATGGTCTTTACAGTATATAAATGAACCTTCATTTTGAGATTATAGGAAACCAATTTTTTTTAATGGCCCATACAGCCTTTTCAGTACATGCATTTTTTGTTAGGCTGTTGTCTAATGATTTGGCAGTGAACCAGTTTCATGGGAAAGAAGCATTTTCCTATGACTGTATAGGTTTACTGTAAATGTGAAGGAAGCAAAACATGTCACAATTGTAATTTATTTCACATTTTCTAATTAAGACTGAACATAAAGCAACAAAGCATTATCTTGACTCAGCAGTGGTTTATAATTTTGTAGCAATGTTTAAAGATAGTCCATCAACCCAGCCTCTGGGAGTGCATTCTTATTACCGGTCCCAAGCCCGGCTAAATGGGGAGGGTTGCGTCAGGAAGGACATCTGGCGTAAAACCTTTGCTAAATCAAATATGTGGGTCATAAATCAGATTTCCATACCGGATTAAAGGCATTCCATCATATCTATCCTCTGATAGTGATTTGGCAGACCCCTTTTATGCAAAATTATGACCAACTAATCACAGATCTCTTTTATCCAAAATTATGACCAACTATCGATTCTATTCATTCATTCATTCATTCATTCATTTATCTTCAGCCATTTGTCTGGGGTAGGGTCGCGGTGGCAGTAAGCCAAGTAGAGCACTCTAGATGTCCCTCTCCCCAGTAATACCCTCCAGCTCCTCCTGAGGGATCCCAAGGTGTTCCCAGGCCAGATTGGACATGTAGTCCCTCCAGCAAGTTCTGGGTCTACCCCAGGGTCTCCTCCCAATTGGCCGTGCCTGGGAAACCTCCAAAGGAAGGCACCCAGGAGGCATGCTAATCAGATGCCCAAACCACCTCAACTGGCTCCTTTCGATGCGAAGGAGCAGCGACTCTACTACGATCTCCCTCCGGATGTCCAAGCTCCTCACCCTATCTCTAAGGCTGAGCCCAGACACCCTATGGAGGAAAGTCATTTCAGCCGCTTGTATCCGTGATCTCACCCTTTCCGTCACTACCCCAAGCTCATGACCATAGGTGAGAGTTGGAATGAAGATTGACTGGTAAATTGAGAGCTTTGCCTTCTGGTTCAGCTTCCTCTCCACCACAACATTCCGGTATAACGTCTGCATTACTGCTGATGCTGCACCAATCTGCCTGTCAATCTCCCGCTCCATCCTACCCTCACTCATGAACAAGACCCCGAGATACTTGAACTCCTTCACTTGAGGCAACAGCTCATCCCCGACCCGGAGGGAGCAATCCACCATTTTCCAGTAGAGAACCATGGCCTCAGATTTGGAGGTATTGACTCTCATCCCAGCCATTTCACACTCAGCTGCAAACTGCCCCAGTGCGCACTGGAGGTCGCGTTGTGATGAAGCCAACAAAACCACATCATCTGCGAAGAGCAGAGATACAATTCTGAGGTTCCCAAAACGGACACACTCCTCACCTTGGCTGCGCCTTGAGATCCTGTCCATGAATATCACAAACAGAATCGGAGACAAGGGACAACCTTGGTGGAGTCTGACACTCACCAAAAATGTGTTTGACTTTGTGCCGAGAATGTGGACACAGCTCTCACTTTGGTTATACAAGGACCAGATGGCTTGTAGCAACTGCCCCGGTATCCCATACTCCCGCAGTACCCCCCACAGAGTGCCCCGGGGTACATGGTCGTAAGCCTTCTCCAAGTCCACAAAACAATAACTCTAGAATCCCATGAAAGAATGAAGTGATGCTCTGTCTTAAAAAATTGCACTAAAGGATACAAATGAAAGGTTGAACAAGGAAAAAAGACAAAATAAAATACAAATCAATTACAAGCAGTTTGTCAAGCTTACTTTTCAAATTTGATTTCCAATAATCATATTGGTGCTTGAAAACAATTTTTGACCGGGGGCGGGGTAGCGTAGCAGTCTAGTCCATTGCCTACCAACAGGGGGATCACCAGTTCGAATCCTCGTTTTATCTCCAGCTTGGTCGGGCGTCCCTACAGACACAATTGGCCATGTCTGCGGGTGGGAAGCTGGATGTGGGTATGTGTCCTGGTTGCTGCACTAGCACCTCCTCTGGTCAGTCGGGGTGCGTGTGCAGGGCGGAGGAGGAACTGGGGGGAATAGCGTGATCCTCACACGTGCTAGGTCCCCCTGGCGAAACTCCTCACTGTCAGGTGAAAAGAAGCGGCTGGCAACTCCACATGTATCGGAGGGGGCATGTAGTAGTCTGCATCCCTCCCTGGATTGGTAGAGGGAGTGGAGCAGCAACTGGGACAGCTCAGTAGAGTGGGGTAATTCGCCAAGTACAATTGGGGAGAAAGAGAAAAAAAAAGGGGGGGCAAAAACACCCCAACAAAACAATTTTTGACAATTGACTTGTCTATTCATTCCCCCATTCTATACTGATCAAGATCATCTTTCTGCATATAATTTGTCCTTGTTTTTAAGACATTAAAAACAAGGAATGGTATTTCCTCAAATCTTTTCTGTGTTTTCCTGGTTTCCCTTGGCAATTTCACATCACAGATGTTGCATGTGGTGTGCCACAAGGTTCAATTTTGGCCCCCTTACTATTGAGTATCGACACGCTTCCAATAAAGCCATCATCCGCAAATACAATATTGACTGTTTGCTCTTACGGGCCTAGAGTTTAGAAATGTCCCTCTCAACTTGATGACATCTAAATAAATAAAAAATCAGGTGCTCGAAAAACTTACATTTAAGTAATGCTTTTACCTATCAATCATGTGTATTTTTGTGCTGTTTTGTTAGTTTGTATTGTATACTTTGTTGTAGGCACTCATTGGCTCCCTACCCCACCTTACCTTTCAAACATTCAGGCATTGTCAGACTCCCTTACCAAACCACGGTTCTTATCCAACTAGGGTCAACCCAAACTACTGTTCCCTTACTTAGCACAGCTCTGTGTGCTGCTTTAACACTGTCCATCAGCATAAATCAATGCACCCTGGCATTCATTTCCTTGGCTCTCACCCAAACCAGGGTTCATATCCAACCAGGTACACCACAGTCACTCTCCCCTTATGCCAACATAGAATTTATTTTGTGTGTTGTTTTGGTTTGCAAATAAAGCACTTAACTGAAATATTATGTAGACTACATGTCCATTTTCTAGAGACATATTACTCTGACTAGGTCTACTTACTGTAGGCAGTTGTCTAGCTTACTGCATATTTCACTTTACATGAACCTTTCAAGCCTGGCATTCTGAATTAATACCAAACTGCATCTATAGAATCAAGGAAATTATTATTTAAAAAAAAGCAACCTTTTGAATTGAGGTGGGGGTCATGGGGCCTAGGTAGGTGAACGTGGGAGCCGAGATGGGATGGGGTTACGTGTCTCTTATTTTTCTGAGCTAAAGGTGGAAACCCTACTGATGGGCTGCCCAAATTTTTCTCTGTGGCTCCTACTTTTACTCTGGCTTACAACAAACAAAATGTGGGACAAATATTGTGTTTGTGTGGGACAATGTGGGACACGTATAGGTATAGCCTATACTTTAATTTGGAATCCATAGGCCTAATGCCTGAATTTATTTTATATGACCCTGAGAGCAGGATAAGTGGTTCAGATAATGGATGGATGGATGGAATGTTCATTTTGACAGTTCAGTAGGTGGACATCTGATTTGTTGATGAAAAAAAAACACCCAAAAAAACCCCACTGTGGATACTCTTAATTCATGTAGCAGGCCTAAAAGAGAGGGTGGGTGTGGGTGCCTTAAATCTATGTCCATCCATTATCCAAACCGCTTATCCTGCTCTCAGGGTCGCGGGGATGCTGGAGCCTATCCCAGCAGTCATTGGACGGCAGGCAGGGAAAAACCCTGGACAGGCCTCCAGGCCATCAAAGGGCCGCAGGCCATCACAGGGCCCCAGGCTTGGTGTTCCCATTGTCCTTTCTAAGGTTACATTGTTTTGTTGTCTTACAAAATGCAATTAAGTACAAGTCATGTTATTGGTATCTTTTCTTTTGTCTTTTTTTCATATTTGGCATTGAAGTAATCCAGAGGTAACTGAAAGTAACCAGATAACATTACTTTGATATTGTCATACTTAGAGCAAGTGACTGGATACATTTTTCAACAGGCAACTTGCAGTTGTAATGGAATACTTTCATAAAGTAACCCTCCCAACCTTGTGTATTTTTTTCTATGTTCCTAATTTCAGAATTCAGTATCCCTGTTTTGAAGGGGGGCATTGGTAAAGTTTAAATGCTAGAAGTTCATTGTTTATCAGGAAATTCAACTACCTACATAATTAAATTATGATGTTTATTGTTGTTTGTATTCTTTGGAACAGATAAGTAATCCAAAATCTTGTGTTCAAAATGTAATTCATAGAAAATATGAGTCAAAAAAGTTTTTTTAACCACTTCCCAGTTCAGGCCACACCCACTTCCACTTTAAATCTGAATACAGATACAAATACAGATATTTTGTGGACTAGAATAGATGCAGATACAAATACAAAAAAATGGTGTTGCGTTACACCCCTAGTATGTATCGTTCTTGTTCTTTTTCATATATTTAATTTTGAATATGTATTTTTTTAATCGACTTTCATGCAAGTGTATGCTGCATTTTTATGTATAAAATGTGGGTAGAACTTAACAATAAGGGTACACAACTCATATTTAATGAATGTGCAGTTAAGGTTTGATTAAACCATTCTACCATATGTAACCCTTATTAAGCATGTGAGCCTTCTACTGGATTATTGTATCCCCTGCATAAGAGATGAATTGAGGACTAATTCTGAATTGCTCAGAAACTTGAAAACTTAAAAAAAAATTGCTCAAAAGTTATATTTATTTAGATGCCATTGTCCTGGCTCGGGTCTACTGATAGTTTTGCCTTGAACATTTACCAATTACAACTGTGTGCCTGAGTGAAGATTTAAGTATCTTTGAATGTAATATGACAATGACAGGATATATGATTTAGAGTACGTCAAGAACTGCAACACTGGTGGATCAGTCATACTTAAAGGAAAAATATTTATTTTTTACAACCTGGATTTTATTTTTGTTGTTTTGGCAATTGCGTACATTAGTTTTATATCATTTTACTCGCCTGCTTCATTGTGAAGGTCTTGGGCGTGACAGCACCGCTTTACACAGCTTTATAATGGCTTCAGCACCATGGGATACGAGCTTCAGACATGTTTTAACAGGTCAAATTTTACCCAAATATCTAAACCGCCTACTTGGAAATGAAAACGAAAGCATTAGCTAAAATCCATTACCTGAAATGTCCAATTTCGTCAACAGTGATCCATTGTGTTACTGTGCTGCTTCCTGGTTCAACTTGGTCAAGGAATGACCAGACCGTCATTAAACTATCTGGCAAGTGCAATTGAGATATCAACGATAGCAAGAAGTCATGTACATAGTCTGACAGAAGCATTGGGATTTTCTGGTTTTCGAAAGGAAAGGTTTAAGGATCATATTCTGTGGCACCATAAGAGACTGTTGTTATGATGTGTCCAGTGGTGGTCCCGTGTTCAAATTCTCCAAAATAAAGCCAGTGATTAAAATCATAACAGATATGCACAATGGTAAAATCTACAAAAATAAGACTGTAAAAAAACAAAATTGTGCTTTAACAGTTTCCTGTGTATATTGGGATTGGTCCACAAGCCAACCTCCGGCCACTTTTCAAAAATATGTCATTCATGTAAAGGTTAAAAACAAAACAAAACAAAAGTAGATAATAAATTTGAAAAGGCACAGACAGTTTGCAGTTAGTCAGTTGGCTGTCCCATAAAACATTTGTGTATAAACAATGCACAACTTGCCATAAAGGGGATGGGAAAATTGATGGCTTTACAGAGTTTCACGTTTCAGCTGAACACATCAGTTGCAGTGGGCAAAGATATGCAATACTGGAAACTTGAAAACAGGAAGAAAAAAACCCAAAAAACACATTGCCTGTTCTGATTAATCCTGGTTCCTGCCATTTTATTCTCATTGGAAGAATATGGCGAATGGAGACAAAGACATGGGTCCAAGCATCCATCGTGCCACATGTCAACATTGCAAGATGGCTCAAGAGTGTGAGCAAAGCACTGCTCATGCTGTTGAAGCCTTCAGCAATAACTGTGGGGTAGATAACTTGCAGACTCCACTCTTCCTCATTGGCATTATCACTATTTTCTTCAGATGGATTTTCAAAATGGGTCAAGGCAGCAACCGTGATGTCTTGATCCATACCCAATATTCTAGGCAAGGAAATCCCAGACAGTTGTATCAGTTCACCTGGGCACAACATTGAGACCGACAAAGTCGCTTAGACGAGTGATGAAATGTTTCTGCCACTAAACGTTGTGTCCAGATGAACTGCAGCTATGATGATTGCATTGTTAGCAACTTAAGTGTTGGCATTGCGTGGGAAATGATTTCTTAAGAAGCATTTTTGATTTATTATTCTGTGTGGTGCTATACTTTGCTTAAAGTGAAGATGCATAGAGTTATTTCAAAAAATGCCCTGTCTCCTCAAGGTACAACTTAACGTGGCTACTTGATGTAGATTAAGACAGACTGCTGTTGCTGTCTGTAGCTAGGAAATAATGATTCTCTCCAACCAAAGTCACTAAGACTATCAGTGAATGACTGACAGATGTTAAGACTGCCCCATCACAGAGAGCTCTCCTGGTTGGTTGAGGGCTACCTGCAAAGCCTCAACCAATCAGGGGAGCTCAGCTGAGATTGAGATCCCGAATACAGACGTAGGATTAAACACAGAGGCCTGATTTTCTCTCAGACCATTAGATTTACTCACAGCTGTTTCATTTTTCCTCAGAAAGTCCTACCAGACAGTAACCATTAGAGCCATGACAAAAGCAGTCATTATTCGGATATTTGGGGATTAGCTATTGTCTAAAAAAAATGCCTGTCACATAAAGTATCAAAAGGACATTTGTTACCATTTAAATATTGTAGCTCTTACATGTTGTAAATTGTTTCTTTAAGTTGTATTTTTTTCTCAAGTTTTCAACAACATTTAAGGGAAACATTTCATTCAATGACTTTGGCCTGGATGTTTGTTTTCTTTGATTAACATGGTTGTAGTGTTTTAATTATTTTTGCCACAGGATGAGGGTCAAGAAACATAAAAAAGGTTATATAAAACATATTATTTATTTTGTCATGTAAATATCAATACATAATAATAAGATAAAACTAAAGTGAATGTCTCAGTCTTCCATGCTCATTGTTATTACCTGTGGTTCATCGTACTTTTATAGAGGCTGAGGTGCTCACTTACAGGCTCTTCCTTATGTAGCATAAAATACAGTTGTTTTCCAGTTAAGGGGTTTCATTTAATTTTTTAAGTTTTAAAGGTAGCCAGAGGTTCTCATGATCTCTACAACCTGAGCAAATGCTCCATTCTGATTGGGTAATAAGCGTTACAAATCACTGGATTACTTTCCATGTGTTCCTCAGGTATAAAAATAGCCATGCACATTGAAAACAAATGGCAGTATTTTGCTACGCTGCAGTGAAGTTTTATCAATAACTATTAGGGTAAGTTACACTTATGTGAGAATCCAGGCTAGAAATAGTACCTCTTTTGTCAGGATATCAGATTGTTGTAATGTTTGCAAGATGTTTTAAAGTTGCTTTAGTGCACTAAGGGGGGTTCATGGGTCTAAAGCTGAAATCTGCGATTTTTGTCTCTTACTAAATTTTTATTTTACCCATGTGGACTATGGGAGTCAGGTTACATAACTGGCGTCTTTGCCATGGTTGGAGACGCTCTCAAGTCCCCGTACACCACTGTTGAAATTTTCACCGAATGGTGCAGTGGCAAACATGTATACATGTTGGGAACAACTCCAGTAGGAATCACTATCACAGCATTACTATCAGTGTAATTATAGGACGGTGTTGCGATATACTTTAATGAAGTTTGTAATACATTAGACTGTCTGTGTTAGCTTTGGTCCAAGGATCGATATGCAGCTAAGATGTGGCTATTGTATTGGGCATTCAATCACTATTACAGTCAAACAATGTTCCAACATATTTGGATCTAGAAGCCAGAGAAGAATAGACCTGTTGACACTGATCTTCTCTGACTACAAACAAGGCGTAGCAGCCCTTGAGATTCGTGTGCCGTCAGCTCACTAGTAAATAGCCTACACCCATGAAAAATTAGATCATTGGAATAAACTAATGCAGGCGATCAAAAAAGTCATCAAACTACATCGCCACATTGTTCTACAGTTATATTGATCATCTGTCCAAGAGAAGCATGGCCATATCGGCGTCACATTTCAATAAATGTTACTGCTAGAGTTGTTTCCAACATGTAAGTGTTTGCTGCTGCACCAATGTTCATCCCACCCAGTCAAAAATGTCAGTAGCGGTATACGTCTCCAACCATGGTAAAGTTGACAGTTAATATTATATAGCCTGACTGCATGGTCCAGATAACTTATACACTACCGTTCAAAAGTTTGGGATCACCCAAACAATTTTGTGTTTTCCATGAAAAGTCACACTTATTCACCACCATATGTTGTGAAATGAATAGAAAATAGAGTCAAGACATTGACAAGGTTAGAAATAATGATTTGTATTTGAAATAAGATTTTTTTTACATCAAACTTTGCTTTCGTCAAAGAATCCTCCATTTGCAGCAATTACAGCATTGCAGACCTTTGGCATTCTAGCTGTTAATTTGTTGAGGTAATCTGGAGAAATTGCACCCCACGCTTCCAGAAGCAGCTCCCACAAGTTGGATTGGTTGGATGGGCACTTCTTGTGTACCATACGGTCAAGCTGCTCCCACAACAGCTCAATGGGGTTCAGATCTGGTGACTGCGCTGGCCACTCCATTACCGATAGAATACCAGCTGCCTGCTTCTGCTCTAAATAGTTCTTGCACAATTTGGAGGTGTGTTTAGGGTCATTGTCCTGTTGTAGGATGAAATTGGCTCCAATCAAGCGCTGTCCACTGGGTATGGCATGGCGTTGCAAAATGAAGTGATAGCCTTCCTTATTCAGAATCCCTTTTACCCTGTACAAATCTCCCACCTTACCAGCACCAAAGCAACCCCAGACCATCACATTACCTCCACCATGCTTAACAGATGGCGTCAGGCATTCTTCCAGCATCTTTTCATTTGTTCTGCGTCTCACAAACGTTCTTCTTTGTGATCCAAACACCTCAAACTTGGATTCATCCATCCACAACACTTTTTTCCAGTCTTCCTCTGTCCAATGTCTGTGTTCTTTTGCCCATCTTAATCTTTTTCTTTTATTGGTCAGTCTCAGATATGGCTTTTTCTTTGCCACTCTGCCCTGAAGCCCAGAATCCCGCAGCCGCCTCTTGACTGTAGATGTTGACACTGGTGTTTTGCGGGTACTATTTAATGAAGATGCCAGTTGGGGACCTGTGAGGCGTCTGTTTCTCAAACTAGAGACTCTAATGTACTTATCTTCTTGCTCAGTTGTGCAACGCGGCCTCCCACTTCTTTTTCTACTCTGGTTAGAGCCCGTTTGTGCTGTCCTCTGAAGGGAGTAGTACACACCGGTGTAGGAAATCTTCAATTTCTTAGCAATTTCTCGCATGGAATAGCCTTCATTTCTAAGAACAAGAATAGACTGTCGAGTTTCAGATGAAAGTTCTCTTTTTCTGGCCATTTTGAGCGTTTAATTGACCCCACAAATGTGATGCTCCAGAAACTCAATCTGCTCAAAGGAAGGTCAGTTTTGTAGCTTCTGTAACGAGCTAAACTGTTTTCAGATGTGTGAACATGATTGCACAAGGGTTTTCTAATCATCAATTAGCCTTCTGAGCCAATGAGCAAACACATTGTACCATTAGAACACTGGAGTGATAGTTGCTTGAAATGGGCCTCTATACACCTATGTAGATATTGCACCAAAAACCAGACATTTGCGGCTAGAATAGTCATTTACCACATTAGCAATGTATAGAGTGTATTTCTTTAAAGTTAAGACTAGTTTAAAGTTATCTTCATTGAAAAGTACAGTGCTTTTGCTTCAAAAATATGGACATTTCAATGTGATCCCAAACTTTTGAACGGTAGTGTATATTAATGGAGAAATGTTACGGATCGCAGCTTTAAATCAGTGTCTCTATTTGATTCAGGTCTGTCCACTGACTACTATGACCCCATGGCAAACTAGCACTCATGGTTAGGTGGGTAGTAAATGACTTTACTAGTAGCTTTTGTAGCTGCAAAAGCCACTCAAAACAGCATTGTAATAATAATAATGCCTCACATTCACACACTAGTGGCAGTGTCAACCACACAAAGTAACAACCAGCTTAAAAAGAGCAATTAGGGGTTTGGTGTCTTGCTCACAGACATCTTGACATGTTTGTTAGGAGGAGCTTTGGTTTGAACTGGCAACCCTCCAATTGCCAAGTGATCTGCTCTACCTCCGGAGCTACTACCACCCTACTTTTACTTGACTTTTATTACAAGTGTTACATATCCGTTTCTAGTTTCTCTATTTTTCCATAGTTTATTTAATTAATATTAAGTTGATTTATTTATTTTATTTTAATTTCAATCCTATTGAAGGTTTGCTGGCTGACCATGTGTGTATAGTATTTCCAGATGCTTATTTGCCAAATTGCCAAGGAACCTTGTTTGCTCAGTAAACGGTCATTGCAATATAGTGAGCAGTCAGCCCAGTAAAATATTTGTCTATTCTGTTTTACATTTTTGTAAACTGTTTTTGCATCTGACTTGGCTGGCTTATTGAAAGTTGGTGGCAAAATTACTTAATTTAGTTTGGGTAAGTTTCTGCTTAGTTTCAGTAGACTTTAGCCTTGTAGCTCAATGTTAGCCGTAAGACTGTAACGGCTCTTTCGAAAGGTTTAAGATATGAAGAAATGTAATCAAAATGTCTACAACTGAGCGATCCACCAGTTCTCATTGGCTGAACTTCTATCACACTGGTTAATGTCATGTGAGAACACGTCTGCACATATGTTGGCATTTTCTTCCACGGGAACGGCTACAAGCTTTAGAATGGTTAAGAAATGGGGGCAATGAGGCAGAGGTTCTGCAAGCCCCAAAAATAAACATACATAAGAAAATCTGCTTTATTACATTTTGGAGTCCTCTCACCCCAGGACCAGAGACAGCCCCCAGCAGCACACACATGAAAACCTCACACATGTCCAAGATTACATCACCCGCTGTTTGCATCCACCTAATTCATTTTGTTTCTCTACATTGTTCGCATTAACCTCTGATAAGATCTGCATCATCCATCCCTTGTTCTCCCCCAGCATAGTGACAGGTTATCAAACAAAGATGATTAATTGCTAATAACTTCAAAGAAACTGTCTTTTGTGTTGGAGAGATTGCTCTCTCTCTTTTTTTTCCTTTGGCCAACGTTCTGAACATTTTGACGCCCCCCCCTCCCCTGAGAGCTCTTACTAAATATTTCTTTGATTTCCTGAGGCTGAGGCAATGGACCTCATGTGTTACAGGGATTTTCCACTCTCTCCCTCCTCCTCAGGGAGTGGTACAGACTCCCCCATTTTCTTTCCCCTCTCCTGTCCTCAGAAACCAGGCCCTTGAGCAGCCACCGCCCGCCACCACCCCCCGTCATCAGCCATCAATTCCCATATGAGGTCACCACCATTACCAAGCTTTACACTTACGCCTTCACATGAACCAATCTATTCCTCTCAGTGCACAACACCCCACGCAAAAACATAGTGGGTCCTGTGTGTGCTCTCATTGCATTGGCAGGGCTCTCTAAGCACCTGGTTTCAATAACCATGCGAATGGGAAAAGATTAACCTTCGGCTCGCTTTGCTTTTGTTTGTAAATCATAGAGGGATCAAGTCATAAGCAGCTCTACATTCTGATACTTAAAGATATTTCATTATATCTGACAAAGATGAAAGGCGATATTCTGAAAAACAATATTGTATACCCGAGGTATGACGAGAACAGCTCAGAAGTCAAGCAGTGAGCTTTCTGCTCTCCCGGGTGCTATATATCTCAGGTTCATACTGTATGCCCACTGCTTCCAGGAAACACACAGAGATGGGAGAAGAGCTTTGCCTCATTTTTGCCTTTTCTGTTTTGCAGATAGAAGTAGCTTGGTGAGACCCCACAACTCCACAGGATGTGGCATGCTTTCCTCTTTGAGGTTTATGTCACTTTCTCTCAGGCAATATTTCCCGTTTCTAGAAAACTAGATACGGATGAATAAATCTGTAACATCTCCAAATCATTCACTTCTATCGCCCACCCAACTTGTACTACATCCATTTCTAAGACGGTGTCAAGCAAACTATGCATTCTGAAATAAATTAGACATACCTTTGTGTGTTTTTCTTTTGACAGAAACAACAGAAATCTTAGTTTACCTCTTTGTTCTGGTCGGTACACACTCCCTACATTGATGCTGGGGTTCTCAAGGGCGGAGTTTGGAGAACTTCTGCCCGGAGGAATGGGCTGGAGAAAGGGTGGTTGGGGTCTTCCAAATGGAGGAAATTGCTCATACTGAGGACTTCTGACTGCAGGCTGAGCAGCTGGAACTGTTCTGTCTACTGCTTCTGGGGCAGGTTGGTTCATGTCAGGGGCAGAGACCGCAGAATCCTGGTTATAAAGACTGTGGGTGTATCTGCGGTCCAAACCATCTGAAAAGGGTGGCTGGGCAGCATGTGCTGGCACCGCAGGATTAGGCACATAGCCATAAGGTTGGTAGAAGCGGTAGCTATCGTCTGTGTATTCAGTGGGGGACCCTGGGAGCACAGGGCCTACACCACCTCCATATCCTACTCCAGTGTATCCTCCTCCACCTCCACCTCCATATACTCCACCACTATAGCCTCTCCCTGGGGCAACAGGCTGAAAGGGGGGCTCATAGCTCCTGACCGGTCCATCCACCAAACTGGGGTCATAAGGTACTGCTGGATAAGGAGGCTGTTGAGGCACAGGGTACTGTGGGTAGGGTGGCACATTGTAAGATGATGAGGAGAAAGAGGATGATGAAGATGATGAAGAGCCTGTGGATGGTCTAAAACGAGTGCTGGAGGATGAGTGGAAGCGGCCACCACCTGTGCTCCCTGTGGTCTGTCTCCAGTTATCGGCCACTTGACCAAAGCCAAAGGGGTGCCTGGCCTGCCCTCGGACAGTGTCTGAGGTTCCTCTCGATGGCGCTTGTCTGCGCACGTTGCCGCCTTGAGGTCTGCGTGTGGAGCGTTGAGGAGCATCGGCCACAACCACTCTGGGACCCCTGTCTTGTGTCTGTGCCCCAGCAGGCACATATTCAGCTCCGCTATTCAGGAGGCTGAAAACCTGGCCGTTGTTCTCCCACTGAATCACCTGTCTCCAGGGCGCGACAGCGCTCTCTGGCCCCTGGCTCTGGCTCTGCCCCTGCCCCTGAGTCTGTGTGGCAACCTGAGCCTGCCCTGTGCTCAGCAGGAAACATACCAAACATGCCACAATGATAGTTAGCATACTGGGCCCCAAGGAAACCACAACTCGATACAGAGGGGGGGAAAAAACAAAAAAAACGCTTCCACTCTACTAGAGGCTCAAACTTAAACCACCTGTAGTTCTGTCAATAAAGCATGTGTATCCTCTTTCCGTGGCTGTTGCTCTCATGTGAGTGTGGAGACCAAAGTGGTGTTCAGAGGTAAGCCAGTGGTTGAGTCCATCCGCAGGTCTTCACTGCCAGCGAGAGTGGAGGTTGAGTGTGTATCCAGGAGCAGTCATACCCAGGAGGGAAAGAAGGGGCTTCAGAAGTCCTACTGATGGTGTTAACGTCTGTTGGTACTCAGAGAATATGTGCTGTATCTCTGTCGGACTGCTAGCTTGCCTGTTATTAGTCTGAGCATTGCGTTCTGCCTGCTGGGAAGAAGAGTCTGTCTGCTGCACGTCTGCAGGCTTCTATTTGCCTCTCTTATTGCTTACAATGGGCTGTGAAAAAAGCTCTCTCTAACTTTTTTTCTTTCTTTAAAGGAAAGGTCCTACATGGCCCTAGTGCTAGCGCTGTTTCCTGGCCTGTAGCAGCCAGGACTCCATAAGGCTTCCAGAGTCAACATTACCATCTGCAATGGCACTCAGTCTTATATCACATCTCACTTTTCACTGCTCAAATTCTTCTATTATCTTGAACAAGTGTGGATGTAGGAAACATGGCCTTGCTTTGCACACAGGTGTTTCTAAAACGTACTTGTTCTGTTGCTCATTTCAGAACCTTTCAAAATAACAATAATCATATGCAGATGGGAAATAACTCAAACTATGACTTCAGAGAGTAATTGGCAGCAAGAAGGTGAACTCCTTTACAGCAAACCAAAGCATTAAGGGAGTTCGCAGAGTGAACAAGTTCTGTTTAACTAGCAGACTAGGGGTGGGGAGAAGGTTTGAAAGGCATGTTTTTTCTCTCTACACAAACATAGCATAAAGACAGAAATCTGAAAATATAATCTATCATCATCCAGTTTGGCTCATAACGTAAAAAAAAAAAATTGGTAGGATTCAGTCTCCAAAACAATGCCTCCTTTAAGTTGTGGGTTCATGTTGGAAAACATGATGTGCTCCACCCTGTCGTACAATCAAGATGAGGTCAATTAGGGAACAGTGTTTTTTCATTTCAACATATCCCCACCCCCTTCCGAAGACATTCACATACACACATGCGCCTGCATAAACACACACACGCGCACACACACACACACACACACACACATACATTCATTCCCCTTGTGGCTTGTAGAACCCTGAATAAACAAAAGACACACACACACACACATGCAGAACTCTGCAACAAGACATCGCTGTGTGTACAGTTCCTTTAGAATACCATCAAAGTGATGTTACATGGCAAACTGCTCATTTACACAGCTGCGCTGCAGTTCTAGTCACTAGTAAACACATCCTAAATGTTGGATTAAGAAACAACTGTTTAGCCATTGCCTTGACAGAGTGGATGGAGACAATATCAGATTTCCCCCTGATATAACAGCCAGCAGTTTACAAGATGTTTGGCTTGGCACGCTCTCGCATTGGCAGCAGCCAAAATGTGCCACAGACCAAAGAAAGAACAACATTTCTTCACAAGACTTCGGATTTTAATATGTAAGAGCTAGAATTCAACCATAGTCACCTCTTTGAAACAGGACCCAATAAAACAAGTTGATGCGCTCATACTGCTTTCATAATACATTTTCCTGAAAATAGGAAAATGTCCTGTGAAGACTGGCTTTGTGATGCTGATTTGTGAATGAGGAAATGTGAGAGGAAGTCCTCAGGGGAAATGACAGGCTGTGAGGTTGCAGGAGAGGGCATCAATATGGATGTGATATTGTCACTGTGTACACAGCAGAGCTGTCTCTCTGTGGAACTAAATCATTTCCTCATGCCACTTGACTGTGATTCAAAACAGTCTCCTACGTCCATGGCCAAAGTCACAAGCACAGACTAACTGAACATAAAGACAGATAATATAAATAGAGGTGTGGATATGAGTCCTAACGTTCACCACAAATATAAACTTCAGTATGACCATTTGGGATAAAAAAAAAAAATCCAGAGATGAGTTTTGACATGACTTGGACGAGGCTTCATTTTGACTTAAAATATGACTTGTGCAATATCATTTTTCAAAATGTCCAAGCAAATATTAGGATGTATTGTTTATGAAATATAATAGCTAGCACAATTTACAGGTGCAAACTACTGATGATTGTTATCAGCATTAGTGGCTCACCTCCAGACTCTTTGTGATAACATAACTTAGGATACACTTCTTGTGGACAAAAAAAAAGTGTACACTGACAAAAATGAAGAGACTTGCATACTTCTTCCTCATTTGACTACATAAAAATAATATCAGCTATGGGGGAGAATGTAATAGAGAAAAAGGCCCAATGATCCAATACTGATTTTTTAAGGACACATTCCAAATTTTGTGGACCTAAGAGCTAAAAGCAGAAATAGAAACATTATTATAAATGTATCACTGTTTGGCCCATTATTCACGGGTGGATATTGCATTTCAGAGTGAAACTGTTGTTGGGAGAAAATCTGTCACTGGGCTTCTCAGTGATCACCAATTTCCAATCCAACCTCTAGGTTTGACTGAGGTGTGTCTGCTACTGCTGAACGATTCCCATTCTCACTACTTACGGGTTCGTATATGTAGTGAGAATGTTCATGATGCGCGTAGAGGATGTGAGTTGGCTTTTCCAGAGACAGAAGACCAAGAAAGCACCAGGCCCAGATGGTGTCTCCCCCTCCTGTCTTAAAGCCTGTGCTGACCAACTGGCTCCAATCTTCATGCAGATCTTCCAACAGACCCCTGGAGCTGTGTGAAGCACCCTCCTGCTTCAAATGCTCCACCATCATTCCGGTCCCCAAGAAACCCTCCATCAAAGGACTGAATGACTACAGGCCTGTCGCTCTGATGCCTGTGGTCATGAAGCCCTTTGAACGACTGGTGTTGGCCCACCTGAAGTGTGTTACAGGACACCTGCTGGAATCCCCGCAGTTTGCCTACCGTGCAAACAGGTCAGTGGATGATGCAATCAACATGGGCCTGCCCTATATTCTGCAACACCTTGACTGCCCAGTGACATATGCAAGGATCCTGTTTTGAGGACGTCAGCTCAGCGTTCAACACCATCATTCCGGAAATCCTCTCCACCAAACTCTCCCAGCTCACTGTATCTCCCGCTATCTGTCAGTGGATCACCAGCTTCCTGACAGGCAGGAAACAGCAGGTGAGGCTGGGGGAAGTTACTTCTGGTATACAGACAGTCAACACTGGTGCTTCCCAGAGATGTGTCCTCTCCCCACTGCTCTTCTCCCTCTATACCAACGACTGCTCCTCCAAGGATCCAGCTGTTAAACTACTGAAGTTTGTAGACAACACTATCTACATATCGGCAGGAGGTTGAGTGGCTGGTGTTCTGGTGTAGTCAGAACAACTTGAAGCTGAACATGCTCAAGACTGTAGATGACAGTGGACTTTAGGAGACACCCCTCGCCACTGCTCCCCCTCATAATATCTAACAGCCCTGTGTCAACTATGGAAACCTTCAAATTTCTGGGAACTACCATTTCCAAAGATCTGAAGTTGGGGACCAACATCCACTCCATCCTCAAAAAGGCCCAGCAGTTGAGGAAATTTTGTCTGCCACAGGAGCTGATGAGCCAGTTCTACACTGCAGTCACTGAATCTGTCCTGTGCACATCCATCACGATTTGGTTTGGAGCAGCACAAAACAGGATAGGAACAGACTGAAGTGAACAGTAAGGACAGCAGAAACAATCATTGGCGCTCTCCTGCTGACCCTGCAAGACTTGTACACCTCTAGAGCCTGGAAATGGGTGGGCAAAATAAGCACAGATCTCCCACACCCAGGACACAGTCTGTTTGAACTCCTACCCTCTGGCAAGTGCTACAGAACAATGTGCACCAAAACCACCTGACATAGGAACAGTCCCCCCCCATCTCTCGCTTGAACGGCATGGTGCAATAATGGACACTTGTTATGTAAATATGACACTTTGTAAACAGCCCCCTCTGGTCAAGATGTCTCACTTACATATCTATAATGTGCACTACCTCTTTTTATACACATACAATACACATACAACTGTGGTATACTGGTTATAAATTATTATCAGAATCAAAATCATGTTTATTGGCCACTGGCATTGGCACATATACAGGTCATTGGCACATACAAGGGCCATTGGCACATACATGGAATTTGACTCTGGTTTCGTGGCTCTCTCAGTGTACTTAACATAGAATAACAACACTACAACACAACAATCTTCAGATATATATATATATATATATATATATATAGATATACACATACATACTATATACACACAAGGATTGACTTATACAGGTGAAATAAGAGGTGATAAAGTGCAATGGTTACTGTTATAATTATAACATAAGTATATAAAATATATAATTATATAATAGATAATAGATAACTATTTAGTATATATTTTTAGTATATAATATAATAAGCATAACCTATGATGTTATATTTGAATATGATATAATATATAGGCAATATAATATATAAGCATAAGTTATTAATTATTTAGCCATAACAAAACTGTATCATAGTGACATAACCTGTTGAGCATACATACTTACCTCCAGTATTCTATTTATCATTCCATTTATTTCTTTTGTTTTTCTTTTGTTTCTGCTTTGTTTTTAGTTTTTTGTGTGTGATTGATATATGCAAGTACTAGAAGCTGCTGTAAACTGGAGTCAAATTCCCCTTTGTGCCTTTTTTAAGTTTTCATCCTCTTTGTTTCTTATCCGTCCCTCTTAGGTTTATATCATATGCGCTTTCTCATGGATAAATTAAGCTCTTTGTTTAATTTTTTTTAATTACAGATTCATCCCAGGGGAATTTTTTTTCTTGCAGACAAGAGAGTGTTGATTTCAAGACGCTGCCCAGAAGAGAGCCCCAGAATGCCCTGAAATCCAGTCTTTGAAACATTCCTCTGAGATTAGTCTGAGCTACATGGCAAGGTCTCTTGTTTTTGTGTTGACTGCTGTGTGTGTGTTTCCTGGGGGAAACACCATGAAGCGTGGTGAAAGAAAGCATTGATCGGAGAGTCTCTGCGGCACAAGAAAGGGAAGGTGGGGGTGCACGGGGACTAGTCACCCAGTTGAGAGCAATGCTTAGTGCTACTGAAGTGGGACTAGCTGTGCTGTTACTTTCCAAGTGAATACACAAAGTAGATAAATAGGGGCACAAAGTGGCTGACTGTTGTCAAACTGAATTTTGATAAACCTTTAGTTTGTACTGTAAAATTCCATCACTATGAAAGTAGGTTATATCTTTTCAATGAATGTGAAAAAGAATAAATAATATTTAAAAAAATTATTCGGTTGTACCAGCTTGCTGTTTTTGTACAGATTGTATTTTAGAGGTTTCATTTTTTAGAACATACCGGTTGAACTACTCCTGTCTTTTTCTGTAAATGTATGGAAAAAGTTAATCTCTTACTTTTTACAGTAATTAGAAGTACTTTATTTAACAGTAGACCATTATTGCCTGAGGAATCAAGTAAGATTTGTTTGCCGTACCAATACCAGCTGAATGTATGAAAGGTGAGCTTCATAATAGCCCAGAGTTCCCAAAAAATTAGATCAGAAAAAATTAAGGTAATATACAGTCTGGATAACCAGCCTGTGTGTTAAAAAGCAAATAAATAAATGGCCCCGGAGCAAGCAAGACTGTTTATGCAGTGCATATACAGCCTCACTTGCTCCATGGCCATTTATTTGCTTTTTGCTTAAGAGAGCCAAATACAAATCCGTTTTCGATCGCAAGGGCTTCCCCAGCCTGTGTGTTGTATTGAACTTCATAAAAGCTATTAGTAAACAACTACTTTTCACCTAGCGTGCATTTATATTACACATATTTATTTACATATATTTATATTATTGAATTATTTTGAGAAAAACATGTCATAAAGGTCAAATGGAAGAATCCAGCAAGCATGTAAATGAAAATAAAACCTTTATAATGTTCACATTTGTGTACATAGTCAAATAGATATTGAGCACTTCCTGAAGTCTTAAGAAGTCAACATATTCAGCATTTCTTTGCCATGCAGTATAGCCTGCCACAGAATGTTTGTCACTGCCTTTCAGTGAAACATTTCAAATGTCCTTAAACTAATCTAAGGGTCACAGTTGAGAAACTGTACTTATCCAAAGGCTGCAAAATTATGTGTTTTTGTTGCCACAGAAGTTTGATACTGTCTGGCTTTTCCGATTTTATAAAGGGTCAGTTATATAAAAAAAAGCCCAACTCCTGTTGTGGTAAAGTGGCTTTTCATGGCAGAGTGGAATTGGGTCTTACAGTGTAATAATACAGCAAGCATCATGTGTACCAACTTATATGTAGCACACAGAATCTTGTCTGAAGTACAATTCAAGCTCTGCATAGATAAAGAAATGGGACTTAGCAAGAAGTCAGGAAAACAAGACTAGGTCAAAGCCTAGTATATGGCTGGACATGTATGGTCCATGTTCGAAGTTGTGGGCAGTTTGTTGTAGGGATAGTCAGCGGTTGTGTCTATAATGTGAATTCCTGGATATTAAATGTTCATCGACAATTTTCTGTAGCGGTCCCAGTAATATTTGTTGTTAAAGTGTACTGAAGTAATATATCACATGACATAGGTAAGCTACATTCGAGTATAAAAAAGAAGAAAAAAAAGCTATAAATGCAGTTGCAAGAACAATACCTTCCCCTCATATCTTGGGATGTTTGATTTGAAAGAGAACTTGATTTAATTGTAATTATAACTATTCTAATTATCTGTTAACTCCCCCTCTCTTGGTGCATGGAGGGCTATTTTCTCTCCTACTCTGCTCCATGCTGGACTATTGCAGTGCGTAACCATGTGCCAAGACTATTGTGCTACCTGTAAGACATATGAGGTCCTACGACCAATTCAAAAAGGTCCTAATGGAGGCTTTTCATCTAGACCAAGAATTCAACATTGTGTAAACAATTGCTGTTAACTGCCTCTGTTTTTCAAGGTTAAACTACAACCTAAACATTTACTTGACAAATGTTTAGCACTGACTGCTACTGGTTTACTACTGTGTTCTGATTAAAGAAACACATGTCTTAGTAATACTGTGTTACAAGAGCTCGCCATATTGGGAAAGAGGAATTAGTCAAGTAAACATAAAAACACTGCACCTCACTCATCAATCGTTCGTACTTAGAAATTTGTTCTTGCAAACCCACAGATTTTTTTTTAGCTCTCAAGATTGTCTGACTGGTCACAAGCAAAGCATGACGGGTATTTGTAATTCCTTCCCATCGACATCTGTTGTCTACCTCTTGCAATGAGCAATCACCCAGGCTTGCAAAGACATCCGTGTTAGCCAATTGGTGTCCAAATTCAGGGGTTACATAGGTTCTACACTGGTCTCCAAGACAAACTGCAGGGCTAAAAAAATTCTATGGGTCTGTAAGAACAAATTTGTACTATGGACAATTGATGAATGAAGTCAATTGCATTGTTTAATGGCAGTACTGTTGAACATTTATAAGACAAACAAATGGTAAGGTTTGGAAGTAAATCTTGCACAAAGATTTCATAAGATTTATTAACTTCCTTACATCATTTCTAGATGGCCGGCTAATCGTCATCATGTTGTCTCACTAATTTTTTTGCTACCCAGAACTCTGAGAATGATTTTGAGATTTTTTTTCCATGTAGCTCCACTGTTGTCAGTCACTACAAATAAACATTTAAAACACATTCATTGTAAACTTGATGCAAACTGTTTAAACCCTTGAAACATACACTACATGTACAAAAGTATTACACACACCTACAGGAGCTTTTATGACATCCCATTCTAAATCCAAAGGCATTAATATGGAGTTGCCCCCCCCCCTTTGCAGCTAGAACAGCTTCCACTCTTCTGGGAAGGCTTTCTACAAGATTTTGGAGTGTGTCTTTGGGAATTTTTGCCCATTCATCCAGAAGAGCATTTGTGAGGTCAGGCACTGATATTGGACGAGAAGACCTGGCTCGCAATCTCCATTCTAGCTTATCCCAAAGGTGTTTGATGGGTTTGAGGTCAGCGCTCTGTGCAGGCCAGCCAAGTTCTTCCACACAAAACTCACCCAACCATGTCTTAATGGACCTTGTTTTGTGCACTGGGGCACAGTCATGCTGGAACAGAAAAGGGCCCTCCCCAAACTGTTCCCACAAAGTTGGAAGCATAGGATTGTCCAAAATGTCTTTGTATGCTGAAGCATTAAGATTTCCCTTTATTGGAACTAAGGGGCCTAGCCCAACCCCTGAAAAGCAACCCCATACCATTATCCCTCCTCCACCAAACTTTACAGTTGGCACAATGCAGTCAGGCAGGTAACATTTTCCTGGCATCCGCCAAACCCAGACTCATCCATCAGACTGCCAGACAGAGAAGCGTGATTCATCACTCCACAGAACATGTTGCCACTGCTCCAGAGTCCAGTGGCAGTGTGCTTTACACCACTCCATCTGATGCTTGGCATTCTGCTTGGTGATGTAAGGCTTGCATGTAGCTGCTCGGCCATGGAAACCCATTCCATGAAGCTCCCGGCGCACAGTTTTTGTGCTGATGTTAATGCCAGAGGAAGTTTGGAACTCTGCAGTTATTGAGTCAACAGAACGTCGGCGACTTTTACGCACTATGTGCCTCAGCACTCGTTGACCCCGCTGTGTGACTTTACGTGGTCTGCCGCTTCGTGGCTGAGTTGCTGTTGTTCCTAAACGCTTCCACTTTTCAATAATACCACTTACAGTTGACAGTGGAATATCCAGCAGGGAAGACATTTCACGAACTGACTTGTTGCAAAGGTGGCATCCTATGACAGTACCACGCTTGAATTCACTGAGCTCTTCAGAACGACCCATTCTTTCACAAATGTATGTAAATGCAGACTGCATGGCTAGCTGCTGGATTTTATAAACCTGTGGCAATAGGTCTGAATGAAAGACCTGAATTCAATGATTAAGAAGTGTGTCCCAATACTTTTGTACATATAGTGTATGTTTGCATCTAGCGTACATGATTTATTACATAGTTCAATACAGATAAATAAATGTTTCAGCCGTAGGACCCAGATGGTCTTGTAACTTCAACAGTGACTCTAAGGCCTGCCATATCCTCACAGGGGACATTCAACGGCTAGAAGAATCACTCCAGAACTGATCGCTTCTAGCTCACGAAATCGAGATCTGCATCCTCGATTTCCAACATTTAAAAAATGCAGATTTCAAAATGTAAAAAAATTGTCATATAGAAATCAGAGGAAAAATTAAAACTATAAAGGCAAGCAGATTTTATGTAGCTCAACATGTAAACAGAACTGATACTATGTTGATGCAAGTATCAATAGTATCAGTTCCTTTATGTTTTTTTTCCCAATGTGGACAAAGAAATATAAGCCTCGTTCAGCTTTCTAACAGTTCACCTATCAAAAGAGGTTACTTAGAGGTCTAACTTTATACATAATGCATATTTAATGTAGTTATATGCTGTGCATATAATACTGTTGTACTTCCAAGTTTTTTCACGGTATAAGTTTTGAGGGCTTCCTTTATAGTGTTGAAAAGCTGTTTTTAATCACAATGCTTGTGTCTAAAATCGTTCAAATGAAATGCTGTGAGCATGGTTATTCTATGATATCGGAAAACTGGCCAAAACTATAACCATACCATGTTTGCTTAAAAAAACTTTTAATTACCATATTTCCTGGACTATAAATCACTGTTTTTTTACTCGTCTGGCTGGAACTGTAAGTGACTTATATTCCAAAGCGATTTATATAATGTAATTTTGTCGGGACGAATACACTGCATTTCAGCTAAGGCAAGTTAGGCACTGTTTAATCTTGTGACTCAGTTGAAAGAAAGGGTAGGAGTGAAACTGGTCTGTAGTTTTCAACCTGGACTGGGTTGTGTGTAGGTTTTTTGAGCAGTAGGGTGACCCGAGCTTGGTTAAATGCAGTGGGGAACACACCCATTGTACGTGAGGAGTTGATGATGTGTGTGACTGTGGGGTTAAGTGCGGGGGAAATGGTCTGTAGGAGGTTGGATGGCATCGGGTCCAGTGGACAGGTAGTGGGACGAGAGACTTCCTCCCCGGTCAGGAGGGAGAATGAGGTGATGTATCAGAATACATCATTATGTATCAGAACACAAAAACAAAGAAGACTGCAATGGTTGTGCTATGCAAACTATGAAAAGGTGACAAATAATTTAGCTATGACCACGCATTATTATATTTAGAGAGAGATTCTTTGTGAGCACATTTATGAGGCTCGGTGCAGCTGCAGCTACTGTCAAATTATAGTCGACATTCTGGCAAACACAGATGTTAACAAAGACAATACACATTAAAGGCAAAAATCTGAGCTGGAACAACTATACTACCACTACTTTCGGCTGCTCCCATTAGGGGTCGCCACAGCGGATCATCCGTTTCCATCTCTTCCTGTCCTCTGCATCTTCCTCTGTCACACCAGCCACCTGAATGTCCTCCCTCACCACATCCATAAACCTCCTCTTTGGCCTTCCTCTTTTCCTCTTCCCTGGCACCCCCATATTCAGCATCCTTCTCCCAATATACCCAGCATCTCTCCTCCGCACATGCCCTACACTAAAGGAATGTAAAATTCATGAACACTAGCTAATAGCATAACGTTAATGCTAGCCCTATACTTAATTTCCTGCTTTGGCAAATTCCTCACATCGTTTCCCTTTATGTATGTCCATATATTACAAAAATTACCCATCATTATAATATTTAGCATGATTTCCAGGAGTATTCAAAAAATATGACTTTGGAGCTCAAGAAGAGGAAGAGAGTGAAGGCAGAGCAAAAGATCAAATGGTGGAAGTTGAAGAAGGAAGACTGTTGTGTGGAGTTCAGGAAGGAGTTAAGACAGGCACTGGGTGGTAGTGAAGAGTTGCCGAACGGCTGGGCAACTACTGCAGAAATAGTGAGGGAGACAGCAGGGAAGGTACTTTGTGTGTCATCAGGACAGAGGAAGGAAGACAAAGGGACTTGGTGGTGGAATGAGGAAGTACAGCAAAGTGTACAGAGGAAGAGGTTGACAAAGAAGTAAGATAGTCAGAGAGATGAAGAAAGTAGACAGGAGTACAAGGCGATGCAGTGTAAAGCAAAGAGAGTGGTGGCAAAGGCAAAGAAAAAGGCATATGGTGAGTTTTATGAGAGGTTGACACGAAGGGAGGAGAAAAGAACTTTTACCGATTGGCTAGACAGAGGGACTGAGCTGGGAAGGATGTGCAGCAGGCTAGGATGATCAAGGATAGAGATGGAACTGTGCTGACAAGCGAGGAGAGTGTGCTGAGAAGTTGGAAGGAGTGCTTTGAGAGACGAAAATGAGAGAGAAAGAAGGTTGGATGATGTGGGTATAGTGAATCAGGAAGTGCGGTGGATTAGCAAGGGGGAAGTGAGGGCAGCTATGAAGAGGATGAAGAGTGGAAAGGTGGCTGGTCCAGATGGCATAGTACCTGTGGAGTGGAGTTTTTGACTAGATTGTTTAACAATATCTTGGAAAGTGAGAGGATGCGTGAGGAGTGGAGAAGAAGCATACTGGTACCGACTTTCAAGAATAAGGGCGATGTGAGAGGTGAAGGGAGAGGTGACGATTAGCAAGCAGCAGTATGGTTTCATAATACGAAAAAGCACTACTGATGCAATATTTAGTCTGAGAGTGTTGATGGAAAAATATAGAGAAGGTCAGAAGGAGTTACACTGTGTCTTTGTGGATTTAGAGAAAGCTTATGACAGGGTGCCAAGACAGGAGGTGTGGTATTGTATGAGGAAGTCCGGAGTGGCAGAGAAGTATGTAGGAGTGGTGCAGGATATGTATGATGGCAGTGTGATAGTGGTGAGGTGTGCCGTTGGAATGACAGATGGGTTCAAGGTTGAGGTGGGATTACATCAAGGATTGGCTCTGAGCCCTTTCTTGTTTACAGGTTGAAAGACGAGATCAGGCAGGCATCTCTGTAGACTATGATGTTCGCGGATGATATTGTGATCTGTAGTGAGAGTAGGGTGCGGTTGAGGAGAGCCTGGAGAGGTGGAGGTATGCACTGGAGAGAAAAGGAATGAAAGTCAGTAGGAACAAGATGGAATACATATGCATGAACGAGAGGGAGGACAGTGGAATGGTGAGGATGCAAGGAGTAGAGGTGACGAAGGCATATGAGTTTAAATACTTGGGGTCAAATTTCAAAGTAACGGGGAGGGCGGAATAGAGGTGAAGAAGAGAGTGCAGGCAGGATGGAGTGGGTGAAAAGTGTCAGGAGTGATTTGCGACAGAAGGGTACCATCAAGAGTTAAAGGGAAGGTTTACAAGATGGTTGTGAGACCAGCTATGGTATATGCTCTGGAGACAGTGGCACTAGCAAAAAGGCAGGAGGCAGAGCTGGAGGTGGCAGAGATGAAGATGCTAAGATTTTCATTGGGAGTGATGAAGAAGGACAGGATTTGGAACGAGTATATTATAGGGACAGCTCAGGTTGGACGGTTTGGAGACAAAGCAAGAGAGGCAGGATTGAGATGGTTTGGACGTGCAGAGGAGGGATGCTGGGTATATTGGGAGAAGGATGCTGAAGATGGAGCTGCCAATGAAGACAAAAAGAAGAAGGCCAAAGAGGGGGTTTATGGATGTGGTGAGGGGAGGAAGATGCAGAGGATAGGAAGAGACAGAAACAGATGATCCACTGTGGCGACCCCTAACAGGAACAGTCGAAAGTAGTAGTAGATCTATTAAAAAAATAGGTAACATGCATGCTGGCGCCAGCAGGTTGTCCTGGTGGAGCAGATATCATTGCAAGTGGATACTATGCTGCGTTCACAGTGGTATGTGGAAGTGAGGAAAATCAATCCTTAAAGTGTGGCTGTTGAACTGCACAGTCTGGCAAAGTTTATCGCTCTTATACAGCGATTGGTGCCAACTATGGTCTAAAAGAGCTAAACTGAACTTTTACACTGGCGTCAGTTTTTTCACTGCCAATCAGTGTATATGGTATATAGAAAGAGTTGAGTCATACTTGATGTTTCCTGAGGGCACCGTGATTGAGGAAGGTCCTCAGCCCTGTTATGCTGTCCCTCATGAGTCCATGCTACTCTCAGCTGATGCCACGCCGCCTGAGCTAGATAAAGGCCAAATATCTGAAACTTAAAAAATACCATCTGAAAGTGAATAAAAAACCTGAAACTGAAATATAAGATTTGAAACTGTAAACAAAAAGATCTGAATCTGAAAACATAAAATCTTTAACTGAAAAAATGACCCCAAATATCAAAATATATATGAAAGTGAAAAATAAAAATCAACAATTCAAAACAATTCCAGAACTTAATCAAAATTATATTTTACCTGAAAAAAAACATTCCTACACTTATTTTTAGTTTGAATACATTCATGTAATTTTCAAAGTTCAAGATCAAAACTTTTTTTGTGGCTTTTACCTACTTTTATCAATATCTTCAAAAATTCAACTTCAGCCGCACAAACAGACCTGTTAAGAGAGCTAACTTTATCATTCATGATTCAGATGGTACCCTACAATCTGAAGGTCTCAAAATGGACCCTTAGCTTCAAATGAGCTCAAAACATAGAAGACACAAACGCACCTGTATATGACACTTTAAATACCATGACAGCTTTTGTCAAGCTTGTTTTATGCTCAAATTGGTCAAGGTATTGGTGTAGCATTGACACTGCGGGGGCCTGGGACCACAGCCACCGAGCATCTGTTCAAAACCACTTTAAGAAACTTGGTGACACAGTGGCGCAGTGGTTAGTCCGGTCACCTCACAGCAAGAAGGTCCTGGGTTCGAGCCCCAGGGTAGTCCAACCTTGGTGGGTCATCCCGGGTCGTCCTCTGTGTGGAGTTTGCATGTTCTCCCCGTGTCTGCGTGGGTTTCCTGCGGGGGCTCCGGTTTCCTCCCACAGTCCAAAGACATGTAGGTCAGGTGAATCGGCCGTACTAAATTGTCCCTAGGTATGAATGGGGGTGTGTGTGTGTGTGTCAGCCCTGTGATGGACTGGCGGCCTGTCCAGGGTGTCTCCCCACCTGCTGCCAAATGACAGCTGGAATAGTCTCCAGCATCCCCGCAACCCTGAGAGCAGGATAAGCGGTTCAGAGATCGGATGGATGGATGAAAGATCAAAACTTGAATTTTCAGTTTCACATTTTTGTATTTCAATTATAATTTTTTTTCTTTCAAATTGGCCTGGATTTAGCTCCATATTTTCTCTCCCACTCTGCTCTATGCCTGACTGTTAAAGTGCAGAAAGAGCAGTATTCCATTTTAGCTTCAAGTTAGTTATCCACGAGCAGCAATATAGTCCATTTGTTAGTGTGCAATAAATGTGGAACGAGCTGGAACCGCTGAACCAATGTATTTTGAAAGGGCAACAGACAATATGGAAACTCCCACTTCCATGTTTACCAGTTATGTCGTTGGTCGGCTGACCAATCGTGCAATTCCAGTGATGTCGTTGGTCACCTGATCCAGCAGCCCAATCGTATAACATGATCACTCAGTCACTCTAAACATGATCATGGACAGACATTCGCATTTTAGGGCTGGCCCTGATGTAGTTGGATGCAAGGATCCCAGACTGTTTGTTTTATATTTTGTTTACCAGTTTTTTATGTTGACACGTTAGCCATGTCTTTTTTTGTTCCAAATATCTGTTATCTCTGCTGTGACCACACAGCAAAATACTAAAACCTGAATGTTTAATATAAAGTAAGGCTGTTGGCAGCTTGATCTTGCCAGCTGTCACCCCACATGCCCACATGCCCTATGTGTATATGGCCATAAATGATTGGCATTGTAACTGAGGAGCAGAACCAAATCCTCTGTTCTGCTCTAATTGCAATGTCTCTGATTGGGTAGTTTATTTCATCTAAAAGCATAACTTCCACTTTACCACAGCAGTGATACAACAGCTGAGGTTGCCTGTTATAAGCCCCATTTAGGCATACTGTCTGACTAGTTGGTGTTTGGAGGACCCACCTGCTTTCCATTAAACCCATTTTCATTTGGGAAGGGACACATGGCACCTGCGCTCTTGACTTGGCTGAAAATCAGGTACCAGGACATGATTAAAATGTCTTCAATAATGAAATAATTTGCATATTTTTCCTTTAGTAAGGCATAAAAAAAACAACTATGTGAACCTACACAATAGTATTGAGAGTGACTTTTTGAGCCAATCAAGATGAAGGGCCAAAATAATTGGCTTCATTTTGAGTTACTGTTAAAATATAAGGAAAACATTTGATGGGAGTTCATTTACACAAAGTCTCTGTTCTGGTCGGGACCAAGTGATTAAAACACAATGGTTTTAGCTGGATATTTAAGAAATGAAAGATATCTTAAATGTATCTTGTTCATTTGTTTCATAACCAAAGCTCAACAAAATGATGGAAAGTAATTATAAAAGTAAGATATAATAATAATTCTGTAAGTAAGAACAGGAAAGTACTAATGTATTGATAGACTACTGCGTACCTCATAAAATAAACATTATAAAAACAAAACAAAATGTAATTATGCAAGTGACAGGCTGAAACATTCAACTAATTTACCTTCCCCTTACTCCCTATCCCACCCCGTCCAGGTTCAGCAGTCACGACTGCCTCCACAGTCCCCAAGGAGAAATTTGGTTTGGACCCAATACTGCTATGTAAATCATTTGGCTTCCTCTAAAAAGCGAAAAGTCCAATCATTTAATAAGTTGAGGCATCAATGTGGGTGTGACAGAGACAGAATGCAAAATGTTGTATTTACATTATTTTGTAAATGCATGAAGAAGGACTGAAAATAAAGCAAGCTTGCAACAAGCAAATTCAGAAACAACTTTTGGTTTATTACTGAAAGGTTCTGGTGGCGATAAGGCTTGGAGATTGAGTTCCTCCTCTCTGAACTATTTTAGACAAAGTAACCATTGCCCCAAGTGACACCATTCACCACTGCTTTAAGACTAAGTCTAAAATTTCTTTAAAGTTCCTAACTAAATGGGTCCGCGGTGGTGTAGCGGTCTAAGCATCGGCTTTGTGTCGATGCAGTTGCCCACTGGGGACCGGGGTTCACGCCCCGGTCTCATCAGATCTGACTATGGCCGGACTCGATGAAGCAGTGATAATTAGCAACGTTGTCTTCGGGAGGGGGGCAGAGTCGGTTTGTGTTTGTCACATGAATGCGTCTCTGTGATCAGTGTGTTGGAAAAAGCAGTGGTTCGGCCTGGATTCGCCTTGTCACGAAAGTGGCGAGGCGTCTCCTTCGAGACTGCCTCTCGGAGAGATGCAGTTGGCGAACACATGCAGTACAGGGGTGGGTGTTTGAACTAAAATAGGGATCAATTGGCCACTAAATCGTGAGAAAAAGGGAAAAATCAGAAATAAATTAAAAAAAAAACGTTTCTAACTAAATGAGTTTGCACATAAGATTGGTGATATGGACTGAACTCTGTCTATTATGATGGTAAAGTTTGAAGATGCTCCAATCCATCCATCCATCCATTATCCAAACCGAGTTGTAGCCTGCCCTCAGGATCGCGGGGATGCTGGAGCCTACCCCAGCAGGCATTGGGTGACAGGTGGGGAAACAACATGGACAGGCCGCCAGACCATCACAGGCCCACCCACACACACATACATACATTCGCACCTAGGGACAATTGAGTACAGCCAATTCACCTGACCTACATGTCTTTGGACTGTGGGAGGAAACCCACGCAGACACGGACAGAACGTGCAGACTCCACACAGAGGCCGACCCGGGAAAACCTCCCAAGGTTGGACTACCCCAGGGCTTAAACCCAGGACCTTCTTGCTGTGAGGTGACTGCGCTAAACACTGCACCACCGTGCCGCCCCAATATATATAATCCAGTGAGTCAAGTAAATTCTTTATGAGACAGTACAAGCCTGTTTCATGCCATAAGCAATCATCTTAACAAAGTTATATATATATATATAAAATCCAATGATTCAAGTAAATTCTTTATGAGACAGTACAAGCTTGTTTCATGCCATAACGCGAACCTGGGTCTCCCGCACCACAGGCAACTGCGTTAACCTGTCAACTAAAGGTAACAATCCCTTACAAGACGATGTCGACAAGTGCCCTCATCTTCAGCAGGTATTACTCCCCAAAATAGATGCAGAGATAGGACTGCTTATTGGGACTAATGCGCCCAAGGCTATTGAACCCTGGCAGGTCATTGCCATCATAGGCGACGATCCGTATGCGGTAAGAACACGACTTGGCTGGATCATCAATGGACTTCTCCGAGAAGGCACTGGCCACGGTACAACAAGTGGGCTGATACAGGTTTCAGCCAACCGTATATCAGTTGCCAGACTGGATGAACTCTGGAGTCAGCAGTTGAAGAGTGACTTTCCTGAGTGCAAGCAAAACGATAAGCTGGTGATGTCCAGAGAGGCTCTTCAGTTCCTTGACATGGCCTCACAGTCAGCTGGACTTGTGGAGGGACATTACAACATCGCCCTGTCACTGAGGAATAAGGACATGAAGATGCCCAACAACTGTAGGACAGCTGAGCAGCACGCTCTGAACTTAAGGCAGAAGTTTGTGAAGAACCCAACATTCCATGCAGAGTGCTCAAATGTTCATAGGTGGCATCATTGATAAAGGCTATGCCGTGAAGGTACCCAGCAAAGACCTCAGCCGTGACGATGGCAGAGTTTAGCGCCTGCCGCATCATGGGGTTTATTACCCCAAGAAGCAGAAGATTAGAGTGGTCTTTGATTGTGGAGCATCTTACCAGGGCAGCACTCTGAATGATCAGCTTCTAGAGGAACCAAGTCTCACTAGCACTCCCCTTGGTGTCATCACCAGGTTCAGGCAAGAGGAAGTGGCAGTGATGGGCGATGTGGAAGCGATGTTCCACCAAGTTAAGGTGCCAGATGAAGACTCTGACCTTCTCCGGTTCCTCTGGTGGACATCAGGCGACATCAGTCAGGAGATGGAGGAGTACAAGATGGTGGTGCACTTGTTTGGTGCAGCCTCATCTCTGAGCTGTGTCAGCTTCGCCCTGCGGAAATGTGCCGAAGACAGCAGAGATCACTCCAACGTCCAAGCAGTCGACACGGTGCTGCACAACTTCTACATGGACGATTGTCTTAAATCAGTCCTCTCAGAATAAGAGGCAGTGTTGTTGTACCACACCTTGCGAGCTGTATGTGCAAAGGGCAGATTCAGACTCACCAAGTGGGTAAGCAACAGCAGGGCTGTGCTGTCTGCCATCCCAGAAGAGGAGAGAGAGGAGAGGTTAAATACCTTGACCTGGATTGAGATGCGCTTCCCATAGAGAGAGATTTGGGTTTTGATTGATGTACCCAGTCCGACAGCTTCTGGTTCAAGATCATCATACCAGACAAAGCACCCACCAGGAGAACCATCTTATCCATCATCAGTTCTGTTTATGATCCATCGGGTATCTTGGCACCAGTCGTGCTCCCAGCAAAGTGAATCCTGCAAAGGCTCTGCAGACTAAAGCTAGGCTGGGATGTCCTGATACCTGATGAGTTCACTTGTGAGTGGTCTGCTTGGAGGACAGGGCTTCACCAGCTAGTGGACCTCAGTGTCACTAGGCGTTTCAAGCCTGCAGGCTTTGGTGAAGCAGTATTCAGCCAAGTGCACCACCTCACTGATGCTAGCGAAGAAGGTTTTGGGACAGTTAATTACATGCTACTGAAGAACAGCAGCAACAAAGTCCACTGCGCGTTTGTCATGGGTTTAAGCCAAGCAGCGACCGAGCCACACGTGTTTCTTACGAATATGGGGGTTGAAGCTCAATGATTGCTTGGACTTAACTCATGTACGTTAAGGATAAAACGTCCACAGGACTCCGGTGTAAGAAAGGATAAAGCAGGTATTTTATTCCACAGTTTGTAGTATCTTCTTACAGGAATATTCAAGGTTAAATTATCCTTAATTAGCAACTGTACCACGCTGATTATTGCTCATGGCATGAAACAAGCTCACAAATAATTTACTTGAATCACTGGATTATTTTGCTCCTTATTTGTTGAGCACTTTTCCTATCGTTGAGTGTTTCTCTTAACAAAGTTTTATATATATATATATATATATATATATATATATATATATATATATATACACACGTATATATACACACACACACACATATAGATATAGACAGATAGATAGATAGATAGATAGATAGATAGATAGATAGATAGATAGATAGATAGATAGATAGATAGATAGATAGATAGATAGATAGATAGAAGGACGGGGGTAGGCTTGTGTGTTCAGTGTGAGGGTGCCATTGACCTGATGAGGTGGAAATCGAGGAGAAATGAGGGAGGAGGAGAAAGGATATAGATAATTGCTAAACAGGTATAAGGCTATGCCAATGTCCTCCTTACTTAGTGTTGTGATTAAGAAAGTAACTGATACTATTGATGTTGATCCCCTGTGGAGGTTAGCTAAGGAATGGAGCTGTGAGTGCTGACAAGGTTACCGCGATGAAAAATGCAGATTCTAGCACAGTGATGGGACAAACATCCTCGTGAACATGCACACTAATGTGTGCAAACATGTGGTTACAGTCTCATGCATCCATCATCCATATACACAAGCTCCCACTCTTACACACACACACACCAACACATGCACACACACTCATGTGCAAACACACACACACACACATACACACACACACACACATACACACACACACACACACATAGATATATATATATATATATATATATATATATATATATATACGCATACATACATGCACCCACACACATGCACATACTTGCATTTGAGGGACCCATGTCATTTTTGATTCCTCTCTTGCTCTTTCCATAAATTATATTCTTTTACTAGCAACAATCTTCACTTCCCCATTCTCTCATTCACTTCTTTAGGTAGAAAATCAGCGATTGTGTTCATTCCTCAGCTAATGTGAACAGAACCCAAGGGAATTTTCCTCCCCTCAGCTGATCTGTCTACCTCTGTGAGAGTCCATGACCTGTGACCTTCTTCTCAAATGCAAACTTCTGAGGCAAGGGCTAATTTGAGCTTGGATCCCCTGCAAAGGTGGCCTTTTGTGCACATGGCTTAACCTCAAGGGAAGGACAAGGAGGCAACACACAATCTAAATCAGAGATTATAATGCAAACAGCCCCGTGGGGCTCTCTAATGACTAAGGTGAGCCTGAGATGCAGCCCCAGCTCCGCATCAGAATACCAATTAGGTCTCTCAGGGACATGGAGTTGGAAGGAAGTGACTGGCATAGTAAGAGCCTGCTGCCTGTCTTTGGGCACTGCTAGCACAGCTAATGCACCACAATGACTGTCATGAAATATCAAGAACAAAGAAAAGAAGGAAAACAAAGTCAAGTTTGGTAAAGGGGGGTATGGGGGGGTGGGGGAGGCAAGGGGAAGAATTCCATTGTCTTGTGTTTCCCAAAGCAAGTGAAGCCTGTAAATTTGATGAAGCGGCCTATTCAATTAGCTCAAGACTTCCACAGCTGGTCCCCAGAGAGACATCGCCACAGATGTGCTATGTGGTGTTGTCTTCAGACCCCAAAGAACTTTGCTTCTCTCTCTCTCTCTCTCTCTCTCTCTCTCTCTCTCTCTCTCTCTCTCTCTCTCTCTCTCTCTCTCTCTCTCTCTCTCTCTCTCTCTCTCTCTCTCTCTCTCTCTCTCTCTCTCTTTCTCTCTCTCTCTCTCTCTCACTCTATAGATATCACAAGGTCCTGGTAATCAGATGCTGGCTAAGGCAAGATAGGGAATGTAGAGAGACAATAGGCTGAATCTGAAATCATCTCACACATTGGCTTGATATTGTTCAAGGAGAGAAAGTCCTCCAAAGCCCTAATTTTTACACATGACAAAGCCAACTCTCTCAAACAAGCCAGCGTTCAGAATTATGTACAAAAATATAACCGCAAGTGGTGATTACAGTGTTCAAGCCTGTATCGAGGGTAGACATGGAGCTGTAGGTCAGAAGGTAGGTGGCACCTCTAACAGATAGAGAAACACAACACATAAAGTCCTTTCAACAGATACATACACGGGTTGAAGTCTACATGGTAGAAAAGTAAAAATTTTTATCATACGCTGCCCCTTCTAGTCTTCTCCACCTGTCCAGGTACCTTACAGGGAAACGTCACCGATGGTTTTGTGTATGGGGAATCAGTACTGACAAGTAACGTAGTGGATTGAAGCGATGAAGTCCTCACTGTGTACTATATTGACTGAGATATCAATGTTGTCCTGCTCACAGAGTCTTTCCCACCATGCCTACACATACGTACGTGCAATAAGATTTATCATTCAAAACACCATCAAGAAAGAGGGTCTTTAATCTTGAAAACGGCATAACAAGGATTACAACCCCGGACGTCCTGTTTAATAACAGTCAGTACAAACTATAATGGGCTATTATGGCCTTTAAAATGATTTGCGAGATTTTAAACTATTTTTTCATGTGCCACCCAATGATAATTCAACCATTTTATAAAATATGTTGTTTTTTAGACCGCAGATCACTTAGTTACGTCAATTCTTCTTATTATCCTTGCCAAATACCAAATTCTGGGGGCCAGATTTGAAGCTTAGGAGGATTTGTGGTGCCCCCTTTTGGGTGGTTTGTATTGATGTTACATTTATAGAATTTAATGTGTCCCAAACTTTTTTTTGAATATTCTTATTATGAATTATGACTATTCTTCCTCTGTCTGTACTTTAATCAGATTCATTCAAAAACAGACTTTGTATTCATCTTTTTAGTTAATGAGCGTAATCAGAGTTTCTTAAGTGATGTGCTCATTTTGTTGTCAATAGCTCAAAAATGATAACGCCTTGTGAAAAAAATTCAACAAACCATAAACTAGCACATACCAGAATCCATCAGCTTGATAATGGTTTGGAGTGTGTTATCTTATACAGGGCTACATTAAAAAATGCCATTATGTAGTTTGGTAGACTTCTGTCCACATTGGTTTACAGCACTAAGAAAGCTTTTATTCTGTGAATTTCTCAAAGGAAGTAAGGGTTGGCAACGCTATTGCTATCCATCCATCCTTTATCCAAGCTGCTTATCCGAATTCGGGTCGCGGGATGCTGGAGCCTATCCCAACAGTCAATGGGCAGCAGGCGGGGAGACACCCTGTACAGGCCGCCAGGTGATCACAGGGCTGACACACACACATTCACACCTAGGGACAATTTAGTAAGGGGGATTCACCTGACCTACATGTCTTTGCACTGTGAGAAGAAACCGAGGCACCCGGAGGAAACCAGACACGGGGGGAACATGCAAACTCCACACAGAGGACGACTCCCAGAGTTGGACAACCCCGGGGTTCGAACCCAGGACTTTCTTGCTGTAAGGCGACTGTGCTAACCACTGCGCCACCATGCTGCCTACTATTGCGATGGTCTTTTAAATACAAGACACCTGCAGACGGCACCCATCACTCTCATATTTTGTCTTCATTGGCCAATCCAACATCCAGCATTAAAATTATGGTGGGAGATACAGAACGACAATTTCCCATACATCATTTGTTAGTTCAAATTTGACAAAGTCAGATGATATAGAGAAAAAAAACTTTGCAATATTGCAAGACATGAGAAACATCACAACTTATTTGATGATTGATTTCCATACATTAATATTCGTTATTATTGTAATGTATTATTATCATTATAAAAATCATCAATGATAGTGACAAAACGGCAACAATAAATAAACAACCAAATTAGCTAGCAAATGAATAAGAAAATAATTCTAAAGAGCTCGCTTGTTTAGTCCTAATGTTGAGTCTATAAGAACAAAATTCATGAAGTGAACCCGAGAGCTGCTGCCGAATCTCCCAGACTCTCTTCAAGTTGTTTCTGAGTCTCGGGTCCTTGGTAGCAAAAGCCTCATCACTATTTGTCTTTAGTGTAGACACTGGAGCAGCCAGAGGGGCTCTGTGCCTGAGGATCAGATGCTGTGCACAGGGTTATGGAGCAAATAAAAGGTCTGTAATATAGCTTGGGGTCTGACCTAACCATGCTCTCATCTGTTATCATCAGGCTCTTTACATCAGGAGATGACAACTTGCCCCTTGTGGATAATGATGATGCCATTCAGCAAGATGTTGCAACGGGAAAGAAGTGCATCATGGGAGCAGGGATGTCTCAGCCCTAACTACATGCATATGCACACGAACTGGCTGGGCCAACCACACAGTTGAGAAGTATGCAAAAAATTTCATTGATCTTCGTCAAAAAGTAGAGAAGTGCTTGGGTGCTTTTGTTTAACTGATTTTTCTCCCTCTTTTTGCTATTATTCTCGCTTCTTTTACCTGAAAAAAAAAGTCTAACTTGTGTAACCATTTCTTGGTAAAATATTCCTTTCTACTTCTGCATTATCCGTCTCTCTCTTTTTGCTGTCTCTCGCTCTCCACCAGACAAAGTGATTGAGCTGATATGCCATTGAGTCAGATTATATTATGCAGTACTCGCTGATAGCAGAATAGCAAAACAGCTATTTTCATTCTCCTTATCTCCTCCATGAGGGCTGTGTTTCTAAAAAGGGAACCGGCCTCCCTGGCTAGATATCATTACTCATTTTGATCCAAGGCCTTTGGTGTTGATTACACTTTATGGGTCATGAAAATCCCCGCCGATGGACAGACATACTGTTCGGCTCGACCTTTTCTGAAGGTTACTAAATGCAAAGAATCATAAGAAACCGGGTTGTACAAGAGAGTCTGTTTGCATTTTTTTTTCCTCCTTGCTGGTTATTTAAATCATCTTATCCATCTCAGACAGGTGTTGAATGTGGAGCTTCTTCTTCAAATTCTTGCTTAAAGTCAGGGGTCAGCACGGTGATTGCAGGAATTTCAACTTCATCTCACCCCCTTTACCCCTGAGAACCAACCCCAATTTATGCTCAATCCCACACCTTTGAGGGGGTGTAAGCCACTGGGTCTTAATGGCATGAATGGAAATACAAGGAAGGCGAGGCTCACCACTGATATACTATGCCACATCTGAGTATTTTGGTGCCGTTTCGGCTGCAGTGAGATTACAAAGTAAACCCAAAAGCTATGTTTGAGACCAAATGCCAAAGTACATATGCAAGAATAAAACATTCCGTATAGTAAAAATAGGATGACAAAGTACAATATATCAACAACACAATGCATCCTTTTATGCTGTTGATATCTAAGGCGAAAACTTGAAAGTTTTGTAAACTTTATTTATCCAGGGGAGGATTTGCTTAGCACACAAGCTTCTTTCTTTTTTAAACACGGTCTGCCTCATTTTCTAGTCATTCAATTTAGGTTTAAGTACCTTGCTTAGGGGTACCTCGACAGCAGTTGTTGAGAAAGGGGGGGGGAAGTGTTACTCATTCAAGAGCATATGTGATAAATATTTCACAACCGCATTTCTCGGAGCCCCAATGGGATGAAAGAGTATTTCTGTTATGTTCGCTGCCATGAAAGGCAAATTCCAAACTGCTCACTTCAGAGAGAGTGGATGAAGATGCCATGCGAGCCCATAGCAGGGACCGAGCCAAAAACGACTGGGTTATTTGTTCAGGGTTGCCTGTTTCAATGTTCTGGCACTTTGGAATAAGATGGGCAGGTTTAAACAGTTCCCAGGCATTTCCTGACGATATACTTTGGGGCGGAAATATTTTGGCCGCAGGACAAACCTGTCTGCATGACTTGATACAGATTAACAAAGAGTAATACCCCACCCCTTTGCTGTGTGTTAATTCGTGTGATAACAACACCTAACCCCATTTGATGCTCTGGGATATTTCCTTGGTAAAGCTGTTTTTTCCTTCCAAAAAATGTGTAGTATTTGTTTTAATGGGCTTGGAATTGCTGTGTACCTTTGAGAACAAATCCAGTTGTGTATACAAACACTGTTAAACGGTAAAAAGCAAGTCAAATTACATCATTGTTCAAATTTATATTATATTTATATATTTATATTTCTTATGTTATAATTGCAACCAAATTTCTACTCAAAGTGGGTTGAAGCATTTGCAGATGATTATTGCATGTTATCGAACATATATACTCCATTTACTTTATATCTGGAGCAGGATCTACCAATAAGTTTGACTGCCTCAAAGGCTGCCAGCGAACAGACATTTGGCTACTAACACAGCTGTTCAACCGCATAACAGATTCAACCCACATTTCCGTGTGAGAAGAATGTCTCTGTCAGACCCAGCCAGAGTGTGGTTTGACCACGTCTAAAGGCCATTACCATTCCCAACACAGAGAGATCAATGTGCAGCCAAAGAAGAGAGGAGGCATTGTGACTGCTGCATTTCTTGAGTGCTGCAGATGACAAACAGACAAATTCAAGCAAGTCTTACAAATGAGTAACGAGAAATCAACATTTCTCTTCATCGGCACGCTCTATTTCATCCGGTTTGAGAGTGCAGCCTTGTATACAGCTTACTGGATAGACAGCAACTGAAACATACACTGCACCAGAGTGAGGGGATATCAGTAGTATGTCAGGCCCGCTGGTCAGTGTTTAACGGCCTTGCATGTTTTCTTGTTTGCGTCCATTATTGGTCCAATGGAGTTCACCGTGGCCCTCAAAGCCACATCTGAACTGACAAGAACAACAACAAATGACTGCCCCCTTGTGGGTCTCATTAAGGACAAGTGAAAAATTAACAAGATTAGACACTCAAACAAATACACAACAGGTGGATGTAGAAGAGAGCGTGACAGGATGTAGATGGTACCAGAACAACGCTGATTTCATGCACTCTGACATGACAAGGCTGAGGCGAAGCATCTTTTATCTGTGCTCGCTATTGTTTCCCAACAATTGCCAATGCATACACCCTCATAATCCTCTCACACCTTTGTTAATCTTGTTTTTGTGAATTGAAGACTTGGATGGGAAAAATCCTTTCAGTTATCAGCGGATAATCTCAAAAGACTGTGCCAATACCGGCTGTTATTCTCACTTGAAAACCCTGGTGATATATTAGTCTCATCTATCAGCGAATATTACACAGTTTAAAAAAGATTGCTCTTCGCTTTCTCAATGAAATATTGTACAAGCACAAAACTGTGATAAGCTGATAATATAATGGCTAGCGTGGCTCTTCTGGAATTGAAGGTGACAGTCTACAGAGCCTCTTTTGCAGGACTCTCTGTCTCTAATTTAATATAGTGTACAGTGTATAAAACACTCCAACAAGGAGACGCTCTTATCCTTCTGCACTTTTCAATGCCTTTGCATTTTGTACACACATTATGATGACTGTGATGACCTGAGCTCGTCTCAGCAAGAATTTATTTTACAGCTCTGGGTTGAAGCCGCCCTAGAGTGCTGAGTTAGGATCTGTTTTCTCTCCCAGTGTCGGCGTTAAAGGACCACTTTACTCTACATTGCTTTTATAGCAGAGGCTGGCCTGTCATAGTCTCACCAAGTTACAGTAACAGAGCCTATGACCTTGGTGAAGGTCACTTATTTTGGCATTTCAGGATCACTGCTCTCATCCTGATTTTGTGAGTGACTTGCGACTTAACTTCCGATGTGGGAAGATGGCGGCGCAAATTCACGTTTGCAGCGGCCTCACCCAGTACCGGTGTGGGAAGATGGCGACGTGAATTCACGTTTGTGACGGTCTCACCCAGTACTGTCCATGCAGTGTCTTGGTCCACTTGTGCGTCTAAGTTTGTCTTCGTTTGATGGCTGGGAGAGCTTGGTCTGCTGTGTCCTGTAGGCCCAGGGACCATGGCCCTGCCTGGAGCTGTGCTGAAAGAGGTAACACCGAGGACGGTCTGACAGGACGCAGATGCAGGGCAGGCTAAGCTAACAGCTAGCCCATGCAGACCAGCAGTTCCGATAACACCAAGGGCAGCCTGGCGGCGGCCTCACCTAACCTTGACTGTGTTTTTAGTCTCGTTGCGTGGAGTGCAGGGAGGTGTGTCGAAGGTGTCTGGCTGGGAGAGCTAGCGTTGGATCGGCTGAGGGAGCCTGGTCTGCTGTGTCCGGTGGGCCCAAGGATCACGGCCGTGCCCGGAGCTGCACCCGAAGAGGAAACACCGAGGGCAGTCTGACAGGATGCGGAAGTGGGGCAGGCTAAGCTAACTGCTAGCCCATGCAGACCGGCATTTCCGACAGTCTTCTTGGCCGGCGTTCGTTCTCCTGGACAGTGATTTTCTTTTTGGTTTAGTTTGGATATATGTGTTAGTTTGGCGATATGTGATCTTGTAGTTTTTGGATGTGTGTTTTTGTCTTTGTGTTGCACTGCTGTGGGCTGGGGGAAATGGTATTTCATTTCATTTCATTTCATGTGTGCAAGTGCATGAAATGACAAATGAAGTGTTCTTGATTCCTGATCAAGGAGCTCATCTTCTATACAAGGTGGAATAATAATCTCCCTTATCTCAAGTTCACAAAATTTTAGAATTGTTCATCAATGACTTTGGTTACTGAACAGGATTAAGATGATACACAGAAGGAGACCAATGCTGTAGTATGGTCCCAAAAGGAAGTAGAAGAACAGAAAAAAAAAGTTTGGTGTAAACTTTGCATTTTTCTCGCATCTTCAATGTGCCCTTCGCAGGGGTGGGAATCCTGAGACAAAAATAAATAAATAAAGGAATCAATAAAGGGAACTTCTTATTATTCTTCTTGTGGTGCACTTCACGGGTCTTTATCAAGCTGCACTCTCCCACCCCTATTTTCCAATACCGTTCCTCTCAGCCCTTTCAGCCCAAGCAACTGGATTCTCCTCCTTTTCGGAGATAAGCAGAGTGCCCTTTATTCACTAGAGAAATGCAAGAATAAGAATGCAGTATTTGTCCTCTGTGTAAAAAAAACAACAACAAAAAAAAAACCCAGGACCCTGGCTCCTCGTCCTGCCGCATAAAATGTCATCTTGGCCCCGCAATAAATCACATGGGGTTGTGATGTGTTTACTTATTACAGTGAGGTGCATTGCTGTCATCCATGCTCTTATTTACTCTTGTGGCCCTCCGGACAACCCTCCCTAACTCGCTTCCATTCCCGTTCCCTTGCTGCTCCATCTCTTTCCCTCCATCCTTCCCTCCCTCTATCTTTATGCCGCTTTCTGTTATTTCTTTTTCTTTTTTTTTCTAACCAAATGGAACCATATACTTTTGTTGTGTGTGGTTTTTCAAGTAATTACAGGTATTTCTAAGAAATATTATATGTACCCATACTAGAAAAATATTACATCTATCTATCTATCTGTCTATCTATCTGTTTATGCTATATATGATACTATATACTATACTTCATACTATAATAATTGAATTTATAAAAAGCCAAAAAGCCACTAGTCAGCAGTCCCATCTCCACATGTTGTATTAGTCATCAACTGGCTTACAAAACAGGCTTCCATAGAACTGACATAGAAGAAGAAGAAAGCCACTTCATTTTGTCATTGTACAGTTGTTTGGTTACAATGAAATTTGTTCTCTGCATTTAACCCATCCTATTGTAAAGGAGCAGTGGGCAGCTGCAGCACCCGGGGACCAACTCCAGTTCTTCTTTCCATTGCCTTGCTCAGGGGCACAGGCAGGAGTATTAACCCCAACATGCATATCTTTTTGATGGTGGGAGGAAACCGGAGCACCCGGAGGAAACCCACGCAGACACGAGGAGAACATACAAACTCTGCACAGAAAGGACCTGGGACGGCCTGGGGTTCGAATCCAGGACCTTCTTGCTGTGAGGCAACAGTGCTAACCACTGGGCCACTGTGCCACTGTAAAAGAGGGAAGGGTGTTGTTTCCTCTTTTTCGTTGTACTCGAATACCTCAACACTCATGCCTCTTCAGCATTTATGTCACTCTTGTAATGGAAATTGGATATTGATGGCAACAGGCTATCTGGCTAGACGTGAACAGGGAAAGTGCATAAGTGATGTTCCAAAAACCGAAAAAAAATGGCTGCTGAGTTGCTCTTGAGCAAGGCACCAACCACACTAATTCTCTTTGAGCAGCACAATGGCCAGTAGCAGAGAGGCGCAGTTACACTGAGCAGTGTCAAGACGTTCAAAGCTCTGTAAAGATAAAGAAGGGCCAACTTGAAACAGCCTATGTGTGGAGCCAAACCTTTCAGTACATAAATAATAATAACTTTGTTTGTTCTACTTTAAGTTTGCCCTGAAAACTCTCAGGGGTTGCAACTGAAAATCAAAAGGGAGGTGTTCTCTCTCTAAGCACAAAGTGAAAGTGGTGGCACAGCCAGTTTGATAAAAGCTGCACAAGGCAATTACAGTTCAGCTGCTCACCGGAGAGTCAGAGGACATAAATAAACCTGTTGCAAGGACCTAGCAATCGCTAAATTTGTGGAGGACAACAACACTGCCAGACCTTTCATCCGCCACCTCCTTTGAGCTTCAGCTGTCATTAGCAGTAATCGAAAATGTAATCAATTATTTGCAATTCCCAACCACATAACTCTATGAGGACTACAATATGTCCATTTTCCATTTGCAAACATCTCCAGCATGAGTAAATCTTTCACAGATGCAAGCAATCACGTTTGTCTCATGTACATTCTGTGTTTATAAGAACTCTCCGGTCCATTTTATTATGAAGATGCATCAACAGCTTAATGAAGTAAACCCTATATGAAGATGAACAGTAACCATGCTGAGTTACTGTTCAGCACCAGCGTCCTTTACATTGAGAATTAGTCATGGCTATTGTCACCGTGAGACGCTGCGATACCAAGGGAACACGACATATGATTTCTTTTTTTGCCCAGTTCTTTTTTCTTCCTAGTTTTGCACAAGAATAAAAAAGAAAACTGACTTCATCTTAGCCAGTGAATTTGTTAGAAAAAAGAGGGCAATCCATTCTGTTCCACATTGCACAGTGGGGATAATTGTACAAATGCCCAGGCTGAAAATCCAAGAAACATATACAACCCAATTCCCGCACCCAGTATATGAACAACCCCCAGTTTTCTTGCTGACTTATTTTGTAATATTTGTCGTTCCTTTGAGCCATCTTGATAACGGAGAACGAAGGTGAGCCAGCTTATAGGGAGAGCTGGTTGTTGGGTTTTTTGTACTGGCTGTTGGACTTTGTCTAAATAAGTTGAGAACCTTTGTTTTCGTCCCCTGGCTCTTTGCCCACGGCTGTTGAGTTTAGTGAGCTGCAGGCATTGTGGGTGCTGGGCACGGAGACTCAAGTCAGCCAGGTAAGAACCACCTTTCACACTTAAATAAGAGTCATGCATTGTTTATCTTGTGCTTTTGTTTCCTTAACCTAGCAAGGAATAGAAGGAGATTCTTTTAGACGGACACTTATATTTTCTTTTTCTGAGCCTAACTTGTCTTTTCCTGTGTAACCAGCCTTGATATTTACTCTGAAATAATGAATGATGTACAGCTTTAGGTCATGGGTATGTGTGATTCTGGCTGTAAGGGATTTAACCACTTTGGGCACATCATCATCGGCGGTCACTCGGGGTGGAGTATGACCGTCCTCCCTCTGGGTCCTCAGGTGGGTGTAGAGGCTGATCCTGGAGCTGCATAATGGGAGGACACCTGTGTGTGACAGCTTTTTACGAGGAGTGGCTGATGCGCCTGCAGCCACCACACAGTCCTTGGCAGGGGGTGGCCTGAGTCCAGTGGCATGGAGAACCAAGACGATTGGGGACCACCTTCTGTTGCAGCCTTCATCTGCCTTCACTGGCATTGTCTTCCACCAGTTCCACAGTTGAGGTCTTTGTTGGATCGTGCTTTGTTTGGAACGTCCCCCTTGACCTGTCCGCCTTGGGTGACCCCACCAGGAGCCAAGCTCCGGACAGCATAGCTCTTGGGATCATTGGTACATACATGCAAACTCCTCCACCACAGCAAGGTGGCGATCCAGAAGAAGAGCACATACATGAGGTTCCTAGCACAATTTTTTTGTCTTACTTTTGTTGTTTGCATGCTATTCTTTGGACCCTTTATATTGCATCATTTTCTTATGTTATAATTGCAACCAAATTTCTACTCAAAGTGGGTTGTAAAGGAGTTTACATTTATACTTATTCAAAGTACCATTGTCTTTTTTTAACATCAGTGAACATTATCTGCTATGATACCACAGGTCTCTGGTCTGATGCTGACTGGGTGTCAATTCCTTGGTTTTGAAGTCTAGTTGGCGGCTTATTGGATTTCGGTCACTGCTGCATTAGCGGGATGGTATTTGTAAATATAATATATCAACTTGGTCATGAATAACTACTGCTCCAATAACACCGATTCAGGATAATGTCTGTGTCTTGTAGTGTATGTGTCTGTGGTGAGGAATGGCCTGCGCTTGGAGATCAATCATGCTTCACCACAGGGAGCAGCCAGTGGCTCCTGGGTGTCACGGGGTCAGTTTCTGACCCGAGTGACTCGCCGGGGTCAAAATGGATATATTGAGAGCCTGCTGAATAACCTGCATCGGATCTATCAGGATCCAGGCTGGGTCCATCGACTCCAGGGGACAAGGTGAGAGGTTGGGAGGGTCAGAGAAAACAAGGAGATGCTGTTTGCTGTAATTGCAGAATCAGTTCCCTTTATGGAGTTGTGTTGTTTCCGACTAACAAACCCAAAATAAGGCAGCGGTTTACTGAAAGCTCTGCAAGAAACTTAATAACTTCACTTATTTAGAGAATGATTAGTCTCCTTAGGTATGTCACAATGTAAAAAAAATTAGATACCAGGGCAGATTGCACACTCATATGCTACTGGTCCTCTGTGTTGATGAAGGTCTATATTTAGAAGCAATGGGTTAAGACTTATCCCCCCCCCACCCCCGGTGATACCTGTTTGCCGATCTCACCCTTTATTCAAATGAAAGTGATTAACAATAAAGAGGTATGTGAACAGATGATCATTACGGCCATTTAAGACTTGAGCGTCCTTTAGAATCCGAAGCAGAATAATATATAGTCTCCCTGTTTGTCGACGCTTTATTTTAAAGTGAGTGGACCGGGAGTGTGGCTAGCGACTGAACTCAGATAATGGGACACTTAACTCAGTGAAGCGCAAAACACTTCAATGGATGCAATTAAGGCAAGGCAACACTCATTTTTCAATGCAGTCATGCCTATCAAATTGATCACGCTTTTTCAAGTTTCTGAAATAGCAAAGGGGGCAGAAAAGCACACAGTCAGCGGTTTCTATTCATTCCTTCCCTCCACATGCGTCCGCTCTCCAAGAGGGTTCAGGTGATGATGTAGTGCAGCCAGCAGATGAGCGGGTGGAGAAGTGGAGCAGGGACCTCGGCGCCGCTGCTGCTCTGTGGTTGCAGAATGTGAGCGTGTCAGCAGGATAGCACAAAGGCCCCGCACACACAGCCCTGTCTTTCGGATGATGCCTTGTCAAGACGAAGGTCAGCTGAAAGCGGAAGCTTGACAAATTAAGCATCACCGCAGACAAAGGAGCCAGAGAGCAAGAGGAATGTATTGTGGGTCCCAGTGCCGGAATTTGTCTCACATGAGTAATGATACCGGCCAATGGTGGATCATACATGTCATAAGCGGGAGTGCAGGTTTTCATAACCTCACAACCACAGCATCTGAAAGGGCTGGTAAGTTCCCAGGACCCCCAGCTCTCTCCCCTGGGTGGTCATTAGTGGTGGTTAAAAAAAAAAAGATGCCCTCACACGTCCACCAGCAGATGGCGTGGGTGTTCCAACTGTCCTGCCCGTGGTAGCTGCTGAGCATAGAAACTCGCTACCTTTTTATGACCGCCTTCATAATGATGTTGCCGGGTTACATAAGAGTGCAGCATCTCTCAGCAGGCTCCGTAAGAAATTATGCATTAGATCTCAACTGAAAGTCCTCCCTTTTTTTTCTTTTTGTTAATGCAATGAACTCCATCACAGAGCCACCAAATGTTTTTTTCTTCCCCTCCAGAGTGATAAAATCCTGCTTTGATCACTGACCTAATTAATGAAGCAATTGATGAATGTAAATACCAGATTAGTTATGCAAATGATCACAGCGCGCAAAAAAAAATGCTGCAGTTGGGATCTTCTGAGGGCTCAGAAATTATGAATGCATGAGACAAGATCTTGTTCATGATACATTTAAGAAAAAGACAGATAAACAAAAAAAAATGTAGCCGTGGATTAGAGACTGCGGCAGAGGCTTTTAGGAGTGAGCTGAAGGAGGGTGAAGAGAATCAGCAAGCCCCCCCCCAGCCCCTCGTTTGGGCTTCATCCATTATGTTAAATGCAATTTCTGACATTATGAATTTTTGCTACTTATAAATTTTATTATTTGCTGAAAATACCCTAGGCTATATCTTAAAAAAAAAGAAGCTTTTAGATGGAAATTTTAGGATAGCCAGGACAGCAATGTTTCTAAAACAGCGACAAAATTGGAGCAGCTAGTTGGAAGCTGACCAGTAAGCTTCCAGAAAACTGGTTAGGTTGTACACACACACACACACACACACACACACACACACACACACACACACACACACACACACACACACACACACACACACACACACACACACACTTTCATACCACACATATAATAACTGCTACAAAATGTCTATCTCCATTTAGAAAAATGTGAGAGGGAAGTGAGGGGAAAAATATTATTCACTTTTTGGATCTACCTTGTCGTTAAATCTGGAGGGAAAAAAAACAGCTCACTAGAAAATATTTTCACAAGAGAAAAGAGAGGGACTTCACATTTCCACCGATGGGCTGCAATGCGAAGAATTAATAAGGATAGAGAAACAGAAAGGCTTCAAAAAAAAGTTGCGCTCTCTAAAATTACCTGATTTTTCCGTCTGTCTGTGCCATGTACTAATAAGGATCAGAGGCCCTCCATATGCTGCTCGTGTCCCTTTCTGCACTGGAGGGTCCAGGGATTAAGAGGCTTGTGCTGGAAATGAAGCCAAACTGGCCTAAGCTTCACCAGGGCATAGACAGACAGCAGAGAGAGACACAGAGAGAGAGAGAGTGAGAGAATGAGAGACATATGCAAACATTCTCCAGTATGTTTACACTCTTTCAATGCACACAGAATTATAAACATCAGGCAGCTCCTATTTATTTCATCATGTCATTATTAACCCCACATACTCAGTGGATGACGAGGAATGATTTCACTTGAAAAAAATGTTGACTTTGGATGTGGCATCTTCACACTATGTGTAACTACACAATTTCCCCACACCAAGGTTTGCTGTTGTATGCAGACATTACTGTCGTTAGCCTATTAAAGTGAGGCATACTTCAGGGTCAGAGTAGTTTGTTCTGTAGTATGTAATCCTTCCAATCTCCATATAAGCACATGCATCTTAAACCTCTAGTAAAGATCTCCTCACTCCCCCTGTACACCAGTTATGGTGTGGAGTGCTTAGGGTTATCAAGGTAGCACAAAATTGGCTCTAGCTGGAGCCATTAATACTATTATCTAGGCAGATTTGCATGGGTAAGTGCTGACACTCGTTGTAAAGCTGGTGCTGTGCGGAGGGATTGTGACCCAAAGCCAAGAAGCTGAGATAGGAGTCCTGTCTTACGGCCTACTAAGACAGGGCCAGTGACTTGCCCCATTACTTACCTTCCCTCTGTGGTTTTCAAGATTCAGCTGTCATATTGTGCTACCACACAGCACCAATAAGAAAGATGAGAGACACCACTGCTGTTCTGATCACTGTTTTGTGTTTTTATACGTGACATCGAGCACATAAAAATAAGCCATATTGGACTGTAAGTGGCCCTGTGATGGCCTGGCGGCCTGTCCAGGGTGTCTCCCTGCCTGCCGCCCAATGACTGCTGGGATAGGCTCCAGCATCCCTGTGACCCTGAGAGCAGGATAAGCGGTTTGGATAATGGATGGATGGACTGTAAGCAAAGTCCTCCTGAGGTTAAAAAAAAAAAGTAGCTATGTGAACTCACCAGCTAGCAGACATGGGCTGCAAGAGGGAGAAAAATTCTTGTTGACCTTAAGCCAGGGAGCATTCTAAACTACTGAAAGACCGTCTTGGTAACATTATTTGCAGCAGACAGGTGCTCTTAACTCTGAGCGATTCAAAATTTATCAAGTCAAAGGTGACATTTGGGGTGCATAAGGTGTTCGACATGGCTAGACCAAACAGATATCTACTAGAAAAGCTAGTCAAGTTAAGGCAAGGTTCTTGTTTAGGAATGCTCCAAAACGCGATGAACAAAGTCCACGTGACCTGGCTCTTGAAGGTAACAGTAGTAGCAGTGGCAGTCTGAAGATTACAAAAGTTCAACAATAATAATAACTTTATTTATAACTCAAGACCAACAGTCTGATTCCCAAGACCGTGATGAAAAAGTAAGGCCGTTCCTGAACTCAGCAACCGCTAGGACCAGGGTGCCCCCCAGTAAGACATGTAATCCCTGTGCATTTGAAAGTTGCATCTGTCAATTAGTATGCAAAGCGGTTGCATCTGCAGTAAGAATCAAAAGATTGACATCGAGGCTAAGCAGGAATCAGTTTATCATCTGTCATGAAGGACATCTGCTACGTACCGTTGAATGATGGCTGATGGTATCGGCATCACCACTGTATACTGCCAGCTGCTTTCCATTCCACGACTACAACACACTCCGTCCATCCATCCATACAGCCATTATCCAAAATGCTTATACGACAAAATTTGCATTTGCATACGATTTAATTATCAAAGGTAATTTGAGAAAGGGGGAATGGCTAGATTTTTTTTTAAAAAGTTTACGATCCAGCAACTATAAATTTAAGAAGGATTTACGTAGTCTTCCGTGGATAGCGTTTTCTCTTTCTAAGATGAAGCTGGTTTTGGCTCCTCTTCAGTTCTCAACTTCCGAGTTCCCGATCCTTAAATTGCTCAAAACAATCAAAGCATCAACACAAATTGGCTTCACTGAGCCATTCCAAAGTCGATGGGGGCTCACGACTTTAACTAAGTCCATCAAGAGTGGTTATGACTTAATTAAACCTTGTGTACAATGTCACAGACCACAGGGGCCAGCACTGCTGCCTCGCCAGATTTCCAAGTGTGAGAGAAATGCCATTACCTCAACTTGCCTCACAAAGAAAACATGTATCCACGGAGGAACTCAAGCAGCCTCGGGCTATGATCCTTCAGCATATAATCATCTCTTTTTATTGGCCACTAATGAGGTAATTTGTATTCACTTGGTGGCCAGAACTCTTGGAAAAGTAACACATGAGAGATCAAACTTCTCAATGCATTCTTATGCCACATATGTGTGTCACAGCACACATTGCACAGTATACACTATTATTGTTGTTGTTGTTGTTGTTACCGCATTTCCAAACAAATAATGAAAACAAGTATTGCACTGTACAGTAAACCAGTTCAATGCACCTTTGTAGTAGTAGGCAACACTGCCGTGGGACTTCTTCTTTAATGGTAATAAGCCATTACCAGCTGGTAATTAGAACCAGTTCGGCGATGCTGGAAATATAATGACCAGTATTTCCACACCACGGGTTTTGTTGAGCAGATTGCATTCGCACTCGATAGCACCAAAATTCAGAGGTTGCTCGGTCAAAAGAAGCCAACGTCTCTTTCTTGAGTAATTAAATATCAGAGGAATTAACGTGTGGTATTTAAAGAGTTTTGGTGCTATGGATTCTTTAACAGATGATTTAGCAAACAGCTGTGGGCGTTTGTGAAATGAACAAGAATTTCCATCAGTCTGCCAAGCCACTTTATTAAGATGCCATTTTTTACGCTTCGGATGCTTGTAGCCCATAAGTCTTCCTTGGCAGCAATGGGCAGTCAAGAAATAGCTCCTCAGGCTGGCTTTGACCGACCCGGCACATTCCTTCAAACTCTTTAAATGCCTTCCTCTTCAACGCGGCTTTACCATCATTCTGAATCTCATCGTAATATGTCCTGCAAATCTGTTTAATGGTTTGCTGAGCTTTTAGTCAGGTAAAAAGGGGAATTTGTACCCAAATGATTACCGTTTGTCATTGTTCATGTTGAACGGATTCATCAATTATGTATTTATGTTTTATTATTGATTTGTATGAAAGATGTTTCTGTCCCCTCACTGAGGGAACTTAACCTACATGGACTCTAGTGAAGATATTCACAACTTTTCTCTCCTTCATGTCTCCAAAAACGATACATGTATTCTCTATTAGCTTCTGAAATCATCCATCCCTCCATCCATTCTCTGAACCGCTTATCCTGCTCTCAGGGTTGCAGGGATGCTGGAGCCTATCCCAGCAGTCACTGGGCGGCAGGTGGGGAGACACCCTGCACAGGCCGCCAGGCCATCACAGGGCCCACACACACACACACACACACGCATACTCATACCTAGGGCCAATTTAGTATGGCCAATTACCTGACCTACATGTCTTTGGACTGTGGGAGGAAACCGGAGCCCCCGCAGGAAACCCACGCAGACACGGGGAGAACAT